>NC_045799.1:28016425-28331670 GCF_009873245.2 Balaenoptera musculus | reverse complement strand
TATCTCATGATCCAGAATAGCTGCTCATGCTCCAGCCATCATGTTCACATTCCACCCAACAGGAAGGATGAGGGGATGACAAAGGGTATGCCCCTGCCCTTTAAGCTCTCTAGAAGTTGCACACACTGCTTTACCTCATAACACGCTAGATTTTGGTCACATGACCACATCTAGTTGCATGGGAAATGTAGTCATTTGGGTGGCCATGTGCTCAATTGCTATACCAATGAGACAGTCTGAGCTGCTCACGCATATGGTTTGACTATCTCTCTCTTCCTTTCCCCACCCTCCACCCTGGTCTGGCTGGCAGTGGGCACTGGTCTGGGGGGCAACTGCACAGGCTGTGTCATCTGCTCAGAGGAGAATGGCTGCTCCACCTGCCAGCAGAGGCTCTTCCTGTTCATCCACCGGGAAGGTATCCGCCAGTACGGCAAGTGTGTGCATGACTGTCCCCCCGGCTACTTCGGCGTTCGCGGCCAGGAGGTCAACAGGTGCAAAAGTATGTGGCCCCTCCCTTGTCCTGTGCTAGCACTGTGCTCCTGAGCATCTCTGGCCCACGTCCTACCTCTAGCCCAACGCAGCCCCAGGGGAAGTAGTATATGCCTGAGCCCAGACTCTGAGATACTTGCTTGCTTTCAGGCTGGCTGTGAAGCCCCAAGCAAGTCAGTGCCCTCTCTGGGCTCAACACTAAGGGGACAGGGGACCTTCACTTCTACCCTAGTTTGGCTGTGTGGCCTTTGGCATGCTACTCACTCTCTCTGGGCCTAGCTCAATGGGAAAAGGAGCCCTAACTCCTAACTCTAATTTTCACTGTGACCTGGACAAATCATGACCATCTCTGAGCTTTGATGGAAATGGAGTAGGGAGTCCTCGCTCCCAGTCCAGATTTACTGTGTGACTTTAGGCAAGTTACTTGCCCTCTCTGAGCCTCGGCTAAAATGAGAAAGGGAATCAAAATAACCATGTTACCTTGGACATGTCACCTGCCCCAATGAGCCTCAGTTCAAATGAGAACAAGAGTTCTTGAATGCAACCCAGTTTGACCCTGGACAAGTCTGGGTTTCAAAGGACACACTGAATCCAGACCCCAGTGCTACAGAGCTTGGGCTATTCAGAGGCCCTCCCCAGTCCCAGGCAGTCCCAGAGGATCCCCTCCCTGGGCAGCCACCCTCACCAAAGGTGGCCCTGGCTGTATTACAGAATGTGGGGCCACATGTGAGAGCTGCTTCAGCCAGGACTTCTGCATCCAGTGCAAGAGGCGGTTTTACCTGTACAAGGGAAAGTGTCTGCCCACCTGCCCGCCGGGCACCGCGGCCCAGCAGAGCACACGGGAGTGCCAGGGTGAGTGGGGGCATCCCCACCCTGCCCTGTCCCCTCCCTCCCTGGAGCAGGGGCTGTTGAGGGGTGTCAGGAGACCTGGAAGAAATCATAGGAGAATGTCACGTGGTGATGGGCCCAACACCATATCAGGTACACATATGAACCCTTCAATACACTAGACCCATCATAAGCACCACTATCATGATTACTATTACTACCAACATCTACATCAGTAATTATTGCCAAGAGAGGCCACAGAGCACAGAAGAGGAGCATTGATTTTGGAATAAGGCCTGGGTTCAAATGCTAGCTCTAAAATTCACCCATTAGTGACCTTGAGCAAGTCAGTTAAGCTCTCTGTCCCTCAGTTTCTCCAAATGTTAAAAAAATTACAATAGAACATAGAACCTACTTCATGGGGGAGGGTTGTTGTAAGGGGTAAATTAATACAATTTAAAGTACTTAATACAGTAACTAACACAGCAAATGCTCAACACATGTCATTACTATTACACATCATATTAGCTGTCATTACTGTTCTGTTTTCCCACCACTCCTTTTTAGACTCCTGTGTGAGCCCCTCTTCTGTGATCTGTCCTTACACAAGGCTATTCTCCAGTGTTCTCACCTAAATCACATATCTCTGCCTATACATTCTCTCTGGGCACATGTTCACGGTCATTCCAAAAGCTGATGGCTCCTAACTCACTGTCCTCAGCTGCATTTCTCCATGGGCAGCAGACTCACATCCTCACCTGCTCTATGGATGCCTCCTTCCCTCCCTCCCCATCCCCAGCCTGGTGCTTCCTCTGGGCTTCCTCCATCAATAACCAGCTCCGGCCATCACTGTGGGCTCTTCTCTCTCATCCTACATCCAATCCAATCTCGTTCTTTCACTCAGGAAATATTTACTAGAGCATCTTCTACGCTCCAGGCAATTTCAGAGTAGCTGGGGACATATCAGTGAACAAAACACACAAACTTCTGCCCTTATAGACGTGACATTTTAGTGGGGAGACAGAAGACACACAAAAATAAATACAGATGTTAGGTGGTAAAAAGAACTCTGGGGAAAATGAAACAGAATAAAGCTCCCAAACCTGCCCCACCCCTCCTTCCCCCTTTTCCCCACCCCATCCCCACACATCCCTTTCTCCCCACCCTCTGCCCATTGCTGGGATCTTGGCCACAGCCTCTTGCCTACCTGCCTGCCTCTGGTCTCACTGCCTCTAGCCCAGCTGGCTCATTCCAGAAGCAAGAGTGATTATTTCAAAATGACAATCTGATCAGGCTCCTCTTCTGCTCAAGGCCCTTCAGTGGCTCCCATTGTCCTCAGGTAGAGCCCCCAGGCTATGGGCAGTCTGGTCCCCATCTGCCACCTCTCCACCCCTATCATTTTTTTCTTTCTCCATTTGAGTCCGTGCTCCAACTTCCCCATGGAGGGCAGTGTCACACTGGGGATTTTGTTAGGGTTATTCCTTTCACCTGGAGCTCTTCTCCCTCCTGCCCCTCCCTGAGCCTGGCTGACCTCCCCACTCCTACTTCAAGACTCAGATCAGGAGTCTCCTCCTCCAGGAAGCCTTCCAGGTCACCCAGGCTGGGACCCTCTGGTCTCCCACAGCTGCCTGTTTTTCCCCATCACTGTAAGAGCACCCTGCCTTCCAGCCTGACCACTCTAGACAGTGAACTCTGGGAGGCAGACCCAAGACCAGCAGACAGACCAGCAAGGTCTGTCTTGTCCCTGCTGCACCTCAGCACCCAGCACAGCATGTGCACACAGTAGGTGCTCAGTTTTTGCTTCCCAAATGAATGCATCTGTGAAGGACCATCATTCTAAGGTCTGGAGAGCTGGTTTCTGGGCCCAACTAGATCTTAAACACTTGCAGTTCTGTTTTGTGAGCTCCTTCTCTGTTCCCTTAGCAAGCCCCTCACCTGCTCTAGACCTCAGTGTCCTAATCTGCAAAATGGGGTATTAATAGCTGCCCTATTCTCTGCCTACCTTTCAGGGACTCTTAAAAGAATCAAATGTGAAAGAATACTATATATGTTCATATATTTTGAAAATTTCTCCCTACTAAGACCTTTTATGTCCATGACTTCCTTTTTCCTCACAACAGCACAGTGTAGCTCCCACCTTGTACAGCTGATCAAAGGCACAAGATCAAGTTCAAAATCCAGGTCCTGGCCCCAGGGCCTCCCAGCTGACCTTGTAGCCTCATCTCCTGCCCCTCCCCTCCTGAACCTTCACTCCACCCCCAGTGTAGCTTCCTCGTCCCTCACACAGGGTGGCCAGGCCCCCGGGCTGTGCACAGCTGCCCCGCATGCACTTCCTTCCATCACCACCTGATGAAGAAGTCCTCTCTCCCTTTAGCTCCTTTGTCACCTCCTCAGGGAAGCCTTCCCCTTTAAAGCCACACAACCGGTCCCTCAGGCTTCTGGCCCGCAGCAGCCTGTGCTTGCTCTAGTACAGCTCTCATCCCAGGCTCTTACAAATAGCTGCTTAAACGTCCCCCTCTGCTCCTTGTAATAGCCTGTGACTCCTTTGCATGAGGAGATGGTGTCTTCAGGGAACTGAACCGCTCAGACCCTGCCCTTGATCTGAGGAACACTCACTGCCAGCTGACCCCATCTGTCTGTCTGTCTCTCCACCTCACAGAGGAGTGTGAGCCGGGCCCCTGGGGCAGCTGGAGCCCCTGCACACACAACGGGAAGACCTGCGGCTCAGCCTGGGGCCTGGAGACCCGCGTGCGGGAGGCCGGCCGGGCCGGGCGGGAGGAGCCAGCCACCTGCCAGGTGCTGTCTGAGTCAAGACAATGTCCCATTCGGAGGCCCTGCCCAGGAGGTGAGCACCAGGCCGGGCACGGGGGGCAGCAGCAGGCAGGGCCCAGGGTGGCTCTGAGTGGCCTTGGGACACAGCCCCCACAAAGAGTCCCTGTAAGGCTGCCTGAAAGCCCCCCACTAGCCACACCTTTCTGTGCCTTGAGCATTGCCCCCTCTGGTGTCCTCCTACTGGGGTCAGTCCCAGATCCCTTGGGAAGATCAAGCTTGCCCTTTCCAGCGGGAGTTTGCGACCCTTTCAGACTGACACCTCCTGTCAAAGGACTTGGGACACCCTCTTTACACTCTGAAACAAAGTCATGGATGATGTGACCCATTTGCACTGGTCTTTTTTTAAAAAATCAGTATGGTGCCTAACTATAAAAGAGAAATAAAAGAAATTTCATTATGGCAGCGCTTGGGCCCAACACACCAGAGAGTACTGACCGAAGTCAAATCACAGTGAAAGTGGTAACCATCCACAGTCAGGGCCTCATGCACGGCTGTGTTGCCATAAGAGACGCAAATTCCCAAATGGCGACCAGCTCTTAGTAAAGTCCAACAAAACTGTCTGACTTCTCGATTGACACCACGCTGGCAGCCCTAGAATATTCAGTAATGGGACAAGTGTTCGCAAACACTTGGCATTCACACACGAGACAGAGTTCAACTCTGAGGTCCCTGCGTGAGGCTGGAGCAGCCATTAGAGAACTGGCTGGGATGGGGCCTTCTTCCTGGGGGACTGTCCCACGCAGCACCCCCCCATCCCCTTCCACTGAATGCCCCTGGGACCCCCTTCGTTGTAACAACTGAGATCACCGCAGAGTTCCAGAATACCCCAGGGGCTATGAAGAACCACTGATTTAAATAGAAGAGAGGCCGCAGAGTGTGTGGGTAAGATGTAAACAGTGAGTAGTAATAATGTGGCATTAGCTAATGTTAACTGTGCACCTACTATGCACGGGGCACTGTGATAATTCTCTACATTCATTAAGTCATTTAATCTGCACAATGACACTATGAGGTGGGTATTGTTATTATTCTAGTTTTACCAGTGAGGAGATTAAGGCCCAGAGAGGTTGAGCCACTTGCTCAAGGGTCACACAGCTAGGGAAGGGTGGACCTGAAATTCAAACATAGGTCTGTGTGCAAAGAAGAATCTACAGCCACGGTAAGGGTGAGGGCCCTGGAGCCAGGTCACCTGGGGCTCACTGGGTCGGGGTGGAGTCAGGACTCAAACCCAGGGGCACCCCTGGGTTCATAAGGGCTTGTGGTGTCTGGGTTGGGAGTGCAGATAACAGAGATGGAGGCCCCTCAGGGCCATAGTGGGCAGCTGGGGACAGAGGATGAGTTTGAGATGGGACCAGAGAAACTAAGAGACCCCAGACCTGAGGAAGCACCCACACAGACGGACAGGTCTCTGTAGCACTATGGCCACATCTCTCATGGCATCTGAGAGCTAGTGGCTGATTGGCTGTGGAGGGATTGAGAGAGGACAGCTGTTCCCCCAGATAATAACAATAAGAATAATAACAACAATAGCAACAGCAGCAAACATTCATAAAGCGCTGATCACATGCTGGGCACTGTGCTAAGTGCTTTGTAAATATGATGCCTTTAATCCTCACAACAGCCCTGCTGTGGGCTCCCTGCGGCATCTGCTCAAATGTCCCTCCTCAGAGAGCCTTCCATGAGCTTCCCCCAACCAAGAGTCACTTTCCATCATGTCATGTCACAGCTCTTAAATCTTCCTGAAATGATCATGCACATTCTTTACTTGTTTAATGTCTGTCTTCCTCGATAGAGTGGGACCTCCAGTGAAAGCAAGTTCTTTATTTCCAGCTCCCGCTCTAGCACCTAGAACAGGGCCCGGCACATAGTAGGTGCTCAGTCAACACTTGTGGATGGCAGGGTGGGTGGGTAGGCAGGCCTAGGGAAGGGGTGGGGACCCAAAGCCTCTCACCCCATTTCCCACCTTCACAGCTGGCAAGGGCCCCTCAGGCAGCCCCCTACCCCATCCCCCAGATGCTTTCCTCCCCTGAGGGCTGACACAGTCAGCAGGAGCCTAGAGGAGCGCCTGGCTTCAGCGCCCCCGAAGGGCCCAGGAGTGGGTGTAGGGGGCCCCAGAGCGGGCAGCCAGGTCTCAGGGGATGACCCTGAGTCTACCCTGAGAAGGGAGGAGCCCTGACTCCAGAGGAGGCAGGCACACAGCTGATACTCAGGTAATAAAATTGCCCTCCCCTTGCCACTCCCAGCTCTCTAACTGCCTCACCCTGTGACCTTGGGAAGTGGTTCCCTGAGCCTCGGTTTCTTCATGTTCAAGGGGGCACACGGCTCCTGTGGGAGAAGAGTATGGGGCCAACGATGGGTGAAAATGGCCTGGATGTGGAGACACTTTTAAAACAGAAATTTAGGGCTGGCCCTGCTCCCAACCATGCCTCAGTCTTCTCACCTGTTGATAATAATAATGACAAAAAACAACGGGAAGAGCATTCCAGGCGGAGGGCAAAGCCAGTGCAAAGGTGTGGAGGTGGCATGAATCTGCCAGTGGCCAGGACGGTGTGAGCAAGGGGGCTGGGGCGGGTGGGGGGAGGCCACAGAGACAACGTGGTCTTTTCCTCCAAGTGAGTGAGGAGTCACTTGAAAGTGATGCCCAGAACTCCAGCCCAGGCTGTGCCACTGAGTTAAGCGAGGCCCCTCCTGGGCCTCAGTCACCTCACCTGAGAAATGGGACTTGATAAGATGTTTGTGTTAGAAACTCACCCCAGCTCCACGGGGCATGGGGAGTGGGGCGCAATGGGGTCAGGCTCCCGAGGCAGGTCTGGGGTTTGCATCCACTCCCCACGGTGGGAACTGGGTGAGGTACAGACCCCGGTGACGGCGTCAGATGGGGCAGTGGGCCTGCGCCTGCTTGCCAGCTGTTGTGAGGGTGACGTACTCAGCGGGAGCGTCAGATAAGTGCTGACGTTACTGTTGCCGTTCGGAGGGCAGAGCTGGGCCCAAGCTGAGTGGGAAGGTTGGTGCCGGGACCCAGGTGAGAGGTGTTGAGTCTCCAGCGAAGAGCCCTGTAAACCGCGCAGTGGGTGCACGTGGGAGTGTCATGGGCGCCCCCTCGAGGCCACCCTAAGTCCCAACTGGGGTCCCAACAGTGGACCTCCAGGCCTGTTGGGGCAGATGCCCAGCATGGGTGGTGCTCAGCAGGTCAGCGCCCTCCCCGCCCGCCGCCGAGGAACTGAGGGGAGTGTCCGGTTTGGGGTAAGTGATGCTGCCGTCCCAACTCCGAAAAGGAGGGATTGTCGGGTCAGCACCCCCATGACATTCCGAGCCTGCTGCGGGGAGTGGGGGGCACTGTCGTCTGTCAGGATGGGCTCAGCAACAACGCCCCGCGCTCTCGTTGCAGAGAGTAACCCCAGCCAGAAGAAGAGCGGGAAAGATCGGCGCCCGCGCAAGGACCGGAAGCTGGACGGCAGGGGGGAAGGGAGGCCCCGCCCAGCGCCCGCCTAGGCACGCCGCCCGCGGCCAGACCGCCAGCAGCCGCGAGCTTTCTCTCGCGCCCCTCGCTCTCTTGCTGCTGCTTCTTCTTTCTCTCTTCTCTTTGTTTCTCACCTACCTCTCCCCTCTTTTTTTCTTTTATTTCCTGCATTTCTTCCACTTCTGTTTTCCCCTTCTCCCTCCCCTGCTTTCTCTTCTTTCTCTCTTTCCTTTTATCTTTTTCTTTCCACCTGTTTTTCTTCTCTTCTTCACTGCGTCCCTCCCCCCGACACACATGCACTAAGACAGAGACCGACTCCTGTGCACTCCACCCCTCACCCCCCTCGCTCTCTGTCTCCTCCTTAAAGAAAGCAAACATCTTTTTCTAGGCCTTTCCCAGACCCTCCCTGACCCCTTTGCAGACAAGGTGTTTCTAAGAGCAGGGCCCAGGCCACAGCCCAGGCAGGCTTACTGAGTCCTGAGAGACCCGCTTCTGCTCCAGAGGAGACCCCAGAACCCGGAGCTGTGGGTGCCTCCAGCTCTGGCCAATCCCTGGAGGCATTTCCACAGCCCTCAGCCACCAGCTCCCCTGGGAACCGCCTGGAAGAGTCTCAGGGCTTCCTGATGCCCCAGCTGGGACTTGATAAGATGTCTCCTCACGGAGGAGCCACGACGGGGCCTCTGGCTGGTCAACCAGCCCCGTGCCCACCTGTGGCACAGAGTCACCCTCCTGGGAACTGCCTGCTGCCCTCATCAGTGCTCCCTCAGCACCCTCCCTCTCACAGTTCCCTGGCCCCTGCTTCCTGAGCCCACGGTACACCCATGTCCTGCATCAGGTGGGGCTGTCATCCCTGGAGGAACCACCAGCCCATCCTAGAAGAGGCCATGGGGGCTGAAAGGAACGTTGAGATCATCCAGGCCACTCTGTTCGCCCCTGGCTCCTCCTGCCTGTTGTACCGCTGGGGAAACTGAGGCCTGAGAAGGGACTTGCCCAAGGTCATACAGGGAACCCAGGGGCTGTGCCTTCCACCTGTTGGTTGCCCCGCTCAGCACACCCAGAGCTGAGAGGAAACTTCGGGAGCCCTTGGGGAGGTGAGGAAGGAAGTTGTCGGATCAGGAGCAGGGAAAGATTCCCCCACTCACCCACAGCACCCCAAGACCCCAGCCTGCGACCCCCGCACACCAGCCGGAAGAGCAGGAGGAGGCGTCTCCTCACTGCCTGTCGTCCCGCCATCAAGTGCCTCCTTCTTCCTTTGCTCCCCTGACTCCCAGGAAGCGGTGCTCCCAATTCACATTGGCGTTTCCAGCAGCCAGGACCAGGGAGAGCGTGAGACCCCAGGGGCGTGGGAATTGGGGCTGTCAGCTGGCTGGAGGAGAGGCTAAAGGTGATGCAGTAGCACATCCCCACCTGAGACAGCGCCCACCCTCAGGCCTCCCTCCGCCTGGTGCATGGGGATCCCCTAGCACTGCCTCCAACAGATTCTGAGGAAGCTGCCCCTTCCCAGGCCTCAATCCCCCTCTCACCTCCCTGAGGTCAGCAAGAGCCCCTTGCCTGGCCAGGCCACCAGCTTCTGTTCTGCAAAAGTTTGTGCCTCTGAAATGCTCTGTTGTTGTTGTTTCAATACCCCACTATTTTTTTTTTTTTTAATAAAGTGAAAAGAAAGAAACTCGCAAATGCTTCTTGGGCATCAAGCAGGTGTTACGAAATCATGATGCTGATGAGTTTGGAGTAGCCGAATCTAAATGATGTGGGGTGGTTTTCTCTGGAATGCCCGGGGCCAAGAGGGCCAGGGTGTGCCAGGGACTGGGTGGGGGGCGTGGGGGGAGAGGAGAATTGGGCCCTCAGCCCCTCCAGGCCTCCTGTAAGAAGGGGGCTTGGGGGGCTTCCCTGGTGGCGCAGTGGTTGAGAATCTGCCTGCTAATGCAGGGGACACGGGTTCGAGCCCTGGTTTGGGAAGATCCCACATGCCGCGGAGCAACTAGGCCCGTGAGCCACAACTACTGAGCCTGCGCGTCTGGACTCTGTGCTCCGCAACAAGAGAGGCCGCGATAGTGAGAGGCCCGCGCACCGCGATGAAGAGTGGCCCCCGCTTGCCACAACTAGAGGAAGCCCTCGCACAGAAACGAAGACCCAACACAGCCAAAAATAAATAAATAGATAAATTTTAAAAAAGAAGGGGGCTCGGCCAGAGGCAGAAGAGAGCAACCCTGTGCTCCCCCCACTCCTGTGCCTTTCAGCCCCAAGATTACAGGAGAGACCCCAGGAACCTATCTGTGTGCTATATGACATGTCTGAGGGGTCAGGGACACCTAGGAGGTGTGACAATTCCACAGAGCCGTCTAAACTTCCTGGGCTGCTGGTGAGAGGGGCCTCAGCACTGGGAGGCACAGGTCCAAGTCCCAGCCTGTCATTGGCAATCTGCGGGGTTAAGGCCAAATCATTTCCTCTTTCTGGGCCTCGGTGCCCCCGTTTGATGGATGAAGAGGAGGCATAACTGGATTAAATCCATTGCCCAAGCTGGATGGCCCAAGAGCATCCTCTGGGTGCTTCCTAAAAATTCAGATTTCAGGGCTCCGCCCAGACTTACTAATTGTGAACAAATTAGGAACAGACAGTGAGAGCAAACGTTCATTCCAAGACAAGATCAGGGGAGAGGGCAGCTCTCAGATGACTTCCAGTCCCAGATCACTGGGTCTAAATTTGAGGGGGCTGCACTTTTGATTCTGACCTCAAGGCTCAATAATCTGATTCTACAAAGTTTATATTATAAATGGAGTTTTCTGATAAGATTCAAATTCTAGGATGCTGAATGTTCTAAATTCCACAATTCTAAGACACAAAGATAGGAATGGAAAGTTCCAGTCCTGCAATCCCCTGGCCATGTTCTTTCCCTCAGGGGGCCTGGTCCTCTGCCCCAGTTGGGGGCTGTGGACAAGATTTTTTTCTAAATGTTTTCAAATTAGAAGATAAAGTTTCTTCAGAGCCTAAGCCCCTCCTATAACCTTTGGATCTCAGATGTTTCCCTGACCCCCAGCTCCTAATCCTTACCAATCCCAGCCTCTCCCACATTCTCCTGGGGATTTAGGCCCCTTACTGGGAAGGAGACCCTCCCAGGTAACCGCCTCTCAGAGGCCAAACTCAGAGAGAAGCTCAGAAACTGATGGGGCCACCCAGCAAGAGAGGACTGTCAGGCAGAGTACGGGGGAGGTTCGGGCTTCTGGCCCCTCCGGATGCTACCCCAGTGGGAGAGAATTAACAGCTTAGCCCAGATTTAGGAGCTCCCGCTTGACCCCTCCAGCGGCCCACTCCAGCTAGGCCCGCTAAGGCCCTCTCGCCCCGGCTCTGCATCCGCCTGGGCTCACTCCGCACCTGCTTGACGGGGCACCACGGTGCCTGTCCTACCCACGTCCTGTCACTAGAGGGCGTCACCCAACCAGGAACAGGCTCATAACCGAACAACACCGCTTGCGATGGTGGCTTCGGATGACTGGCGTTCGCAGCAGCGCGGAGAGGGTCAGACCTCAGAGGTCCAGGGCCCAGGCCATTTCTTGCACAGAGGGGAAACCGACCTAGCGGAGAACCCCCGCCCAACATCCCATAGCCAGTCTCCATGATGGCGGCAATTATGGTCCTCCTGCCAAGACAAACAGCGCCCCCGCCCCCCACTCGTGGAGCTTCATATATCTCCTTTTCCACGTATATGAAAACCATCCTATGTGGTCCCTCTGGCTCAGGAAATGTGCATTCTTATAATAACAAAAATAATAGTAATAATGATAATGATGACTAATAATGCCAGACACTGCTAAGTGCTTTAGGGGCAGTATCTCATTTTCCTCGCTTTTCTCTCCTCAGTATACTAACTCCCATTTTTCTGACTGCTTCCTATGCACATACATTTTCACATCCTTTATTTCCTGCCACCTTCACAGCATCCCTGAAAGCCAACTTATAGAAGAGGAAATTGAGGCTCAAGTTAAAGTCATTCAAAAGTCATTGATCTCATCTCTTCATCCACTCAATAAATATGTATAAAGTGCCTGGGACTGTGCTGAGTGCTGGTGATAAGGACCCAGACCTTGTCCCTGGAGCTATCACTCTGTGGACAAGTCAATACGATGGTGTGATAAGGCCCCGCACAGGGGACGGGATATAGGAGAAAGGACAGCAAATCTGCCTACAGCCTATGGGGATCAGGGAGCTCCACCCCCAGCACTAGAGAGCCAAGCTGGGAACTGAAGAATGAGGGAGTGTGAATGAGATGGGTGAGGAGGGTCCCAGCTTGAGGAAACAGCAGGTGCAGAGGGGCCTAGACTTTCTAAGCCTCTTAGGCTGTCAGACCCTGGAACACAGGGACACAGCCTTGGGGTCTGCTGGCTCCCTACCCTGCCGTCCATGACTCCCAGCCTCACCTGTAGAAGTGCTTTTCCATTCAACCTGCCACCCACAAGGCAGAATAGATCATCCAGCCCGACCTGCAGGTAAAGAAGCCATCTCCAGAGTGGGTCTGCCAGCCCTGGCCTTTCCAGCCCCAGCTGTAGAATCCTCCTAGCCAAGGCCCCAGCAGAGATAAGCCGGGCCCGCTCTGCCCTGTCTGGACTCTGATCCTCAGAACTCATGAGCACAATAAAATGGTTGTTGCTTTCCGCCTCTAAAGTTGGGAGGTTTTGTAGCAATAGACAACAGGAGCAGGGGTTGACAGTGGCACCTTTCTCCTAGGGTGGAGGGGCAGATGGCAAGGCCACAAATCCCATCTCCATCTCTGACCTTCAGGCAAGTTATGAGCCTTCAGGCAAGACCCTGTACTCTCTGTGCCTCAGTTTCTTCATCTGTAAAAGGGGAAAATAAGAGTATCCCTCCTGTTGTCACTGTGAGGTTTAAATAAGTTAATAAGTTAATATATGAGCAATAAGTTAATATATGAGCAAGGGTTTATATACACAGTAAATACTCAATAAATTTTTTTTTCCTTTTTTTTTTAATCAGTCATCAATTTTATACACATCACTGTATACATATCAATCCCAATCGCCCAATTCAGCACACCACCATCCCCACCCCACCGCAGTTTTCCCCCCTTGATGTCCATAATAAATTTTTTATTATGACATATATTTTGTTTATTCACGTAACTAACATTTCTTATGCACTAAGTCTGAGCCAGGAACTGTGCCAGGCACTTAACATTAAAAACTTAAATTCATCCTAGGTTCCTAGAGCCCTCTGAAGTAGATTTTATTATTATTCCTCTTTTTTACAGACAAGGAATCTGAGGCTCAGAAAGTAAGTAGTGGAATGGGAACTCAAACTTTTGCCCTCCACCAGGCGGACACTTCATTCATGCACAGACACCCATGGAGGCATGTCCCACTCATCATTGCTTCCTTACGGCAAAAACATTCATCCAGAACAGGAATTCCAAATGGCTCTTACCTACACACTGGAAAAGATGGTCCACCTCACTCAAATTAAATGACAATAAAATTTCACAGAGCTACTATTTTTCACCTATCTGATTGGTCAAGAGCCAGAATTTCAAACCACAGGGCCTCAGGCAGGCTGTGGGCAAGCCTCTGGAGATCTCTCCTACCTTCCTCAGGGGAGGACATGGCCCAGCCTCTACAAAAGAGAGTTGATGACCTCTATCAAAATTACAATGCGCGTGTCCCCGACCCAGCAATCCACTTCTAGTGATTTATCCTCTAATTAGCCTCGTTCACATGCAAAGTGACAAGTGTACATGGTACACGGCTGTTCCCTGCAGCCTGTGTGTGATCACAAAAATCTGAAAACATCCTGAACATCTCTAGGAGATCTGTTTACCATATAATCGCAGAGCTTGTGATGGAATGCCACGCAGCGGAGAAGCCTGAGGAAGCGGATGGTGTGCTGGCCTGGAGCAATCCCAAGATACATTGTTACCCAGGAAAGGCCAGTTGCACAACAGTGTGCAGTGTGCACCAGGGCTGGGGTTGAAGGGCATGGAAAGGAGACTTGCTTTTCTCTTTTGTTCCTTTTGACTTTTAAGATATGGGAATATATTACCAAGTCCAAAAAATAAAAATGAAATACTTTGGAGACATTTTGCAAACTGGTCATTAAGTACTCCTAATAAAAATTCAAATGGCCTTGACATAAATTCTGAAATGAAGCATTTTTCAGACAGTGTCTTGGAGACACGTCCTTGAGTTCAGAGAGTGAGGCCCCACCTTTCACCCACAAGTGTGGGCGCCCAAGCTGCCTGCCAAAAAGCGAGAGCCAGCTTCCGAGACGAACCCCTGCGCACCAGCCCACAATGAGCTTCCCCCTGTCTCTGAGGGTTCCATTTCCATTACTTGTGCAAACCTAGTGTGAAATTCTGCTAAGGAGTTTTTCAGATACCAAGATTCAGGAGTGAATTATGCCTGGGCTCACTGAGTTCTTTGATCCACCCCAAAGTGGGGATGATTGAACATACCAGCAAGTTACACAGACCTGGGTGCGGACCCCAGCTCTGTGCCCGGCAGGCTGCAGGACCCTGGGCGTGTCACTTTGCCCCCTGAGTCTCCCTTTCCACAGCTGCAAATGAAGCCAAAAGCAGTAACACCCATTGCCAGGGTGGTAGAGGATAAAATGATATCAGGTATGTAAAGTCCTGACACACAGAAGGGCTTAGTGATGGTAGCTTTTGATAATATAACTCCATACAATCTTTCATTCGCTCATCAATATCCCAGACTCCAAATAGTATCTCTCCTTCAGCATACATGCTCCTCCTCCAGGAAGCCTCACTGGATCCATCCTTCCCCAACTGGAAGTCCCCTGCCTCTTGTGACGCCCTCCTCCTTCCCCCTTTCCACACCCTTTGTCTGATACCCTGGGAGTGGCCTGAGTCCTATAACTGTTTTGGCCACGAGAGGGCAGCACTACCCAGGAAGACAGAGGAGCAAGGCCCCGACTTCTAGGGCCAGTGGCTGGAAAGCTCACACCTATGAAGCTTGACTAAGTGCCAGCACCGCGCTGAGTACCCTGCCCGCTTTATCTCATTGCAGGAAGGTGTTGCTATGGCCATCCTTCCATCACGCCCATTTTATCTTCTTTTTCATTTTTTTTTACAGTGTGGGTGCCGAGGAAGTTGCATTAATCATTCTCGATTCCTGCAAACCCCTCTCTTTCTTTTTAATTTCCCTCTTGATGTTCCTGCCCTTCCTCTTCCCCTTCCACACAGGCACCCACTCTCATGAGTCCGGTCTGTGTCCTTGAATACTCATGAATCCTTGTGAACCACATGGGGATGTTTTGTGGTTTGTGTGGTTTTTCATTTACAGGAATGGCCTCGTGCTACAGATTTCTATCTTCTTTTTCCCCCTCATCCACCTGGTGTTTCTTAGCTGCACCCCTGCACCTCACTTACCCTGGCCTCAGACGTAGGTTATCATTGACTGCCCCCTTCTTCACGTCTGAGCACAGGAGAGAGACCCATCGCCTCTTAGTGTCCCCTCCTAGGCCTGCGGGAGAATCTCTCTGGGCTTTATACGCAGGAGAAGGGTGGCTGGGTCTCTCCTGCTTACTGTCCCTAGGTACTGCACCAGTCCAAATGCCAGCAGAACATGAAACTCCCATCTCCCATACCCTCACTATCTTGGGAGTTCCTGACTTCCTAATTTTTGCCAGTCGGGTAGGTATAGGCAGAGGGGATGTGCCTCTTACCATTTAACCTGCATTTCTGTGATTACTACTGAGGTTTACGAGCATTTATTCACACACTTGTTTGCTACATTCTCCCCCATTTTACAGGTCATACAATTGAGGCTCAGGTGCCTAGGAAGTAGAAGGTGGAGCCCTGCCTTGGGCCACCTCTCTAACAATGGCAACAATGCATTCATCGCCCACTCAGTCAATGAATGTTTGCTGGTTCCTTGATGATCTTGGGGGACTGTGGTCAGGGGCGATGGCTGTGTTAACTCAACAACAGGCAAGAGGATCGAGGAGCCTATGAAAAGGGGGTGCGGGGAGGGTGGGCCTCACTGCTGGATGAGCGGGGTGGGTGAAGGGGCACCGGAGGGATCTAGGGACAGCCAACGTGTCCATCGACGTTGACAAGAACAGAGGAGGAAGCAAGAGACCAGGAGCCAACCAGGAACAAGGATCCGGAAGGCCCCTTGCGCTATGCCAGGGCTGGTACAAACAAGCTCACGGCAGCCACAAGGCACAACCTAATCAGCCCCCATGCCCCCTCTGACCTTGTCTCCTGCCCTCTTGTCCTTGCCCACTTAAACCACACTGGCTTCCTTTGTTCCTTAAACACACCAATCTCATTCTGGCCTCAGGGACTTTGCACTTGCTAACCTCTCTGCCTGGAATGCTCTCCCTCTAGATCTCCACATGGCTGGCTCCTTCTCTTCCTCTGAGTCTCTCAGTTCAAATGGCACCTCTTCAAAGAGGCCTTCCCTGATAATCTTATCGAAATACCATGCCCCCCCCAAACAAGTCATTCTCTACTTAGTACCTTTGAAATTTTTCTTCATAGCCTTTATCGTGATTTAAAGGATCTTGTTTATCTAATTCTTGACCTCTTTACATCTTCCCCCTCACCTGGATTCTGACCCAGTTTCAAAAGGCTGCCACCAGACTTCCCACTTCTCCCCCTCCTCCAGATCCCCAAATGCCCCTCTTCCTCCTCTTCCCCCCATCACTGTTGCAGACCTAACTGTACATCAGCCACTTTACACATATTCTCTTGAATCATCTTGCCCACTTTCGGAGGCTGGGTAACGGCCCCATTCTCCAAATGAGGAACCTGACCGCAAGATAGAATGAGTAGCCGGTGGCTGCAGAACTTTTGAACCAGGCTCTGAAAGGCCCCACCCCGATCTTACCCCTCACCTCCTTCACACAGCTGTGCTCTCTGCCTGCAGCCCCCTTCCCCCTCCTCTTCGCCTAGCTAACGCCATCATCCTAGAGGTTTCAGCTCTGATCTGCCTCCTCCTGGAAGCCTTCCTGACAGCCCCCCAGGCAGGCCAGGTGCCTCTCCCATCAGCTCTGCTCCGACTTCCCGGTGAGGTTCCTTGCTCTATGTGTCTGTCTCGCCCCTAGACTGGGAGCCCCATGAGGGTAAGGCCTGGGTCTGACTCAGCTCTGAGTCAGCAGCCACTGCCTGTGCCATCCATGGGTTGCAGCAGATCAGCGTCCAGCCATGGCCCTAAAGCCCCAGAACACAGCCTCGTCTGATCAATGAACCCCCGCTTCCCACCCCCTACTGCCCTTCAGAGCCCTGCCCTCACTCACACTAGGAGAGTAAACAAACCAGTACGACCTCTATCTCTGTGGGGCATTTGGAAGTACTTATTAAGTTTACAAACATATGTATGGTCTCCTTAAATATTTTTCAGTACTAAAATATTCAATGTTGAATTTATTACTGTTTTGTTGGAATATAATTTATTCCAGTAATAAAATTCATCCCTTTGAGATGTAAAGTTTATTGCGTTTTAACAACAGATAGTCATGTAACCACCACAACAATCAGGATGTAGAACTGTTTCATCACCCCAGAAAGTTCTTTCCTGCCCCTTTTCAGTTCATCTCCTCCCCCCTCCCCCACCCACCCCGGGGGAAGACACTAATTGGATTGTTCTCTGTCCATTTGGTTTGCCTTTTCCAGAAGGTCATGGAAGTGAAATCACGAAGTATATAGCTTTTTAAGTCTGGTTTCTTTCACCCCACATCTTGCCTTTGAGACTCATCTGTATTTTTGCTTGTATCAACAGTTCATTCCTTTTTCGTGCCGAGTAGTATTCCATTTTTTTATCCATTCACGGTTGGAGGACCATTGTTTCCAGTTTGGGGTGATTATGAGAAAAGCTGCTATAACTATTTGTGTATGATTTTTTCACAATTTTAATTTCTCTTGGGTAGATATCAAGTTTGGGTAGTATTGCTGGGTCCTACGGTAATTGTAGGTTTAATTTTATAAGGAACTGCCACATTGTTTTCCCAAGTTCCAGTTGCTATGTACCCTCATCAGCCCTTGGCATTGGTGGTATTTTTAATTTTAGCCATGCTAATAGGTGTGTAGTGGTATCTCATTGTGGCTTTCATTTGCATTTCACCGATGACTGATGATATTGAGTGTCTTTTCATGTGCTTATTTGCCATCAATATCTATATTTTGGTGAAGTATCTTTTTAAATCTTTTGCCCATTTTTACTGGATTATTTGTTTTCTCATTATCCAGTTGTGCAAGCTCTTTATATATATATTCTGGATACAAGTCTTTTATCAGATATTACTTTTGCAAATATTTTCTCCCAATCCGTGGCTTGTATTTTCATTTTCTTAACAGTGCCATTAGAAGAGAAGTTTTTACTTTTGATTAAGTCAAACTTTTTTTTTTTTTCTGATTCATGCTTTTTGTGTCTTGTCTAAAAAATCCTTGTCTAACCCAAGTTCACAAAGATTTTCTCCTACTTTTTGTCTGGATACTTTATGGGTTTAAGTTTGACATTTAGCTCTATGGCCCATTTCAAGTTTAATTCTTGTGTATGGTGTGAGGTATAGGTTAAAATAATTTTTTTTACATATGGATGCAGGATGCAAATGTATAAAATGGATATTCAATGCAATTGCAAACTTGACTGAAAAAGTAAAATATTGGAAACAGCCTAAGTGCCCATCACTTGAAGACGGGTTGAGTACATGTTGACACACTCATGCAATGAAAACACCATGCAGACTCAGAGCTGGCACTAGCCACCAACACCGTACAGGTGTAGGGGTTGTGCACTGCTGGAATCCATTCCAATTTGTCAATGGCCATGCTAAATAGTTGTGTGATACTTTGACTGTCACCTTGGTCAGGCGTCAAAAGGAAGGAGGTGCTCTTCATGGAGCATGTAGAAAGACCTCTAGAGGGAGTTTTAGATAACAAAAGGACAGTGCAGAATAGTGTGTGAAGTCTGCCATCACTGGGTAAAAAAAAGAACCCCGTGTATTTCCTTACAAGTACATAAAATATCTCTGGGCAGAGTCACAAGAAATTGGTGACAGGGTTGCCTTGGGGAAGGAGAGTCTGGGTGTCTGGAGGATGGGGGTGGGAGAGAGACTCACTTTTCACTATGTCCCCTTCCTTTTGTACCTTCGAGATTTTGTACTATGGATATGAATTATACATTCAGAAAATAAGTATGAATAGAAAATAAAAGCCAAACTCAACGTCCCTACTTTTCCAGGGGTGCTCGGTCTGGCAGATTCTGCCCCAGGTGCACAGCCCTTCACAGTTTGGGAAACCCTCTCATGCTCCTCCTCAGGTTTCCCAGCACAGGACATCCCTGCCAGGCCGGCGTGATGGAGAATGATTGCTGAGGGAGAATGCCTGCTTCTCAGAAGGAGAAACTGAGGCTCTGAGCAGGACCAACATTCCTGAGGTCACCTGGCCCAAACCAAGGTACATTGTCAGGTATCTACCAGGACCAGAGGGGCTAAGAGCCAGGGAGGAGGACTGCAGTCTTGCCCCGCAGAGACCCAGACCGAGTCACTTAAGGTACTGCTCGGAGCGGAGCCCATCTGGAAGCCATTACCACCGCCCACCCCGGGCTGCAGCGGAGTGTGGGCGGGGCCCGCACTCTGTGTGCATCTGTTCCTCATCAAGGCTCAAGCTCTGGACTGGGCTCCAGCCCTGGAAATCCCACTTTCCAGCCAGGCCAGGCCACCCTCACACCAGCCACCCTCCCCACCAGGACCTGAACAAGGGTCCTGAGAGCAGCAGGAGGTGGGTTTCCAGTTCCAGGCTGCACGTCCCATTACCTCTCAGAGCTTCGGGTTCCTGTCGCTGTAAGGATTAAATAAGCCAGTTCATACAAAGCACTCGGCCCATCAGCGCTCAATAAACAGTAACTGTTCTTGTCTCCTGATACCCCTCCACATTTCATTCCTGTACTGTAGGTGCCCCAATAGCAACAGCTAATGTGCCCAGCACTGTTGTGAGCACCGTGTATGTACTAACTCTTCACAACAACCATCAGAGCTAGATGCTCCTACTAACTTGGCTTTTCTGATGACCCAGCTGAAGCTCAGAGATGTTGAATAACTCGCCCAAAGTCACACAGCCAGCAATGGGCATAGCCAGGATTTGAACCCCAGGCCACCTGGCTCCAGAATCCCCACTCCAAAGCGCTCCCTACACCACTTCTATGGACCCAAACCTCTTCTCCACTGACCTCCGATTCCTGTGGGCGCCTGTGACAGTGTCACCTGAGATGGAGATGAACACTGGTCTCAACCCATGATGGCTGACTGAGAGACGAGCGTCAACAGCACAGCCGAGAGAGGATGCTGGACCTCCAGTCACCTTGAAGCTAAGGAGGAGACCAGAGAGGCAGGGAGGCTGGGGCCTTCCAGGGTGGAGGGGTGGGGGCGACAGTCACCCTCACACACAGGCTGGGCGAGTGAGTGTGCCAGTCTAGAGCAGCCTGCTGGGGAGGTGGGATTTGACGGTACCCGCCCGCACGCGTTAAGAGCACGTCAGCCTGGGGTCCAGGGATCTGCCTTAGAGAAACGGCGCCCGTGTGGATAAAGAGGCACGAACGAGGGCTGACCCTGCAGCCCTTTCACCAGTGTACGAAGCTGGGCTGCAGCCCAGAGGTCCACCAGGGGCACTGGCCCCACTGACCGCGGCCCAGCCACACTGCGGCAAACTACACCGTGATGGAAAAGCCTGACACAGGGCTCCTGCGCTGCCGGAACTCCGTCCCAACCCCGCTGTGCGCTGGTCAAAGGGGCTTCGGGGCAGCGTGCGCTGGGAACAGCGGAGGGGTGGGGTCTGTGCGCACACAGTTGGTGGGGGCGGGAAGGGGGCCGTGAGCGGGCCGACTGACAGGATTTTAACTCTGCTTTACACCCTTCTAGAACTTCCTTCACTGAATCAGTCATTGTTTTGTCAGAATAAGAGAGAGAGCAGGTGGCACTGTGCCTAATACACAGAGGAGGCTCAACTGAAACGGGCGGAGGCGTTCTGATCCCCTGGCGGCTGCTGAGCTGGGAGAGCTGTGAAGAGGGCCGGCCCTCGGCAGCCCCTCCCTGCGCTGTGGCCCCAAGTGCCTGATTGAGAGCTGGGTCTATGGAGGTGGCGAAATGGCCAAGATGAGGGGACAGCAGGAGTCTGAGGGCTGAAGTCTTATGGAGGATTTATCGACGCTGGCAGTGGGTCAGGTAAGGTTCTAAGCATGAAATCTTACTTTCTCATCCCCATTCTGCAGATGGAGAAACTGAAGCCCGGGAGTGACCCATGGGCTGCCCACCTCACCCTCCGCTCACACCCTCCGCTCACACCCTCCGCTCACCACCCCTCCATTCACAGCCTCCATCCCCACCCAACCTGAGCACTGAGCCAGGAGTCTGAAGCCTGGCTTGTGATCCACTCTGGCCTCTGCTCCCTTGTCGGTAAGCCCCTTCCAGTGCTGGGTGAGGGCAGCCAGAAGCCGGTGGCCACTCAGCCAAGAAGACTGGGAGCCATTAGGGTCTAGTCGCATTTTTTGGACAGAGGTGCCTTCTGCATTTTAATCAAGCGAGGCATCAAGAGACCAGCCCAAGTTGCTGCTCTGCAGTGGGGCTGGGGCAAGACCCAGGGGAGAGAAGGAGCATCCCTTCAGGAAAGGGGAGGGAAGGATGGGAGGATGGGACTGCAGCCAGGGTGGGGCAGGGAAGCTCAGAGAATGTGGGGAACCTGGTCCCCTGGGCCCTGACTAAGACCTCCCGGAGGCAAAGCTGGGCTTGGGGCTCATCTTCACTTCCTCCCTGCTCCCTCCAGGCTCTCAAGAAATTGGCCTGAATAGTCCTTCAGGCCTCAGGGATGATTTCTGGTCCTGACTGCTCCTCATGGTGGAAACAATCTTGGGTCCCAGCAGAAGGGAGTTGGGCAAGGAGAGTGGCAAGGCTGGAGCAGGAAGGGAGGGACTGGGTCCCTCTCGTGGAGAGGAGGTCAAGCCCCATTCCCCACCCCAACTCCAGGCAGAACATCAGTGAGGTAGGTGAGCACTGTCCCTTGACACTGGCTGAGGTGTGGAGGTATATGCAACAACCAGGTCAGTCTGAAAGCTGGAAGGGGCCTCAGAAAGGATCTGCATTAATATTAATAGCAACAATAACAATAGCAATAGAATGGTAAAATATAGTAATAATAGTCATTCCTAGCAGTTACTGAGCACCAGTCACTGCACATTTAATCCTCATCATAACCCTGGGGACTGGGCCGTCCTCATTGCACAGATGAGGAGACTGAGGCACAGGGGGTTAAATAGCTTGCCCAAGGACAGACTGCTGGAAAAGAGTGGAGCCAGACCAGCCCCCTCCTCAAACAGAGGAGAAAAGGGAGGCCCAGAGACAGGCAGAGACAAGCCCCAGGTCACACAGCAAGTTAGAGGCAGGGCAGAGGCTATGAGGGCTTGACTCTCAGGGCTGTCTGTCTCTGTCCTCTGCTCCGTGTCAAGATCTCCAGGAGGTCAGGAGGGTGCCCCTGTCATTCCAAGGGCCTGTAGATTCAAGCCCGGGCCTCATTTTCCCAAGGGATCCAGCCTCCACATGTGACAAGAAAGAGAGAGCAAGAGAGAGAAGTCAAGTGGAGTAGAAGAGATAAATTTGGGCTGAGATCCTGTCTTCTCTCTTCCTTTGGATACGCCCTCCCTGCAACCCCAGAGCTGACACCCAGATGAGCCCTTCCAGGGGAGTCCTCTACCCTCCCCCACCATTGCCCACCCAAACCCGTCCTTGGTCCCATCCCAGCCCCCTCCACAGCCTCATCAACACCTCCCTCTCCTGCTCACTCCACTCAAGCTGCACTGCCTTTCTTTCTGTTCCCTGAAGGTGACAAGCTCATTCCAGCCTCAGGGCCTTTGCACTTGCACTTTGCAGGTGCTGTTCCCTCTGCCGGGACACCCTTCCCAGATCTTCAGGGGGCTCACTCCTTTTGCTCTCAGCTCAACGTCAGGAAGGTTTCCACTGACATTGAAATTCAGGGCACTACCTCCTCCCCTCACCCACCCACATCTTCCTGACTTACTGTCTTCCTGTTACTCATCCTTATCTGAACTCATCATTTATCTATTTGCCTATGTGTTTATTGCTTGTTTTCCCCATTAGGGTATCAGCTCCATGGGGTCTGGGATTTCCCCCTATTTTGTTGACTGCTGTGTCCTCAGCTCCATAAATATTGCCTCTCACATAATGAATGAAGGCACAGGCTCCAAGGAAAGGCCGTGCTGTGGGAAGGAAGCTTATCTCAGAAAAATACTGCACTCCAAAGATGCTGCCCTTTGCAAAGTGTCCTGGGATGTCCAATGAGCTTCCATTTTCTCATCTGTAAAATGGGGCAGTGCCTTCCTTGCTGGGTCATCATCATGAGGATGAAATGAGATCAGGCTTATGAAGCAGTGAGTCCAGCGCCTGGCAAGCGGCAAATGCTCTTGAACACTGGCAGCAACTCTCATTATTGTGGTTATTAGTCTCTCACCCCGACTCCAGGCTTGACGTCATGGGCTGCTGTCTGGCGGTCAAGGGTGGAAGACCCAAGGAGAGTCTGGTCTCAGCACAAACCATGTGGTCACCGCTGGTTCCTTGGGCCTCCTCACCTGCCCCCCAACTTCACTGGCGCCCACATGGTGTGCCCTCCATGGCTGGCCGTCCATTCCCACCCCACAAGACTTTACAGGACCCCCGGGCAGTGGATGAGTGAGGGCAACATTAGTAAGCCCAAGAGACAGAATGCACCAAACACCATAGAGGTTTATTTCTCACTCACCCGAAGTCCACCATGGGTGCTCCCAACGAGTGAGCGACTCTCACCAGCAATGATTCCAGGACCCAAGCTCCTTCCATCTCGTGAGCCACCATTTCCACCCCGAGGTCTCCAGGCCTGCGTGCATCAAGCCCACGGAAGGGGAAGGCGTGTGGTGGAGCGGAACTCAGGGACATGCCCACTGCTACCTGCAAAGGAGGCTGGGGAATATGGCCTCGCCACCTGCCTCGGTTTGCTTACCGCCGGGTGGTTCCTGCCTCTGGTGGGAGCAGATTTTCTACCTGGGATTCTAGGATTGTCGGGGAAGGCTTTGCAGAGAAAGCACCCTGGCTGTTGCTGCTGGCACAGGGCCACCGGGGCCAGCCACTGTCTCTCATGCCGTCCTCCACCAGAGGGCCATTCTGTCCCCCATGCTGGAGATGCAGGTACTTTGAGGTGAGGCCCAGGGCCTGAGTGGCTCAGAAGTCTTACAGGGAAAGCGGAGAGGACTGAGGAGGGAAAGAACTGTCTTCCTCTGCTTTCAAGGTAGCAAGGATTGCGATGTGATAGGATGAATTCAGGAAGGTCACAGCTTGGTCCTATACACGCTTTACGGCTTGTCCTTTACTCCCAGGAAGATGCCCTATCTGGACAGTTCCCCTGCATTATTCTCCCTCCACCTCCCCGATAAAACACCTGCAGGATAAACGAGCTGTTATCTCCCTCATTGTCCCAGGAAATGATGGACGGAAACCCAGACCAAGAACAAGGAGTCTGTTGTCTCCCTGGATCCTGGGGTGTAGGGAGAGCAGCCCCCACTTCCCTCCTCTGCTGACAGCCCCCCGCTCGCCCACGGGGGAGCCATCCCTGCCCACTCTCAGCCTGTGTGGTGAAGGTGGCCGCCGGGGTGGTTAGTTGGCATAGCCCATCCCTGCGGGCCACCACGGTTGGTCCAGCAGTAGGAACAGGACCCCATTGGAGCCAATGTGATGCCTTCCCAGAGATTTTATGGGGACTTGACAGAGAGGTGCAGCAGTCAGGAACGGTTTCTGCTGCAAGTAACAGGGCATTTAATGCAGTGGCTTAAACAATAGAGGCTTATTTTTCTCTTTAGGAAGAAGTCTGAAGGTAGGAATTCAGCTGATTAACAATGTCAGAGCTAATGTCATGATGATTTTTTTGGCCTTTCCCTCGAGGTTGCAAGATGGTCCATGCTCCAAGCATCAGGCTTGTTTTCATTGACCTGAAGTAAACAGACAGCTAGACATTTCTCCCGCAAAGATGGGTTTATTCAGAATCGGCAGAGAATTGCAATTTGGGGTCGGTAACCACGGTGAGCCACATGCAACTCCCTGCACGGCAAGGAAAGGAGAACAATTTTATAGAGAGGAGAAGGAATTGGGAAGGCTGTAGTAAACAAAATGTCCGTGGCTTTTCATTGGCTGAGTCCTTGCCAGGAGAGAAGAGGAGTCTTTCTTCTTCCTGTTGCTCTGCTACCATCACAGGCTGTGAGGGCTCCCCGTTCTGGTCTCTCGACTCCCTTTAATCGAGGTTTCTGTTAATTAATTTTTTATATGTACAACGCAAGACAAAGTGAGGAAAGGCAGCTCCAGCCACTGCTGCCCTTGTTATTAGAGTAGCAAAAACTCTCTTCCTGCCAGCTGGCTTTGGCTTATGTCATATTGACCAGCAGTATGTCATGTGTCCCCACAGCTGTAGAAGAAGCTGAACAGGTGGATATTTGGCTACACAGCCTCTATAGTGGAAGGAAGCCGATAGGAATGGGCACTTGATTAGCCAAGCCCAAGGACTGCGATTAGACATTCTTTTTCCCTCAACACTTGGTTCTTTGGGGAGGGGAGGAAGGGATGGGAGGGCTGGCATTGCAGGCAGCCATCTTGCTACTATGACATGAGAGGCCATCTGAGAATGGAGCCTATTTTGATGGTGTTGTTTGAGACCTTAGATCCAGCCATGCCTGAAGGCTGCCCCTCATGGATATATCTATTACATGAGCAAAAATTAATAAAAACAATGAAATATTATATTTATTTTTAAAATTTTATTAAAATTTAAAATATAAAAATATATCATATAAAATATTTTATAAAGTATTTTATTTATAATTTATTTTATATAAAATAGTATATATATTGTTTTTTGCCTGCCCCCTTAGGCTGGACTTAACTTTTTTCTCTTCCATAAGAAAGGCCTCATGGTAGAAGAAACAGTACTCAGAGTTTAGAATCAGGCCACCCAGTTTCCAGTTCTGGCTCTGCCTTGAGTTTGATTTTCGCCAAGTCATTTCACCTTTCTGAATTCCCAGTGCTTACTCTGTGAAGCAGGCTATCGTGCGAATTGAGCCAAATGTGGTGTGTGAGAGGTCCTGTCCCAGGTAGGCCTCAGCACACGGTAACTGCCTTCCTCCCTCCTTGCATTCAGTTTGCAGAAACTGGAGATGAATTTCCCAGCTATGTTTTGCTATGGCATCTGTCCAACTTTCTCTTTTTCCTTTAGACCAAGTGCTCCTTGAGGCCAAGGACTATGTCTGATTTATTTTCGTATCCACAGCCCATAGGCTTTCGATGATACTCAGGAAACGTTTGAATTGGAGACTACAACACTTCACTTATCCACTTAACAAATATTTACTGAACACCTACTGTGTGCCAGGTACCCAATGGGGAGACGAAAGCAAATGCCTTAGACATAGTCCATGCTCTCGGGGGCTCACAATCTAATGAAGGAGACAGACAGAAAATAGATAAATAAAACCCGATGTCAGATAGTAAGAGTGCCATGAAGAAACCACAGAGGGGAAAGGGATAAAGAGTTTGTTTGATAGGGTGCCCAGGGAAGACCTCTTCGAGGGCAGATACTGGAACCTAGCTCGAATGATAAGATATCCACTGGGGGAACAGTGATCCAGGCAGAGGGAACAGCAAACACAAAGATGCCCAGGTTGGTCCCAGGTGACCCACACGCAGGAAATGTCTAAATGAATGAATGAACCTACGTACAGCACCCGCCAGGCCAAATACTCCTCTCACCCCAATGTGGAATGAAAACATGATCCACTTAAGAAAAGAGGCCAATTTGAGAATGTCTGTCACTGATGGAACTTCTTCTTGGCTGCCAACTTTCAGAGGATCATTTCTGCCAAGGAGGTGATATCTGTGAGGGAATACGCTTGTCCTCCAGGATTTCCAGGTCTTGGGCTCAGCCTTCACATCCACTCACTCACGTAATCCTCCCACAACCCCTGTGAAGTAAGGAAAATTATCTCACTTTCCACAGGCAGACCCCCTCACCGCCCCCCCCCCCAGTTCAAGAAGGTCACGTGGCTCGCCCAGGATCACTCAGTGAGAGGGAGGGATGAGCCCAAAATGTCCCAGGCCAGAAGCCAGTGAGCCTGGCGCCCTCCTGCAGCCGGTGTGTGCAGCAGTGTGGACTGAGACAGCCCCCCACCCTCAGGGGCTCAGAGTCTGCTCCGTCAGGGCCCAGGCCTTGCTGTCACCCTCCTCTTTGTCGCACTGCTGGCTATGCACGCCCCAACATTTTATCTTGGGCAATGATAATGAAATATCGTCAGCAACAACAATACCAGCTATCGTTCACGGAGAGGCTTACTGTTTGCAAGGTGGTGTGCCAGGCACGTGGCTCTCACTAGCTCCTTCACTCTTCCCTGCATTGCTGAGAGGTGATATCTATAACACAGCACTTTCTGGAGCGTATGCTGTGCTAACCTCTGTCCTGACGGTTTCACGTGTATTCATTCATTTCGTCTTCTCAAGACCTCCATGAGGTAGAAACTACAGCATTTGGAGTGGTTTGGCTTAATCAACAGAGAAGTTTGTTTCTATCTCAGTTACCAGCCAGGGGAAGACAATCAGGTCTGGGATCCAGGCTCCTTCTATCTGCTGCTCTGCCATATGTGACCTCAATTCCCAGGTTCAGCTCATGGTCCAGGATGGGTGCTCCAGCTCCAGCCATCACATCTGCATTCTAGACAGCAAGAAGGAGAAAAAGGGCAGGAGAAAAAAAGAGCCCCATCCCTACCCCAGACGTTATACAAACCTTGGCTTAGATCTCATTGGCCAGAATTTAATCGCAAGGGAGGCTGGGAAATTCCATCTTTAGCCCAGCTAAAATTCACAGTTTGTATAATTGATGAAGAAGAGGGATATAGATGTTGGGAACAACTCATGGTCTCTAACTTCATCTTACAGAGAAGAATGCTGAGGCACAGAGAGGTTAAAGATCTTGGCTAAGGTCACACAGCTGGTCAGCAGGGCAGATGTGATGAGATCACAGGCCTATGCTCTGCTGCCTCTCTGTGCTGGCCAAGGAGATCGAATTACTAACTTCTCTGTTTTTCTATTATTCTCTTCTTCAGAGGAGGAATTGGAGGCCAGAGACATGAAGTGACTTTCCCACTGTCTCATAATTAGAGTGGAAGAGGTGGAACTCGAACCCAGCTCTGTCTGTAAAGCTGAGCTCAAACCCGTGGCATCATGCCACACTCCCTCCTCTCCTGCAGACATACTTCCTCCCTACCTGGGGCATCCCAGGCCTGGCAAGGTCCTGCCACCAGCTCTCCCATTCCTGTGCCAGCCTATGTACCTGGTCCAGATTTGAGCCCAACCCATAGCCCTATCAGGCCTCCCTGAGGTCCCCAGCACCTTCCTGGCTCTGACTCCCCCTGCTTCTGTGGTAGGTGGGGGAGGGGTGGGGAAGTTACTGGACAGAGAGCTGGAGAGCAGCCACCCAGCCCGCCCGGCCAGATCCCAGCCCTGCAGGGGGATGAAGTGACAGAGGGGCCATTCCATTCTCATTTGGAGCCCAGATCTTCCTGACACACATACGAGGGAGGTCTTCCTTCTTCATGCCTTCTTCCCTGTGTCAGGCCTTTGCCCCTGCTGTGCCTTCTGCTGGAAGGAGCCTCCCGACCCCATGCCTGAGCAGCTCCTCACCACCCTCTAGCCCGACTCAAATGTGCCTTTACAAGGCTGCATTTCCTGACCCTGACTAGGTTGAGACCCTGTTACACTGGCCTGGGGTTCCCTGGAGCCTCCGTCCCAGCGTTTGTCACAAATGGATTCATTTTCTGTCTATTTTTTGCTTGGCATCACTTTCTTGCACTAAAACATAAACCAACAAGGATAGCATTTCTCCTTGTTTGTTCCTGAATCCACAGGGCCAAGCATAGTTCTAGGCAAGTAGCAAGTGCTCAATAGATATGTATTAGATGGACAAGTGGATGGATGGATGAATGGACAGATGGAGGCATGGGTGGAGGCATGGATGGATGAATTCTTAGTAGATGGGGAGAGGATGCTTAGGCTCCTTAAGGAAACTCACCCATCCTTATGTTTATTAGAGGTAACAATCTTCACCATCACTTACTATGGTCTTTGGGGCTCTTTTCCTGCATCATTTCCAATCCTCACAAGGGATCACACAATGAGGCAGGTGGTGATTCCCATTTGCTGATGAGGTACAGTGCCTTGCACTTTGTTTCAGAGGCAGGCAGTGTTCCAGCACCTTGGTGATCACCAAGAGTCAAGCACCTTCCTACTGACACTACCTGTTATCGTTTTAATCAGCTTCATTAAGGTATAATTTGCATACAATAAAATCCACGCATTTATGTTTATAGTTTGTTGTGTTTTAACAAATTTGTACACCTGGGTAGCTACCACTCCAATCCAGAATAGAGCACCTCCATCACCCTAAAATGTTCCTTTGTGATGTTCCTTCCCAGTCAATCTCTACCTTTCAGGCCCCAGCCCAGGCAACCACTGATCTGCTTTCTGTAGCTATAGATTAGATTTGTCTTTGCTAGAGTTCCATATGAATGGAATCACTATGAATTCTTTTATGGTTTTGACTTCTTTTACTTGGGGTAATGCTTTTGAGATTCATCTATGTTGTTCTACATAATTCATTCCTTTTCGTTGCTAAGTAGTACTCCACTGTTTGCATGTACCACAATTTGTTTATCCATTCACAAATTGTGACATTTGGTTGTTTTCATTTGGGGCCAATTTTCATTTGGGGGTGATTTTTAATTATGAATAATGTTATTCATAGGAACATTTGAATACATATGTGTAGGCATATGTTTTCATTTCCTTTGGATAAACACCTAAGCAGAGAATTGCTGAGTTGTATGGTAAGTATATGTTTAACTTTATAAGAAACTGCCAAATTGTTTTCCAAAGTGGCTGTACCATTTTGCATTCCCACCAGCAATGAATGGGAGTTCCAACTGCTCCGCATCTTCACCAGCATCTGTTGTCAGTCTTTTTGATTGTAGTCATTTGGTGAATATGTAGTAAGCATCTCACTGTGGCTTTAATTTGCATTTCCCTAATGACTTTTCATGTGCTTATTTGCCATTTGTGTCTCTTTCTTCATTGAGAGTTTTTGTTCAAAACTTTAGCCCATATTTTTGGGGGGTCGTTTGTTTTTTTATTCTTGAGTTTTGAGATTTCTTTATATACCCTGGATATAAATCCTTTATCAGATATATGTTTTGCAAATATTTTCTCCTCGTCTGTGACTTGCCTTTTCATTATTTTAATCGTGTCTTAGAAGAACAAAAGCAATTAACTTTAATGATGTTCAGTTTATCAATCTCTGATCTATATGTCTGTTTTTGTGCCAATACCACACTGTTTTGTCAATTTATCAATCTTTTCTCTTATGATTCATGCTTTTGGCGTCCTTAGAAATCTTGGCTGAAGTTGTTTTTGTAACTTAATATATCATGGATCTTTCCAACAACCTCACTTTTAATAGCTCCTTGGTTTTTCAGCCCACGAACTTGCTACAGTTTCTTATTCCCCTTCTGGAAGAGGAATCCAGACAGAGGGCCTCTAAATCCCCAAAGCTGGACCTGTGGAGCCTCCTTCCCGTCTCTACAAATGCCATCGCCTCGGAAAAGCCACACACACATCCACCTAGTCACCCTGCTCAGTGTTGACACCCCCTAGTCAGCCAGCTCTGTGAGGAGGGGCCGTTTTTTTCACAGTCCTTCCTCGTTGCCTAGAGAGAAGTGCTGGGCATACAGTAGGCATGTGGTAAATAAAATAAACAGGAAAATAAATAATAAAAATGAGTGAATGAATATTGTATGTGGAGCACTGAGCAATGTGCCTGGTGCACAGAAAATCTCACTAAACAGACACTGTGACGACTGCAAGAGGGAACCTTCATTGACTGTTGTATTAGCTAGTGTAAGTTGGTGAATTCGTTTCCTGGGGCTGCCATAACAAAGTACAGCAAACCTGGTGGCTTCAAACAACAGAAATGGATTTTCTCACAGCTCTGGAAGCTAGAAATCAAGGTATCAGCAGAGCCATGTTTCCTTGGAGACTCTGGGTAGATCCTTCCTAGCCTCTGGTTTCCAGTGATGGCCATCAATCCTTGGCGTTCCTTGGCTTGCAGCTGCCTCACTACAACCTCTGCCTCCACCTTCACATGGTGTTCTGCCCTGGTATTGAAGCTGAGCAGGACCCTGTGGGGCCTTCACAGGTACAAAAGCCCCTCTGTGTTCCCCGTTTCTTATTTGTAGAAAAAAGGCTTTAGTCTCCTAGGCCTTCCCTGAGTTCCAAAGAGCAGACACATTCGGTTACTAATTAGGGAAGTGAGGGAGTGCAGAAACAAAGGAAAAGAAGGCAAGCAAGAAAAGTGATGATAGCTCAAACAATGATTCAGTGATAAAACAGAGTCCTAGTTCCTCCTCAAGTGATGTACATAACAATCTGAACACCCCCACCCAGGTGGAAGATGGTGACTACATGCTGACCCCAGACTGGTTGGAACCAGAATGTTGATGATTAAGATTCCCGCAACCCTCACCCCAAATGTTGCCTTTAAAAACCCTTCCTTAAAAGCCAGTGGGGAGGGGCTTCCCTGGTGGCGCAGTGGTTGAGAATCTGCCTGCCAATGCAGGGGACACGGGTTCGAGCCCTGGTCTGGGAAGATCCCACATGCCACGGAACAACTGGGCCCGTGAGCCACAACTACTGAGCCTGCGCGTCTGGAGCCTGTGCTCTGCGACAAGAGAGGCCGCGATAGTGAGAGGCCCGCGCACCGTGATGAAGAGTGGCCCCCACTTGCCGCAACTAGAGAAAGCCCTCGCACAGAAACGAAGACCCAACACAGCCATAAATAAATAAATAAATAAAAATTAAACTTTAAAAAAAAAAAAAAAAGCCAGTGGGGAGTTCAAGTCTTTTGAGCATGCACTGCCCATTCTCCTTGCTTTGCACCCTGCAGTAAACACTGTACTTTCCTTCAACACAACCCAGTGTCAATAGATTGACTTTGCTGCCCAGCGGCTAGCGGACCTGAATTCCATTTGGTAACAGTATCTTCACATCATCTTCTTATGAGGACAACAGGCATATTGGATTAAGGGCCCACCCTACTCCAGTATGACCTCACCTTAACTAATTACCTCTGCAATGCCCCTTTTTCCAAATAAGGTCACATTTTGAGGTACTGGGGTTAGGACTTCAACATATATTTTGAGGGACACAGGTCAGCCTAAAATAGTTGTTATGCTGCCATAACAAACAGCACAATACAACAAAGGTTTTTTTCATCTTTCTCCTCCTTCTTGTCCCCAGTGGGGATCATCAGGTAAGCTTATGGAAACCTCACTGGGACCAAGAATTTTGACCATTTGATGTTGCTGCTGTCTTAACACAAGGCTTCAGTTTCTCTGCAGTAAGGAAAAGAAGCAGAGAATCCCACAGTGGTTCTTAAAAGTGTCCAGTCACATTCTGTGGTCAAAGCAAGTCACATGGCCATGCGTAACTTCAAGAAGGAGTGTCCTGGAAGGAGAAGAGACGTGGAAATCTAGCACTAGGGATGTTTACTTAAGTGAACATCAAATACTTAAATTATTACGTTTGCCTTTACATTTAAATAGTGATACCCTCCAGAAAACCTGGAAGGATGAGGAAGTTTTGGATAAAGAGGGGCAGCAGGGAGAACAAAGGGGACATAAGAAAAGTCACAAGTCTAAGACCACCAGGACATGAAAGAGGACCTGTCAGGTACCAAGTCCTCACTGGGTGATACTGACATGCACCATCTCATTCAATCCTCACAACGACTTTGAGGGATAGATATTAACCCCCATTTTACTGAAGAGGAATTGAGACTCAGCAACCTGCCTAAGATACACAGCCTTAATGAGCTGAGCAAAGGGAAAACCTGACTGGATCTGCATCAGCTTTTAGTATCTCACAAATCATTCCCAAATTCAGTGGCTTAACACAACAAATATTTACTATCCCCACCTTTCTGTGAGTCAACTGGACAATTCTTCTGGTCTGAGATGTGTGGCCTAGGATGTCTTCAGCTGGCCTGGTGGTCAAGGATGGCCTCACTCATCTGGGGGTTGGTTCAATGTCAGCTGAGGTGATAGGATGACTTGACCACATGTCCATCATCATCCAGCAGGCTAGCAGGAGCTCACTCACCCTGTGGTCCCAGGATTCCAGGTGAGTGAGAGAGCAAGCCCCAGGGCACAGTCTCTTTCAAGCCTCAGGAGCCTCACATTTGAAGGGGTCCCATTGGCGAAAGCAAGTCACATGACCAAAGCCAGCTTCGAGGGGTGGTAACATAGACTCCACCTCTTAAAGGGAGGAGCTGGGAAGTCACATTGCAAAGAAGCGTGCTTACAGGGACCGGAATCTGTGGCCAGTTTTGCAATCTACCCCAAAACAAAGCCCAGTGTCCAACAACAGAGAATGAATTGAGAAAACCTTGGCTGCACCAGTGGAGGCTTACGCCACCATTAAACATGTGCTTATAGAAGAACCTTCTGCTGTAGAAAGTACTTCATAATACATAGAGTGTTAAGTAGGAAACACAGGCTATAAAATTACGTGTACATAATTTCACGTTGACTTCACAGCCATCAGATTGCCATAAAAGTAAAGCCTGACGATACCAAGGGATGGCAGGAGTGCTGAGCAGCAGAGACTCTCCTGCCTGCTGGTGGGTGGTACCTCAGTGCAGCCTCTTGGAAACACAGACTGGAAATCTACTCAGGCTGGCAATGCACGTACCCCACATCCCAGGAGGAGCACCCCTCCATTAATACCCTAGAGAAACGCTTGCTCATGGTACAGGGCTAGTGTAAAAGAAAGCCACAGAAGCCTCGTTAGGAACTACAAAAGAACTGAGTCAACCCAAATGTCCATTCGCAGAGGCTGAATAAATAAAGAGTAGTGTGATTATTGATGCAATGCTGCACAGCAGTGAAAAGAAGATGACCCCAGTCACGGGATCTATCTGTGAAGTTTGTATAGATCTGGAAAACATGGTGTGCACGCAGGACATTGCTTACAGCTTAATAGCATATGTTTGAGTTTTGGAAACACAGAAATAGTATCATTATTTATGGATACATACATATGGACCTGTGGGCAGGGAGAAGAGAAAATGAGACTGGGGAGGAGGATGTAAGGGATGCCAACTTAACCTGTAACAATATTTCATTTCTTTAAAAAAAATCTGGGAAAATTTGCAAAATGTGGACAGGTGCCCATTTGGAGTGATGGGTATATGGGGTTGTATTATATTACCCTGTGCATTTTTTATATTTTGTTTTTCAAAAAGTAACACCAATGTAAGTAAAACAAATTTTTAAATAGCTTAGAAATGTTCCTTTGAGGTTCTGGAAGATTTTTTGTTTTGGGGGATTGCTAGAAAACCACCCCAAAATATACGTGTCTCTATGTAGAGAGAAATGATTGGGGGAAAAATACTCCAAAATGTTAGCTGTGGTTTTGCCTCTGGCTGGTGAGAGCACAGGCAACATGTATTTTTTTTTCCTTCTTGTTAAGTATGTATTTTCTGACTTTTCTATGAGGGACAGGCTGTGCTCGTTTAATAAAAACAAACAAAATACAGAGGGGCCTGTTGGTTCTCTGGGTCACAGGCTCCCCTGGGCCTCCGGGGGGTGCCAGGTTCCAAAATAGATCTGCCCTTCGACCTGGCAGCCTCACTCTTCACGTCCTGCAGCGAGTGCCAGGCGTGGGCTCAGAGGCAGTGGGGCTCCCCAGGCCTGAGAAAGGATGGATATGGATAGTGGCCCAGGCTGAGGGGCACAGCTAAGAGGTACGTGTCCTCCACCCTGGTCCCCTCAAACTCTGGGGTAGCAGAGTCAGGCCTGCCATTGTTCAGAGGGGAAACCGAGGCCAGAGGGGATACCCCAGGGCGAGGCAAGTGTCGCTAACAGCAGAGAGAGCTCTGTCCGAGGCCCATCTGGCTGGGACTGGACTGAGTGCTGATATGCTGGGTGGCTTTGGACAAATCTCAGAGCATTCCTGGGCCAATTTTTCTGGCACCCCCGATGGAAATAATCCCACTTCCTGCTGCACCTTTAGCCATTAGAAGGGCTGAAGGACATTTTCATGCAAAGAGATGCTGGATCTTGCCCATAATAGCAGGGATAATAATAACAGCTACCAACTATTAAGCACTTTTGTGCTAAACACTTAAATGACATTTTCTCATCCTGACCTTCTGTGGCAGATTATATTTTCCAAAAAAGGCCACATCTCCCATCCCACATGCTCTTCTAAAACTTTGCCACTCTCCATTAAGAGGTAGTCTATTCCCTTGCTTCTTGAACTTGGATGGGACTTTGTGAGCTGGCCTTGCAATGATTCATGAGGCTAGGTCGTAAAGGTCATATGCCTTCTGCCTGATTCTCTTGAGATTCTCCCCCTTGATAGCCAGCCACCACGTCATGAGGACCACCCCGCCCCATGACATGCGGAGGCTGTACGTAGTCTTTAGGGCTGACAGCCCCAGCTGAGGTCTCAGCTATATGAATGGACGAGCTTTCAGATGATTCCAGGCTCTAGCCTTCAAGCTGTCCCCGCTGATGTCAAATGAAGTCATGTCAAGCTGTCCCTGCTAAATCTGGCCCAAACTGCACGTTTATGAGTAAAATAGGTGTTGCCATTGCTTTAAACCACTAAGTGTTGGGTGTTTTATTACACAACCCTGGGAACTGGAAGCCCCCCCAAAATCACCTTGCTCTCTCATTATATAGATGAAGAAACCAATTCTCACCTACTAAAATGGAATCAAGATTCAGTACCATGAGTGGGGAGCTCTTAATTGATAGGTGTGTGTCACAGGAGTGACCTCAATACCTAGCCTGGGCCCCTCCTGATGCATCAACTATGCTGTGGCTCTAGGGTTGGGGTGGCAGAAAGCAGAGGCAGGGAACAGTTGACAGACTTGTCTTGAGTGGAAAGTCTCACGGGGGCACCATGATTCGTGCTCCAAAGATCCCCGCCTTGGCCTCCTGGGGACACTGACAGACCATCCCCCCGGTGGTCAGCAACCCCAAAGCTTCCTGCCAAGACTCGCTCTGTTGCAATCAGCAGCCCTAGCAGATGCCAGGCCATGTTCTCAGGAATGTGAAGAGTAGAGAACAAGAGGCTTGGGGGCACTTCAGGCTGCCCACTTGCAACCCTCAATTATCACCCTGGGTGTTGAAATGTAGGAAGCTGAAAAGGGAAGCGGGCGGGGGAAGTGCTGGATTGTGGAGATGAAGCCAGGAGTAGGAGACTCAGACTTGTGACTAAATCCTCTTCTTTGGATCCAAAATCAGTAAGTGACTCTCCAAGAATGATCCCGTTTTCCCCGCCTTTGTCCCCAGGAGCAGGAAGAGCCATACTTCCAGGAGAATCGACCCCAGCGTGTGACTTGGGACAAGTCGCCTCATGAGCTAAATGCGAGGTGAGAGACCATGGTATCCCTGGTTATGCCAAGGCTCCCCTGGCTGGGGGCAGGGGGGCAGGAAGCCAGTTCACTTGGTGAGTGACTAGGATGGGGAAGCAGTGGGCAGGTGGTCTGTGCCCATCAACATCCATCTCCCTTCTGGTCTCTCTACCCCAGGTTTCCTTGAGAGCCACCCCACCCTTCCCTCAATCCCTTTGGGTCCCATGAGGTTGACCCATGAGGCACATGGCCCAGCCTGACCTACCAGAGTACCTCATCCCTCTGGCTACAGTAGTCGGTTCAGGAATGTCCATGTGACCCAAGCCAGAATTTTCCCAAGAGCTGTCAGGAAAGGGGTACTCCATTTCTGGGGGGGTGGCTAAGTTGATAGATTGGAGCTGCCCTCATCAATGGTAGAGGTGATGGTGGTGAGAACTGTCTGGCGATAAGCTAACAGAGGAAAACAAGAGCCTAGCGCTAGAGAAAAAGGGGAAAAAAAGAATTCCTAATATCATCTGAGTACCTGGATCCAGGCTATGCCTGAAGCCAGGTACCCCTACACTTTTCAGTTACATCGGCCAATAAGTTCTCTTTTTGCCCAAGACATTTGAGCAAAAGCCAAATTCTCCAGATGGATATGAGTATTTTCTCCACGTTCTGGCTCCACGGCAACAGCAGGCCAGCAAAGGGAAAATAAACTAGGGGTAGAGGGGCTGTTTTAAGTATTTGGAGGCAAGATACTTGAAATACCCCAAACAGAAACTTCCTGCTTCCCTTGCCCTGGAAAGGGTGATTTCCTGAGTCTCCACCTGGGGACTGCAGCTCCTGTCCCCACACCAAAGTGGAGACTATTGATTCAACACTCTTGAGGACTTACTATGAAGTTGACCTTAGGAGAGGCAACAGACACAGAAATGGAAAGTGGGGCTGATGCCCTGAAAGAGTTTTCAAACCAGAGGGGGATAAAGGCACACAAACAAGGCTTTATAATACAGGGTGAGAGCTCTGATGGGGAAGCACAGGCAGGGGGCCCTGGGGTCCCAAGAGCAAGAGGGCCTATTTCCACCAAAGGAGGGAGGCTGACGGCGAAGGCTTCCCAGAGAAGGTGATGCCTGAGATAAGACCCAGAAGACAAGTAGAAGGAAGCCAGTGAATAAATGTGAGGAGGATTGTCCAAGCAGAGTGACTACAAAAACAAAGGAACTGAGGCTGGAGATAGCAGAGAGAGTGTTGGAAATTAAAACCAATTCCTCATCACAAAGTACCAAGTCCTAGGATAAGAGTGGTGAGGCTGGAGGCCAGATCCTGCAGAGATTTATAAACCATGTAAAGAATTTGGAGTTTAAAACTGAAGGGTCTTAAGCAAAGGAGTCAAGAGCTGGATTTGTGTCTTAGAAAAATCACTGACTGCAGCATCAAAGATGGATTAACAGGAGTTCGGTTCTGAAGCTGTTATTCTCCCTTTGGCAAGGGATGAAGACACTGGGTTAAAAGAGTGACAGTGGGGGGAATGATGACATTGCGCTGCCGTTTATTGAGCACTTCGTATGTGCCAGACTCTGTGTTAAGCCTTTACAGGGATAGGCTTTTTAATCCTTTTAACAACCCTACCAGGTAATTGCTAGTATCAACCCCATTTGACAGAAGAGAAAACTGAGGTACAAACAGGTTAAGCAAATTGGCCTAGACCATACATTTGGGAGATGGGAAAGCCAGAATTCCAACCCAGACAGGCTGGCTCCAGTATGCCCAGAACAGTGGAGAGGGGCAGAAGGGAGAAATATTTAAAGGGTCATTGGCAGAACAGGTCTGATTGGATGGCAAGTGGGGTTAGGGGGGTGGTGGGGCCTTGTGTCTCCCTGGCAGGACCGGCTACATAATTTGAGGGGCCCAGTGCAGAATGAAAGGGCTGGACCCTTTGTTCAGAACTTATTAAGAATCTAAAGATGGTGACAGCAGAGCATTAAACCAAGTGTGGGACCCTTCTAAGCGTGGGGCCCTGTATGACTACAGAGGTCACACACCCATGAAGCCGGCCGGCCCTGCTTCCAGGTTTCTGGTCCAAGTGCCTGGTCAAGGTGGGGCAATTCCCAGGGATGGAAGAATCCAGAAGAAGTTCATTTGGAGTGGAGTAGGGGAGGAGAAAATGAGGAGTTCCGTTTGAGACCTAGGAGGTCATGTCCAGAAGGCGAATGGGTCTGGTGCTCAGGAGGGAATTCGGGGCCAGGAGTCCACAGCACAGAGCATGCTGGTTACCAAAGACCCTTCAGGTCCAAAGTTCAATGTTGCCTCTAGGCTCCCTGAGCTCGCTAACCGACCCCAGACGGCATCTTTCCAGTTTCCTCTCTGGGTCTAGGCACCAGCTCCTGCTGCCTGCTGCCACCTGGGCACTTGCTGCTTCTCGTGGGACTGGCTGGTTCCCTTTTCCCGGAAGGCCAAGAGGTCACTTTGTAAAACCTCCGTCTCCTGGCTAGACCTATGCCCAAACCACCTCCGACACTGGCCCTGAGGCCCTGTGTTCAAAGATTCTCAGCGGCCTGAGAGTTTGTAAACTTTCCCTAGAGCTCTCCTCTGCGAGATCTCCGGAGACCTGGTGAACCTGTTCACGCCCTCCGCCCTCCGACTGAGGAGGAGGTAGCTTTGGCCCCAAATGGTGATCTGCCCGAGGCCTCCCAGCGTTGTGCCAGCTGGGACTTGCCCTGGTGCCACAGCCCCGTGGCAGCTCCACAGCATCCCGCCTCCTGCCCCTCATCAGCCCGACGGGGAGAGCCTGGCTCAAGCATTCATTCACTCATTCATTCATTCATGCATTCATCTGACAGATATTTATTTACTGAGAACATACTGTATATCAAATGCTGGGAACAGAGGGAGATAAGTAATTACACAAGTAATTAACCTCTGAGCACCTTGAGGAGGGTTAAGATAAAGGGGTAGGGCTCCAAGAGGGGCGGGTCTGGTTTGAACAGGGCTGAGGGGGGCCGTGTAATCATGTGTCAGGTCTCCGGCCTGTAGCATTTCCCAGAGGCGGCTACACTAACGCACCTCCTGTCCTGCAAGCTCCTCTTGTGACAATGACACTCCTCCATCAAGGGATGGTGTCTACATTCCTGCCGTGAACCTGGGCAGACCCCAACCAATAGCATATGGTAGAGCTTCCACTGAATGCCTTCCGAGGCTAGATCATAAAAGGTGAGGTAACTTCCACCTGGCTCTCTGAGGACATGTGCCTTTGTAGCCACCGTGCTCGAGACACCACCGTGTGGAGTGAGGAGGATTCCCAGGTACTGACAGGTGAGAGAAGCCTTCAGGATGACCTCGGCTCAGAGCCACCATCTGATTTCAACTTCATGAGTGAATGGAACAGACTGTCCAGCTGAGCTGCTCCTGAATCCCTGACCCACAGAAACCGTGAGAGATACTACATGGTTATTTTTGTTTTAAACCACTAAGTGTTGGGGTCATTTTCTGGCAGCCATAGTAACTGGAACACTGATGAAAGGTGGGGGTGAGGGCATGTGGACAGCAGTGTTCTGGACAGAGAAAGCAGCATATGCAAAGGTCCTGAGGTGAGAAGGAGGTGCTACAATGAAGGTGCAGAGGTTGGCAGGGCCATCTCCCAGGCTTTCCAGAACTCTTCTTTTGATTCTACCTGCATTTCTCCTGTGAACAGACAATCCTATTTCCTCTTCTGTGCAGAGAGCCATTCTGTGTTCGTGCAGTTATGGGGCCCATGTCTATTTAATTAAGCCCTGGGTGGGGGGGGGGTAGAAATTAACATTCATTCTTTCTTTCAATCAATAAGATTAAATGCATTGTCTGTGCCAGGAGCTTCCCTTGTCATATTGGTGCCCACGAGGAGGTGTTAATGCTCCCTGCGGTGCACAGATGAGGAGGCTGAGGCTGGGGGGGCAGGCGTCCTCACACATGGCCTTGACAGGTACGTGGGAGGAAGTGGGATGGGCTCTGGGGCCAGCATGGCTGTTGAGCCTGCCCTCCTTCGCCACTTCCGGGTCAAGCCCCTCCAGGCTGTGTGACTTTGGACAATTCACTTTCCTTCTCTGGGTTTCAGTTTTCTCCTCTGTAAAATGGGGAGGATAATAATGCTGGCCTTACTGAGATTATCTCGAGGCTCAACCTACACAATCTTAACGATAGCTGCCCTTACTCTGGGCTCATCTGCGCCCGGCACTGTGATAAACTCGTGACTTACGTTAACATTCTTCTTTCTTGCAAGGGCAGAGGTGGTGTGACCCCCTTTACAGTGGAGACAGTGGAGGCAGAGGTGGGCAAGCAGGGCTCTGTGAATGCCGGTGACTGATGACCAGCTGCCTTTCCTTTTCCTGCCAAAGCCTCACACACCTGGTTTCATGTTCTCAGTCCCCCGGATGAGCCCCTACTTTGCTGCTGTCCCAAGCAGCCTGCCCACTTCAAAACTCCGTCAGGATTTGGGAAAACAAAGGGAAAAAAACAATACCAAACAGCCGGATAAGCCCCCACTCTGGGAAAACAAGCAGAGAAAGCCAGAAGGCAGCCCACACAAGAGGGGCCCAACCAACTCCTGGGCACCTCCTGTCCAGCAACCAGGCCCCCCAAGGACAAATCCTTGCCCCTGTGGTGTTTACATTCCAGTAGGGTGGGGGAGGGGAGGTACTTAATAACTATGACACTGATGACAACAACCAAAAGCATTTATTTAGCGCTCACCTTGTGCCAGCACTGCTGTAACTCAGAATTTTCACACCCTGTGAAGTGCATGGTATTATTTCTCTCTGTTCACCAAGAGGAAATGTAAGCACAGAGAGGTTAAGCGACTTGCCCAAAGTCACACAGCCGATAAGTGGTGGAGCCAGGATTTGAATCAGTAAACAAGTTAACAAGTAAATTCAAACTTCCTCAGTCCCCACGCACAGAACTCATATATATTCCTCATGCAAGAGATGGGGTTTACCCAGCCTACACACCAGGGTATGGAAGCCGAGAGAGGTGAAGTTGCCCACCCAAGGTCTCAGGGCCAGTAGTTGGGGCAGGAGGATTTAGAGCCAGCTGCCGCTAACTCGGGAGCTGGTCAAGACACTGCTGCACCCCAAGCTCTTCTCCCCGAAATCTACTTCTCCACTCCAGCCAAAGGCGGCCCCAGAACAATCTGCCACAAGACAGGACAATCTCTCATTACTGTCACAGCAATGGAGCCAGGGCCACCTTAAGGCCCAATGTCCCTCCAGGCCCTGAGGGAGAAGGGAGGATGGGAGCCCACTCCGGCTGGGGCGCCCACTTCCCTGGCTTTGCAAGGATGTTCTCTGTCTCTGGAAACAGATTGAACTGGCTGCCTTCTTCCCAGCCTCACCCGTCTGCCCCCCTCCCCTTTGCTCCCTCTAAGGTCACTTCGCTGTGTTCCAAGGCTAACTGGGAATCAAAGGGGGGAAGGTGGAGCAGGGAGAGAAGGGAAAGGCGTTGGGGGCTGAAATTTGAGATCCCAGCCTCCCTGTGGGGGGAGGTTGGAGAGAGAGACACAGAGAGACAGAGACAGGAAGAGAGAATTCAGTTGTCTTTGGTTTTCCAAAGCGGGCAGCTTGGGGGTTTGTGTGTGTGTGTGCGTGTGTGTGTGTGTGTGTGTGTGTGTGTGTGTGTGTGTGTTGTTTTCTTTCCTACGCTCAGGCAGGGAGGCCAGGCCTCCCCTGGATAATCCAAGGACTCAGAGGTGAGGCAGGCAAGCCAGTGAATGGACATGGCAGCGTGCGGACAAGAGTAAGGAGGCAGGAAGGGAAAGGGGGAAGAAGAGAGGTGAGGGGGTGTCTGGGGCGGGAGCCTGAGGCGGTGGGAGGAAGCAGAGCAGCTGTGGTATTTGGAGCAAGTATAAATAGCCGCCTGGACGGAGCTTGGCCAAACAGGGCTTTGCAGCTGCAGCGGCTGTGCAGGCGGGACTGGCCACTGTTGGCCACGGTGGGTGCAAACTGGGCAGGGAGACAGGCGGTGGACAGGCACGGCCCCTGGGCTCTGACCTGACACCCCTCGCCATCACATCTCTGGATGCCTTCCCGGCCAGCCATGCTGCTGAGTGGCCTCCTCCTCATTGTGGCCACCACGACTGTGGCCCAGCGGAGGGGGCAGGAGGCCGGCGGGCGCCGCCGGGCACACCGAGTCCAGCATGGCCAGTGCAGCTACACCTTCGTGCTGCCCGAGCCTGAGCCCTGCCCGCCCGAGCCCGACGCCTTCGGGGGCTCCAACAGCCTCCAGAGGGACTCCCCAGCAGCCGCGCTGAACCTAGGGGACTGGCCGACCCAGCGGGTACGACAGCTGGAAAAAATGCTAGAGAACAACACACAGTGGCTGCAGAAGGTAAGGGTTGGGCCTGCAGGGGGGTGGTGGGCAACGAGCAGCAGGTGAAACATCGACCCCAGAGGCCTGCCCCGGACACAGATGGCCAGGCTGATAGGACCTTTGTCTCCGAATTGTACGGGTTGGGATGATGAGGCCCAGAAACAGAGGAGCCTGAGGCCACACAGCAAGACTGGGTGGAGTCAGAGCTGGAAACCTGACTCCCTAACTGCCATTCATTCATTCATTCATCCGATTAAGGGCCAGGCCCATCCTAGGCGCTGGGGATACAACAGTAAACAGAACCGTACATCCCCGTCTGGACTAGTGGAAGAAAAAGGCAATAAAGAGATGAACAATAAATATCTATTCTGTCAGATGGTGAAGCAAAATGAAAAAGGGAAAAAGGCAAGGAATGACCAGAGGTGACTATTTGAGGTCAGATAATCCGAGAGGACTTCTCGGAGGAGGTGACGTTTGAGCCCAGAGAACAAGCAAAGTGATGAGGCAACCCAGGAAGGTATCTGGTGGGAGGGCATTCCTGGCAAAGGGATCAGTAAGTACAAAGGCTGTGTGGTGGGAATGTAGTTGGGTTACCTGGGGAACAGCAGGGAGGCCAGCGTGGCTGGAGCAGAAAGGAGGAGGACAGAGGGGTGAGGGACAAAATCCGAGAGATGAGGGGAGGGCAGACCATGTCGGGCCTTGGAGGCCACTGGGAAGGATTTTGGCTCTTTCTCTGAGCATCATGGGAGTCACTGCAGGGTTTTGAGCAGGTGAGAAACACCTGATTTAGTTTTAACAGAATAGACTGTAGGAGACAGATTCGATGCTGGGAGCCCAGGGAAGAGACCACTGCAGCCACCAGGCAAGAAGTGATGGAGGTGTGGAGCAGGACAGGGCTGGGGGAGGGGGTGTGGCCCGTCAGGTTCTAGTATATTCTGAAGAGGGCGCAAATGGGCTCTGCTGATGAATTGAATATGGCGTGGCACAGATCAAGGAGTTGAGGACCCCACTGCCATTTTGGCCCAAGGCCAGGGCCACTGTAGGGTCTCCTGTCCTCATACTTTCAGCAGACACTCTGAGCACCCTCCATGTGCCAGGCCCTACGCAAGACACTGAAGTACAGAGGTGAACAAGGCAGGTTTGGCCCTGGGTGGGGTGGGGGTGGGAAAGGCATCCTGTGGTGTCCAAGATGGGGAGCAGTCCCACCTTACCCATGGTTTCCAAATTTTTCAAATCATTCGCCTGATCAGCAAACAATGTTTCGCTCCCCCAATACACGCATATTTATTTAGAATTTATGCACGTGCACCCATATTAATATAGTATGTACAGGGTATGAGACAAAGGAAAATGGAACTTTAAGAAGATAAGATATGAGATCATATAAACTGAAGTTCTGGTGGTTTCCTCCTGTTTTCCAGAGGATTGCCTTCTGCATACCCTGGGTTGATCCATCCCCCAGGGGGAGAGGTTGCCCTATATGTATCTAATCAAGCTGATTTGTGCACACACTCGAATATACACTTAACCTCCTGTTTCATTCCTGCCCTGGCCATCTATCTCCCTAGCCCCCCACTCATCATCTTCCCATAGTCCCTGCCTACTTGCCCTCCACCCCTCCTGCCCTGCAGCACTTCCAGCTGCCACCATCCCACCCCTGGATCCCCCTTCAAGGGAGCTCTTGGCCTCATACACCAGAGCCCAACCCAGGGGGCTCCATGCTGCCTTGAAATCTGTGTGTGTCTCTTCAGGCAGTTGTTTCCAGTCCCATAAGGGTCGTGCCAAATCTCACCTCCTCCTCAGGCCTCCATCTTCACCCCCTGCCCATCCTCTCACCAGACCATGGACCTCCTACTTCAAAGAGAAATGGGGCCTGCCCCACACTTGCAGATTCACCCGTGCACCCACCAGTCCCCAGGGCCTTTCTCTGGCTCAGAGGGAAGTGTTCCTCCATGAGCCAAGGCCACTCTTCCCTACCTGCAGGTCCCATCCCTTGCAGCCCCTCAACCTCCTGAAACCAACCATGCCCTCCTATGTCTCTAACAACACCTCCCTCTCTGCTGTTCCTTCCCCTCAGTCTTTAATTGCATCCAAGTATCTCCCATGTTAAAAAAGAAAGAGAAAGAAGAGAATGAGGAGGAGGGAGAACAAGCCCCTTCTCCAACCCCCACCCCCTCTGATGTCTGGCCTGGCTCTCAGAAATCCACAAGCTCTGCCTCCACTTCCTCCTCCATTCCCTCCTTTCCTTAAGTAGCCTCCCACTTCCCACTTCCCACTTCCCACATCCAATGGCCACGGCTCAGTCTTCATCTTACTTGACCTCTTGGCAAATTTAATATTGCTGACCAATATCATCCTTCTAGAAACAGTCTCCATCAGCCAGTCCTCAGCTGCTACTCCGACTACTTTCCCTACCTCCACCCAGGACCAGCCACCTCCATCTCCTACCTGTATGGTTGTCATGTCCACTGCCCTGGGCTCCATTTCCACCCTGACCCCCATAGTTCATTCTGCACTCAGCAGACAGAGGGGTCCCGTTAAAACCTAAGCTAGATCCTCTCCTCAAAACCCTCCTGGGACTCCCATTCTCTTTAGTTATTCTCTTACTGAACAAAAATCCTTACAGCCTGGAACACCCCTCACCCAGACACTTATGTGGCTCACTCCTGACCCACCTCAGGCCTAGTGCTTAAATGTCACCTGCTCAGAAAGGCCCTGCCTGTCCACCCCATTGAAAATAGCCACAGTCCTTCTGCCACTCTCTGTCCCTTTTCTCAGCTTTGGTTTTCTCCCTTAACACCTACCACCACCTGTTCTTAAAAGCATTCCTTTTGGTCTGTGAGCTCCAAGAAGGGAGGAGCCATGTCTGTTTTGTTCATTGCTGGGTTCCCAGGGCCTAGAACAGTGCCTGGCACATAGTAGGTGCTCAATACGTGTCTGTTGAATGGATGAATGCATGGACGCACAAGGGTCCTCCAATCTCTCAGGCCACTCCTGCTCCTCCCCCCACCCTGAAATGTTGGTGTTTCCTAGGACACAGTCTCCATTCTTTGCTTCCTCTCACACTTCGTGGCACAACCCACAGGGCTGCCCCTGTCACTTCCAGCAGCACCGTCTCCAACCTGACCCCCAGTGACACCAAACCAACATCTGATGGGCTCCTGATCTCCTCTCCGAGGGCTCACAGTGTCTCAACTCCAAAGCTGCCTGAAACTCAGCTCTTCCCTCCCCTGCCCGCCTGTCCTGTTGAAGACATTACCACACAGCCAGTAGGTCATCTATGGCCCTGGGGTGTCCTTCACCCCCAACACCCACAGGCAGCAGGTCCCATGCATCCTGTTGCCTCAGCTTCTCAGACCATCCTCCTGTCTTCCTGGCCACTGCCCTGGCTCAGGCCTTGTCACCTCTCCTGTGGACACTTCTCTCACCTCCCACCTGCTTTTTCTCCCCTAGGTCTCACCCTCTCATCCATCTTTGACTCCCCTGGGTGCCTAGTGCTTGGATAACATTGGCTGAGCCAAATGATGGATTTAAACCAATGGTTTTCAGGTTAGGAGGTCACCCACCTCGCCTCTTTATCTGGCAGTAGAGTGTCCTCTCCAGGTATCTGTCCACGTAGCCTGATAATCCCAGGCAGGGGTCACCATGGAGCACCATGGGGCTAAAGAGTACTGATGTGGGAATCAGGTGGACCTGAGTTCACATCCCGGCCCCAGCACTTATTTGCCACGTGGCTGTGGATGAGCAAGGCTCAGTTTTCCCTTCTGCAAAGTGGAGAAAAGAACAGCATGTTAAGTGGGTGGCTGGGAGGACCAGTGAGACCACTCAAGCACCACTCACAGCCTGCTGCCCGGCTACAACATATGAAGACGTGGGGTAGCTCACCTGGGCAAGGATACGGTAGCTCAGTAGGCTTTTACTTAATTCAACATCATCTCTATTTGGAGCCCTGCACCACTGGGTGGGGGAAGCTCAATCCCGGTCAAGTCACTCCAAGGGTGGCAGGTAACCTCGGGGCAGGGAGTGTCACTTGTCCATGCTGGTATTCTCGGGCGTCCCCAATCCTGCCTGGTCTCTGTTGGGGTCCAAGCAGAGGTTTGTTGTGCCATCTCCTGGGTACCCTTGGGTTGAGTGCCCCCTTCATGCCCTTTGGTCTTTGGGTTACTGCCAGGTCACCCTGTGCCAGTGGAGCCTGCCACAAGGTCAGAGCCATTGGCAGTCACTTTCCTCTGGATCCTGTCACCTCCTTGGCAGCAGCATAGCCTGGAAGGTGAGAGCCCCGACTCTGGAGCCCAACTTCTGGGATTCGAGACCCATTCTGCCCCTTTCTGACTGTGTGACTTGAGGCAAGTTGCTTCACCTCTCTGAGCCTCAGTTTCCTCACCTATAAAATGTGGTGACAACACTATCTACCTTTATGAATATTTAATGAGATGATGCATATGAAGTCCTTGGCCTGGCACCAGGCGTACAGTAAGTTCTCAATCAGTGTTGGCTGTTTCTATTAGGAGTTCTCCCTGGAAAGAAACACAAATCCTGCAATTCTTGAGTTCTTCCTCCCCCAGATGAGACATGTGGCCCCTGGCTCAGAGATACAAGGCCCCTGAACAGTCATCTCTCTCCCTCTGGTCAGGGATGCTTGCTACCTTCTGTGACCGTGACCTGCCTCTGGCTCTTCTCTTGTGTATTCTCTTGGTCTGGGCTTATCTCAGAGTATTTGAAACTTGAGGGCCTCTTTTTGGCTTCTGCTGTAATCTCCCAGAAGAGAAAAAAAAATGAGTTTCAAAATATTCTCATCACCATCGCCATCAGGGATAACCAGGGATGACTGGGGAGGACTGGCCTCCCAGACCGAGCTCTCAGCAAGATTCGTTCAGCTGGGAGGGTGCAGCGAAGAGCCTCCCTGTTGCAAGCTCGCCATAGCCAATACCTGCTCAGCCCATGCCCCCAGCCCCTCTCCCTGTTCGCAGTATACAGGCGAGCAAACTGAGGCCAGGGAGGGGAAGGAACTTGGCAGAATGGCACAGCAGCGAGACCCAAAGTCCAGCTTCCTTCTCCAACTCTGCAGGGTGTCAACGAGGTGGGGGAAGCCCTATCTGAGACAAGGGGTGCTCCCTTCCGCCTCAGAATTCCCGAATCCCCAGTACCTACTCTCTTCTTGCAGCACTCTGCTGTGGTATCCTCCTGCCTATGCTCAGGGTGCGTGGGGGGTGCCCCATCCCTGCTCCTCCTCCCCCATCCTCACTCCCCTCCACGCACCCTTCCCCTTCCCTTCCTTTTACTAGTCTCCTCTTCCTTGTCCCTCTCCCTCCTCCTCCCTCTCCCTCCTCCTGGAAGCCTCTGCCCCAATGACTCACGTCTGGAGCCGGCAATCAGCTCAGTGGGATGCACATCAGCTCTTGGCTCTGCTCCACCCCTTCATCTGGGTGAAGAGCTGCAGCAGGAATGTTGGGGGGACAGGGGTGGGGGGGACAGAGCCAGCTGGAGAGCAGGCTTCCCTCGCTGGGCCGTGCAGACCAGTGGTTAGCTCCTGGCTCCTGAGTCCACCACGGATTAGCTCTGTGAGTCTCAGCTGCAAGATGGAGAGTGAAAGCTCCTACTCCTGACATTTGATGTAGGGTCAAGAGAGGCAGAGTCCGGAAAGCATCTGCCCGTAGCAGGTGCTCAATAAAGCCCCACTCTTGTCCTGTCATGTCCCCAGCGCCCCAGGCCTCCCAGCCAGGAAGTGCCATACTTGGCCCTCTCCCGTGCCCCGCAAGGAGACCCGTTCCTTCACATGAGGAGCGTGAGGAAACGCAAGTCCCCAGGCTCCCGTCCCACCCCCAGCACCTGAGGGCAGCAAAGCTTCCGCTAAGAGTGGGGCAGACTCTGAACCCGGAAACCATGGAGCCCTCCACTATCTTACCTGTACCGAGAACTGCTGGCCCTCTCTGCCGATCTCTCTGTGTGTCTCTGCCTCACTCTGTCTCTGTGTCTGTCTGCCTCTTGTCCTAGGGCTCTCACGGTGGCCTGACTCGCTTTCTCTAACTCCGTGGGTGCCTCTGTCCCTCTTATTCTCTCTCCTGTCTGGCTGGCGTCTACCTGAGTCTCTCCCAGTCTCTTGCTCAGGTCTCCCCTCACCCCTAGGCCATCCATCTCTCCTGCCTCTACCTCCCCGGGTGTCCACATGCTCTGTCCACACTGGAGGACCCGGGACACACCGGCCCAATGGCTAGCACCCCACCCCTCAGCCAGGCTCAGCTGGGGCCTCTTTCTCTTCCCCTTCTGCACCCAAAGCCAAGCAGGGAAGGGTCAGGGGCTGGGCAGGAGCCCCCCAGCCTCTGCTGTTCGCTCCAGGTCTCTGACGTCAAACCTCAGAATAACTCGGCCCCTCGGCCCAGCGGTCGTGAGGCCTTGCCTGGCTGAACGAGGATCGAAAGTGCATCCAGCGGGAGCGCAGCGTGGGGTCCTGGTCCAGCCCAAGATCCTCCCAAACTGGCTGGGGCTCCCAGCTGCCCTGGCCTCCCCAGGCTGCCCGTAAATTCTTGGCATTTTCGGCCTTCAGTTATCCAAACAAGGAATGAATCTTGGTTGCCGAACAAAATGTCTTGAGGTTTGATTTCCTAACCTCACCGCTGGCTCCTCTAAAGAGTCTGGGGCTGGGGAAGGGGGTGGGGAGAACAGCATCTACTTCTTGGAAGAATGGGGTTATTGTTCCAAGGAGGGAACCTAGAAATGGATTGCACAGATGCCCTGGGCGTAGGGATGACCAGGGAGCAGAGGCAGTGTGGCCCCTCATGCAGGATTCCCCAAAGGAACAGGCCATCCCATACGGGCAGCTTCTGGCTCTCTCCTCCCGGGCCCCAGAGCTCGGCCTGGCTGGGGTATACACAGACCCTTTCCCCTTCACTCCTTGGGCAGGAAATGTGAGAAAACAGGCCGCAGGTCTGCCCCTCAGCCTAAACCTCTGCCTGGACTCTGGCCTCTGAGCGTTTGCTTAACCCCAGAGTCAGCTCTGAAATGTCTGGAATGGAGCCCGAGTCAGGGGTCATGTCCCAGGGGGGCCACCGACCAGCTGTGGGCTTCCCTGGGGAAGCCACCTACATCAAGTAGTTCCTCTGCAAAGTGGAATTTAAAATACTGCCTCCCAGCAAGAGGGTAAGATAAACAGAACAGGTGTTACGGCCAGCATTTATGGAACGCTTCCTGTGTGCCAGACACTGTCCTATGTGCCTTGTGAGAATTATTGCACTGAATTCTCACAATGAGCCTAAGATTATTTGCCCATTAACAGATGAGGAAACTGAGGCACCAAGAGGTGAGGTGACTTGCCCAAGGTCACAAGACCAGGAAGGGTGAGGTCAGGTTCACACTCAGGCTGTCTGATGCCAGAAACCACGCTCTCAACACAATAAACAAGACATGTCCATTGTGACCTGGTCCCTGGGTACCTAACTGAGGCCTGGGGAACAGAGAGGCCCTTGGCCATCAGAGGGAAAACTCACAGGTGCTGGATTTTCCCCTTCTCCCAGGAGGCCCTCAGCCAAAGAGAACTTCTCTAGGGCTCTTTTGCCAGAGTAAATTCAGGTAGAACCTCAGTCATCAGGGGCAGCCCTTGAAAGCTGAGGGAACCCTGAACTTCCGTCTAGGCGTCCTCGTTACAACCTCCATCCTTGGCCCAGGGCCCGGGGTAAATCCCACAGAGACTGAGCGTGGGCCTTGGGGCCCCATTGACTCAATTTGAATCACATCTCTACTGTTTGCTGGGTGTGTGTTCTCAATCACTTTGCCAGTCTGTGCCTCAGTTTTCTTGTCTGTGAAACAAGGACACTAGTAGAAGCCACTTTGCAGGTTGTCGTGGAGATTAAATGAATTAATACACATGCAGGGCTGAAGACAGCTCCCGGCATAGAGTCAGAGCCCAGGGAAGCTAGCTGTTGAAAACATGCTTGGGGTGCTCGGCACAGGAAGGCAATCCATCTTGGAGTCAGCACAGGAGCCCGACTCCACCTTCTCTGTGTCCCGCCTTGTGTGATCTTGGGAAAGTCCCTTTTTCTTCTCCCTGGGCCTCAGTTTCCTCATCTGCCAAGTGGGGAGCATGAAAACAAGTACCTCAGGTGAGGACAAAATGAAGTAAAGCATGCAGAGATCTGGTGGGGTCTGCAGGCGAGGAGATGACTGGGGACTCTTGAAGCTGAAAGCAAAACGGCTTCCTTTGGACAGAGGAACAGAGCCACAGAAGCTCAGGCTGGCGGAGCCTTGTGGCCCTTTATTCCTGACTCCAGTCCAACACTCGTTGGTCTACCAAGTAGGGCTGAAGGATGGAAGGTGATTCCCAAGCAGCTGAGGGGAACCCCCATATGAAAGCTCTGCAGAGACTGTAAATGGGTCCCCCAGGAACAGAGATGAGCTAAAGAGAGGCTGTAAATAAAGCAGCTGGGGTCATGCTGACCTAGGGTCCAGTTCCAGCTCTACCTCTTGCCAACAGCCCAGTTTTTTTTCTCAGCTTTTGACGAATTTTCAGCATGCAAAAATTGGGAAATATGGAAGTGTGTGAAGACACAGAGGGAAAAAAATCACTGTCATCCCAATCCCCTGATCATCTCTTGGTTAGTTTCCTTGCTGTTCATTCTATGCATTTGAAATTTTTACTGAAATGCTTTAGATGTATGAAAAGGTAGAGAGAAAAATCAGATGAAATTTCTTGTCCCCACAACCCAGCTTAAGGAACAAAACCTTACCAACCCAGTTAAGCCCCTGACCCTCTCCTGCCTCCTTCCCCCACCAGAAATGGCTACTGTGAATTCTGTGTTGATGACCTCCTACTCTAGGTCCCTCCCTAACCGATGTATATTTGTTTCCTATATAAGTGGTCACCCTGTCTATCTCTTTCTACAATTTGCTTTTGTTCACTCGACCTTGTATCTGGGAGACTTATAGCTCTGCAAGTGTGGGAAAAGCCTGAGTCACAGTTTTTCCATCTGTAAGCTGGGGACAATGGTAAGCACATGCCTGAGTTTGCTGTGAGGCCCAAATAACTAGTGCATGCTGAGGTCTGGGAGTGTGCCTGGCACTGCATCTGCTTGCAGGGAAGTAGGAGATGCTGTTATTGCTTCTTCTCTCTTCCGGGGTGAATGCGTTGCTGTGGCTACTCCACAAACAGGACTGTCTCTGTGCCAGGCACGATCATACATGTTTTACAAACATTGACTCATTGAACCTCATGATACCCTAAAAGGTGAGGACTGTATGATCCCCATTTATTGTGGGGAAACTGAGGCCCAGAGAGTTCACACATCTAGGAAGTGAGGGAGGTAGGCTTGAACCCAGGCAAGCTGGGTCCAGACCTCACACTCTTAATCACTACACTGCCTCTCCATGCCACCCATTTTACAGATGAGTACACTGACCCTGGGTGGAGGAATGACTCGACTACATTCACCCCGGGGTCATTGGCAGGGACAATCTTGTGGTGACAGGACACACAGCATGTCAGAAACCTCATGAAAAATCCATGCGTCCTTACAGTTATGAAGCTCTGGGATTATGTGCAGAAATACAGGCCTGCACACGTGCACACATGCACCGTTCTGAACTTAATTTGCCAGGTAGAGTGTTCATTCCTCCATGCACTTCATCTTCCCCTCCACTGATGTTTACTGCAAGCTTACACGCTAGGCACTGTGCAGGTGATGAGGATTCAGCAGTAAGCAAGGAAGACTTGGTCTTTCCCCTCCGGGAGCAGAGGAAGAGACACTAACCTAGTAATTTCTCATGTGTAATGATCAACCATGATACATGCTGTGAGGGAGGGGCTCACCTGTTCTAAGAGGGGCCCCAACCTTGATGGAGGGTCGGCTCCAGGAGGAAGGACAGAGCTGAGATCTAAAGAGTGGATTAGCAGTTCCTAGGCAAGGAAGAGAAAGGAAAAACATTCCAAGCACAGGGAATGGCAAGTGCAAAGGCCCTGAGGTAGAATGGAGCAAAGTGATTTTGATGGAGTGAAAAATGTTTGGTGTGGCTGGAACACAGAGGGTCAGCAGAGTGTGGCCAAGATGAGACCAGCGTGTCCATCAGGGCCCAGACCCAACCTCCCTGGGCCTGACCCTGCTCTCGAGGCTTTTGGGTGCTGGGAACTGATGTGGCCACTTTCTGTCCTGCCCCCAGTGATGGGCAGTGGCAATGGACATCTGGACCTGCTCCTCCCCTCCTTGCCTGACCCTGGTCCTATCCCTGTCACCCTGTCTTCAATATCAGCCTTGCCCACCAGAGATGGGGGATGGGGGGATGGGTGAGGGAAAGAGCTTAGCCATTGGATTCAAATCCTCACTTACCAGCTGTGGGTAAAGCTTGGCCTCTCTGGGCCTCAGTTTACTCATTTGTCAAGGGTGGAGCAATCTCTCTTTTCCTCCAGGCTGCTGGGGATCAGAGTTACACACCAGAGTTGTGCAGGCAGGAAACCCTGTTGCTGCATGGGGAGATACCCCAGCAAGGCCTCCTTCCATCTAGAACACACTTGACTCCATTCCCCCAGGTGGAGCTGGGGCTGGGAGGGGAGCTGGGGTTACTGTCACATGATCACTTCAGTCAAGCCAGCTTTGAAGTGCAGCCTGGGAGAGTCACTCCCAGACAGCCTGGATTTGCCCTCGATGAGCTGTCTGTCCTTGGACAAGTTGCTTAACTTCTATGTGCCTCATCTGTAAAATGGGTTGATAATATCTCCTACCATAGAGGGTGGGATTTAATAAACATAGAGGTTAGAACAGTGTCCAGCACATAACAAGCACTAAGTAGACACTTGCCAAGCAAAATGGACACACCACCCCACTCTGTGTAAGGGCTGATGCACAGGTGGCAGGGAGGTGAGTGACTGCAAGAAATGTGTTTCTTTACTTCCTCTTGATTAAACTCCCAATTCCTACACTCGGGAGAATAAGGAAGCCTCATCCACTGGGCCTCATTGTAGACAATCCTTCCAAGATCAAGGTTTAGATACAGACAACCACAAAGGGATAGCTGAACCTGAGGCCAGAGCCCTGGCAGCTCCTTCCCAGCTTATGAGAGGCACCCACATCCAGGCGGCAGAGGCGCCCACGCCAGCCCCTCTGCAAGGAGGAATCAATGAGCCCATTTTCTGATGAGGCCACTGAGGCTCAGAGAAGCTCCACCACTGGCTCGGAAAGCAAACACCAAAGCTGTGATTGCACCAGCGCCTGACTCCCAGAGCCATGCACCAGGCCCACACTAGACTCAGCGCTCCAGCTGGAAGTTTGGCGAAGCCGGGCCTGTGCTGGGAATCGCAGCTTGAGCTGAGAGTTGAAAAGCGCAATCCTCCTCAACAGCCCCGCTGGTCCCTGACACTCTCCGCTCCTGGCTCCCTGCCCACTCACTCTGCTTACTCTGAGCCCTGACCCAGAAGAAAAGCAACAGAATCTCCTGCAGGGAGGAAAATAGCCTAGGAAGGCTGGGCCTGGCGGCTCAGAAAAAACAAGACAACCCCCTCTGCCTTGAGCCAAGGGGTCAGGGCCTGTGTGGGCCCCGAGGGGACGGGAAGGGCTGGAACCAGGCAGAGGAGGAGCGGCCATCAGGTTCACAGCCACAAAGTTAGTTCCATTGGGAAAATGAGGAAACTGAAGCCTGGGGATGGCAGGGCGGGATGTGATGGGCCAGGCAAAGGCGGCAGGGCCGGCGAGATAGAGGGTCTGACTTCTGTGACCTCCGCAAAAGCAGTACAGTAGTTATAGTCATCTATTGTGGCGCAACGAATTACCCTAAGATGTTCAGCAAGTTAAAGTAACCACAAACATTTATTATCTCTCACAGTTTCTGAGAGTCAGGAATCGGGAGCCCCTTAACAAGGTAGTTCCGACTTGGGTTATTTTCCATGCAGTTACACTCGGATGTCAGCCGGGGCTGTGGTCACCTGAAGGCTTGACTAAGGCTGGAGGATCAGCCCCTAAGGTGGCCCCAGCACAGGGCCGGGAGGGTGGTACCAGCTGGTGGTGGGAGCCCTCTGTTCCTCTCCGGATGGGTCCCTCCTCGGGGCTGCTTGAGGGTCCTCAGAACATGGCGGCCAGCTTCCCCCCAAGCAAGAGATTCAAGAGGGGGCAAAGCAGAAGCCACAATGTGACGATGTCACCAAGGGCTCACCACCAACATTTCCACAGTATCCTGTTGGTCACACTGGCCAGGCTGACTACACTGGGGCATGAGTACTGGGAGGGGGATCATTAGGGCTGCCTTGGAGTCCTGGCTGCTACAAGCAGCCCACTGGAGTGGTGAAGTCTGTGGTCTCAGGAGCCCGAAGGCCTGTGTCCCAAGCCAGCCTCTGCCACTCCCAAGCTGTGAGACTTGGGGAGCGGGCTCATCTTCTCTGTGCTTCTTTTCCTCACCTGTGAAATGGGAGCGATGAGACCAAGGACTAAACGGGCTAAGTAAGGCCCTTGGGGCCACACCTGGCACCCCTCCTCAAGCAGGAACCAGCCTGCTCTGGTCACCGCTCTCTCCCCGGTGCCCCGCAAGAGTCCTGGCACTTCTGAATGAGTTTGTTGAACAGACGGATGAGCCCCAAGACTGTGTCAGGTCTCTGGAACATTTTTCCTGCAGATACCACAAGCTGGCTCCCTCCCTTGCCGTGGGCCTCCCTCGGCTCCTCCCCCTTGCCCTCCAGTCTCTGTGCGGCATTTCTTCCTGCCCTTGGACCAGTGGTCTCCCCAGCACTCTGGCCCTCTGGCCATACCTCTCACAGGGCTCCAGGGGCAGCTGGGGCTGAGTTAGGATGTCTAAACTTATTTCTAGCAGCCAAACAATGATTCAGTGGAAATCCAGTGCTCCTTACATAAAATGGACCTATTTGTTCTTTTTAACAAATAGTTTCTGAGCACCTCTTATGTGCCTGGCACTGTTAGAGGCACAGAGGGCGCGGCCATGAACAGAGCAGCCCTGCGCTCCTGGGGCTGATATGCCTGTGGTGGGGAAGAGACAAATAGGAAATGACTGCAGTGATTTCAGATGCGTGACATGCTGTGAAGAAACCACAGTCATGGCAGGTGGAGTAGGGCTGGGGCACAGTTACCTTTGACGGGGCGGCCAGGGAACGCTTCTCAGAGGAGGTGACACTTATGGGCAGACCTGAAAGTCAGAAGGGAGCTGACAGGAGAAGCTCTGGGAGCTCCCGAGATAGGGGCGTGTGGATGTGTGTTTGAGAATTCGAGTAGGTAACACCCTGGCTCCGCGGCCAGACCCCAGGGCCCCTCCTCCAAACGCAGTGTGGGAACCACAGACACAACCTCTGCCCAGGGCAGTTTGTCCACATCACTAGTGTACACACCCTTTAACTCGGCAGTTCTGGTTTAAGGGATTTATCCCCAAGCAGCCTTGCAAGAGAGTTAATGACAAGTGGACAGGATGTTCCCAGCAGCCCTGGTGTGATGGCAAAAGCCTGGAAATAACGTACAGCCAACTATAAGCAAACAGTGGGAGGCTGTTAAAACAGCAAGGCGAGTCTCTCTGGATGAATCTAGAACAATCTCCAAATTATATTAAGAAAAAAGACACAGGGTGCAGGATGGTGAGCTGACATTTTTATAGACTAAAAGCAGGGGGATATAGGCATACTTACTGCTGGTACATGCTTAGAGTTTCTCTGAGAGGAAACCTGGAAGCCCCTTCAGTGGCCTGTGAGTAGGGGAAACAGGGCAGGACTTATATTACCCATTTGAAAAATTAAAATTAAAATTAACATTACAAAAATTTGCGTTTAAATTGAAACACATACACAAAACCGTCAAAGCTCTGACCTTCCAGATGTCCATATGTCTGGCTAGACAGGGCAGTAGCTCCTGTGTGTAACCTCCTGTAAGTTACTTTCCTGATTGGGGCCTCAGTTTCCCTGTATGTGAAATGGGGCTGGGCTGACTGGGCCCTGCATGTCCTCCAGGCTCGCCAGGTCTCTGCTCCTGTATCCCTCCGTGCCTGGGGCCCGGTGCCTGGGGGACCCCTGCTGAAGCCCTTTCTCCTTCATTAGCCTCTAATTTCTGCCCTTCCTACCCTGGGGCCAAGGTTCAGCCTGTCCTGCTTCACCCTAATTCCCATCCCAAGATGGGATGCTCAAGAAATAATTTCTGAGTGAATACATGAATGAAACTCAGAGGGTGAGGGATTAGTTTGAGGAAACACATTTGTTATTATAACACATTTTTATATGGGACATTTTATAGAACCTTGTGTTGCTGGGTTTGTTTTATATTGAGATATAGTCTCAATATGTGGATACAGTGAAATTCACTCTTTTAATGTACAGTTCTATGAATTTTGACAAATGTATAGAGTCATGTAACCACTATCACATGATATAGAATATTGCCAGCACCCCAAAAAAGTTCCCCTGTGTCCCTTTGCTGTGAATCCCTACCCCCGGGCCCCAGCCCCTGACAACAGCTAATTCTGACTTTTCCAGAAAGTCATATGAATAGAATCCTACAGTATGTAGCCTCTTGAGTCTGGCTTTTCTCGTGCAGCATAATCGGAGGTGCCTCCGTGTTGTTGCATGCGTCAGTAATTCATTCCTTCTCATTGCTGAGTAGAGTTCATTGGATGAATGGACCACAGTTGTTTATGCATTTACCAGTTGAAGTCTTTCTCATTTAGATAATGCAGGAGAGAAGCTGGCTTGAGCAGATCCCCTGGGCCACTGAGGCTGCTCATGCCTGCATGCTCATCCCTCGTCTGTCCGGGGTAGCCTCCTTCCTCCCCCAGCCCCTGCCTGTCAAAACTCCTTTCCTTTCCTTCAAGGCCCTTTTCAAATGCCCCCTCCCCAACAAGGAGCAGGGTTTACTGTCCCCGTGTCACAGGTTGGTAAAGTGAGGCTCAGAGAAAGGTAGCCCTCACCTGCTAGAGGCCCACAGCTAGAGCGTAGCAGAGCCAGAAGTCAAACCCAGGGCCAAGGGGAGAGGGGGTAGCTCAAGGGCCAAAGATCAGTCTCTTTGCAGGCCAGAGGGGTGGTGGGAGTTCAGAGCCCCATTCCCCCCATCTCAGCCCTGAGAGTTTACCAGCATGAGGGTGGCAGAGAATGGGGAGGTCCAGTCCTGCGTGAGGGAGGGCCGTGGCAGATCCCACCAGGGCCTGTTTCTCCATGGGGGTCCTTCCTTCACCCTTCCAGCTGGTGCCTGAGCCCGGGCTGGGCCAAGCTCCCACCACACAGGCTGACATCAGTCACCAGAGCTGCGGGCTGTCTGAACGGTGCCCATCTTGCCCAGATTACCCATCCTAGGGCCCATGAGCATGCATGGCAAATTGGATGATGGGCCCCAGCTGTGGGTGGCCTTTGCCCCACCCAGCCATTGGCAGCCACAGGACAAGTGGGGGACTAATAAGAGTGCTTAGGGAGTTCCCATCGCTCGAGAGGATCCCAAGCTACCCTGCTCTGCAGACCTGAGGAGTCTTGGAACACAGCCCAGCAGCTGGTGACCTTCGGCAAGTCTTCTGGGTCTCAGTTTGACCATCTGCAAATGAGACTCTTGGGGGAGAGGCTTGAGAAGTTCTCATGGCAGGAATAAACTTGCTGTTTGTCTGTGTGGAGCAAAAGCTCAGGGCCTGGGAGTCTATATTTTAAACCAGGCTCCAGGAGGCTTGTGACACATGGGATAGTCTGAGAGCAGCCGCAGTATAGCTCTGCTTACCCTTGTGCACATGAATGCACGCTGGGCCACATGGTAGAATCCCCAGAGTGTTGATAGAGGCATGGCGAGGAGGCTGACCTGTGGGGATGCTGGTAGCCTGGCCCAGGGTGCAGGGAAGTGAACAGATTGGCAACTCACATTAGGATCATAGTGACCAGAACTTGCTAGTGGATTGAGTGCAGTGGGTGACAGAAAGAGTCAAGGATGAAGTCTGGATTTGGGGCTTAAGAACTGAGTGACGCCATTTACTGTGATGGGAAAGAGGGAGGAGAATGGGTTAGGGAGGCAGGGACGGGGTGCTGTGGGAGCTGGGGAATCAAGGGTTACATGTTGGATGCTTCTGCCTGAGATGCTTTTGGAAGCCCGGGTGGCGACGGCAAGCTGGTGGGACATTCAGGGGAGAAATCTGGGTGGGATGGAGACCGCGCAGTCAGCACATAGGGGGATGTGAAAATCCTAGGACCCACTGGAGCGGCAGGGCCCTGATGCATCTGGGGCCTTGGGCACTTTACCATCTGGTCCTGGGTGGAGCTTATGGATCCCTTTTCAGAATATTACTTTTAAATGCATAAAATAAAAGCATAAGAACACCCAGTGATATTGCGATTATAATCAAAACATTAAAAATTAAATTTGTGCCATAGTTGTCACATTATCCAGTGGTGGGTTTGAGAATGTCTGTCATTCTGAAGTGATGATCAATATAATATTTTAAGATACTGTAACATCGGTGCTGTGATGTGAAAATATTTGTGATTTCTACTGGTAATGAAGTTGTAGAATCAGCTAATAGTGCTATGATTTGGGGCCTATGCTCATAATTGAAGGAAATACCAAATTTTAATTACACGTTAGTGAACAAAAACATAATTTTTCTCTCATCCAAGTTCATGGACCCCCTGAATTCTCTTCACAGGCCCTGTGGTCCCCCTAGGGAGAGAACGTAAACACCCTTGACAAGGGCCCAGGATGGGGCTTATGAGAGCTCCCTAAGAAGCCTGAAAAAGGAGGACTCAGAGAGGGGGTGATGGGAGGGGAGGGGAAAGGAAGGAGGAGGGGAGAAGGAAAACTCAAGGAGGGTACATCTGGGAAATACTTCCAGAAAAAGGGAGCGGCAATAGGGGTTGACTGCTGCTGAGGTGGAGAGTAAGCTGAGGGCATAGAAGCGTCCCCTGACCCTCCCTCGTCAAGGAGGGTTATAACGAGGTGCATTAAAGAGTGAAGGGGCTCCCTGGGGCTGGGGATAGGTCGGCGGGTGCACAGGATTCAACAATATGGATTGTATTTTTTTCTTGAGTGTGGTAAATACACAGATTTTATTATACTGTTCTTTATGCTTTGTGTGTGTGTGTGAAGTACACCATAATAATATTATTAATTTTTTTAAAAGGTGGGGACTTCCTGGTGGTCCAGTGGTTAAGACTCCATGCTTCCACTGCAGGGCGCAAGGGTTCGATCCCTGGTTGGGGAACAAAGATCCCACATGACACAGCCCAAAAATAAATTAATTAATTAATTAATTAAAAACAAAAAAATTAAAAGGCGAGCGTGGGAATGGAGGTGAAAATGGAGACAACTTGTTCAAGAAGTTTTGTTGTTTGGGGGAGCAGAGAAACTGGAGACACAGACAGAGGGGGGCTGTGGTGTCAAGGATATTCTTTTTCTTTAACTTTTAGCTGGGAGCCCTTGGAGCACATTTGTGTGTTGGGGTGGGGGGTGGGGGCGCTGACGGTGCAGAGGAGGAAAGAAGGGGCCAAAGGGACAAAGGTTTGAGAAACTCGGACGTACTTGTCTCCCTGGTCCTCAAGTCCCCTTTGTGACCTCTGCACCACGGGTTCTCACACTTAAGCGGGCATCAGCTGGCTGGGCCTCTCCGCAGAATTTCTGATTCAGTAGGTCTGGAGTGGGACCTAGAAACTTGCATTTCTCACAAGCTCCCTGGCGATGCTGCCACAAGGACCACAATTTGAGAACCACTGCTCTAATCGACACCACTTGCGCCCCCTTCAGGATTTAACATTGCACTACAATGGACCATGCCCCTTCTAAAGCACTCAAGGGAGGAAGGTATGGGAGCAGACACTTGAGATGGAAGAGACTAAGGAAGGAGCAGCTGGAACCTGACCGCCAGCCAAGGTCACTGCCTCTCTCTTGGAAGCACCAGTCTTCCCAGGGACCCTGGGAGCTGCCCTTTTGGACCTCCTGGAAGACTGACAGGAGAAGGGAAGGAGCCAGGGCTGGGGGATAGAGACTGTGGCAAGAGGCCAGCAAGTATGCCAAATGGAGAGGGAGTGGAGGAGGGGCACCGGCTCTCTGCCTTCAGGCACTGAGCCCTGAGAACATGCTGTTCACCTTTGCAATCTGATCCTGGTCTCACACCAGACCAGTTTCTCCTGCTCTTGGGAAAGACAGCCGCCCTGTCAAAGAAATGAACATTAGCTTGTCAGATCCCAAAACATCTGAGCTGGGAGAACCCTTGGAGACTGGCCAGTTCAGCTCCATTTCACAGATGGAGGGGGCCAGAAAATAGAAAGTCCAGCTTGGTGGATGGACCTGCAAACTCTTGTATGGGGAAAGATGCATCCCCACTTCCTGCTATGGACTCAGCCCTAGGAAGCTGGGTAACGGGCGTGACACTGGGCGCTATGCTCTGACCCTTGCTGCTTCCCCTTTTCATCGACTCACTGAACACATTTTTTTTGAGCACCCACTGTAAGCTAAGCATTGTGCTAGATATGGAGATAAAGCAAGACCAAGCCCCTTGCTTCATGGCACTGACACTCCAAGGGTAAATTTTAAAAGGCAATAAACAGATAAATATGTAATACAAAGTCAGGGAGTGATAAGTGGTAGGAAGAGACCTGCAATGACCTGAGGGAGTGAGCCTTGTAGATGGTGTGTGGGTGGGGAGGATCCACACAGAAGGAACAGCATGTGCAAAGGCCCTGAGGTGGTTGTGTGCTTGCTCTGTTGGAGGGGTGTTACAGAGGCCAGTGTGTCTGGAGCTGAGTGAGGGAGAGAAGGCAAGGAGAGGAAATCAGAGTGGTAGCAGGAGGCCAGGTCATGAGAGAACCTGCGGTCAGAGAGGATTTTGGCTTTTCCTCTGAGTGAGACAGGAACCCTGGGAGGGTTTTGAGCAGAGGAGAAATGTGATTTGACTTAGGTTTAACAGGATCCCTCTGGCTGCTGAGTGGAGGATGGCCCTGGTTGCTCTATGTCCTTCCATGGGGACATATGGAAGGGACAGGAGCCTTCCCCCAGGCCCTACCCATGACCCCAGCCCACCGTCTGTCTCCCCACAGCTAGAAAGGTACATCCAGATGAACCTGAGGTTGGAGCTGGCGCAGGCCCAGCAGCACATGGTCCAGAACCAGACAGCCACCATGCTGGAGCTGGGCACCAGCCTCCTGAACCAGACCACCGCCCAGACCCGCAAGCTGACCGACGTGGAGGCTCAGGTACCGGAGGGTGAGGGGGCAGCACTGGGGGGCCTGTGGCTGGCCAGGCTGGCTCACAGCCCCAGTCATCTTGCCCTGACCCCTGTCCCTGGGTGAGGTCAGGGCCTCCTCTGACCCTGTAGCCTCCTGGGGCTCCTCCCTGATGACCCCGTTACAAAGCTCTCTCCCACCAGGCCATGAGCCAGGGTAGGGAGAGGGGGGAGGGTAGACACTGGGTTTGGCTCTTCTGCCTCTGTGACTCCAGTGTCCGGGTCCGTGCTGGGCACTGGGATGAGGGGATGCAGCAGCACACACACCCCCCAAAGGACTCACAGTGCTCCAGGGGAAGGTGGATAATAAACAATTCATTAGAACTCAGGGGGCCAATGACTCTGAAAGAGGAGGCCACAGGGAGCAGCCGAGAGGGAAGGAGAGGACGGGAATATAAACGAGAGGGTAAGTGAATGGCTGAAAAGACACTGACAAATGGGCACATGTTTGTTAAACCCTACTATGTGCCAGGCACTGTTGGATAGGCCTGGTTCTAGTTTACAGCAGTAAATAAAACAGGCGTGGATCCTTACCCCCATGAAGCTTCCTTTCTAATGAGCACCAAGAAAACAAACAGGATAAATAACATATGTGTGTGAGACGGTGGTAGCACTAGGGAGAAAGTAGCATGGACGAGATCAGTGGGGAATGTGTGCCGGGAGTGGCGGGAGGGGCGAGTTGCAAGTTTAGACGGTATGGCCAGGAAGGCACCACTGGGAGGGTAGGACTGGAGCCAGGCTTACTGGGAGAACCTTCCAGACAGGGAGAACAGTATATGCAAAGGCCCAGGGGTGGAACGGTGCTGGGAAGCTCCAGGAGCATCAAGGAGGCCGGTATGGCTGGAGTGACCCAGGGAGACGGGTGGGCTCAGACAGGTGATGGGGGCAGATGGCATCACAGGGCTTTGCAGGCCACTGCCGTGTGAGGCGGGAGCCACAGGGAGATTTTGAGCATAGGGGCTGCTTTTTAAGTCTGCCTCAGACTACCGAGCAGACAAGGACTGTAGTGAGCAAGGGCAGGAACAGAGAGCCCTGTGAGTAGGCTGGCGCGGGATACGGCGAGAGATGGAGGCCGGGGCCTGAGTGCGGACGGGGAAGGGCAGGGAAGTGGTCAGGTACCCGTTTGGAAGGTGGAGCTGATGGGACTTGCTGATGGATTAGATATGGGGGGGTGGGTCAAGGGTGAGTCCTCCTGGGGTCTGAGCAGCAGGAGGAATGGAGCTGCCATGCACAGTGATGGGGAAGAGTAAATTTAAGAAGCAGATCAGAAGCTCAGTGAGGGTCTGTGAGTGAGTGAGTGAGGAAATACTGAGAGGATGGAAATAGGTCAGCAAGTTTCTGGAACGGCAGGGCCCAAGGCCAGGCGTGTGGCGGTTGGCAGGGCTCCTGCAGGGCTTACATGGGCCCCCACCTCCCCCCATCCCCCCACTTGCCGGGGCAGGTCCTGAACCAGACATCGAGAATGGAGATCCAGCTTCTGGAGACCTCACTGTCCACCAACAAGCTGGAGAAGCAGCTGCTGCTGCAGGGCCACGAGCTCCACCAGCTGCAGGGCCACAACAGGTGGGTGCTGGCACCCTGGCACTGGACAGGGACAAGGGCTGGGACCAGGGTTGAGGGCCAGGGCCAGCCGGGACCCACGTGGGCGTGAGACCGAGGGTGAGCACCAGAGCCGGCCAGGGCTGGGCTCGGGCCGGGGCCGAGGTTGGAAGCTGGACTTGGGCTAGTGCCTGGGATGGGGTTTGGGGCCAGAGCTAGGGGCCTGGGTTAAGACTGGAGTGAGGGGACACTTGGGGGACTAGGGCTGGAGCTAAAGCTGGGACGTGGCCAGGGCTGGGGAAAAGACTGAAACCAGGGCTGGGGATCAGACTGAAGCCGATAGTGAATGTGGATCCTGGGGCTGGCGGCCAGGCAGGCATACGGCCTGGCTACCCCGTCCTGGGTGGGACAGGGGACAGGCATTTTCCTGGGGCTCAGGACACTCTGATTCTTTCTCTGTTCTTTCTATCTTTCCCTCTCTCTCTCCCTCTCTCTCTCTTTCTTTCCTTCTTTTCTTTCTTCCTTTATTTATTTCATAAATTTTTAACAGCTTTATTGAACTACCATTTACATACCATACCATTCACCCTGTGCATTTTAATTTGATTTACTTATTTGTAAATACATAAATCTGATCTCATCTACCAACTCTCCTTCCCAGAAGCAACCACAGTGACCAGTTTCTTTTCTGCATTAGCAGACAGTCTCTGCATTTATAAGCAAAGACACACAAGGGGAACACCCTTTAAATTACAAAGAAAGAAAGAGTCCTGGGGTACAGATAAGGCAGAGACATGGACATCCGAAGCTGATTTCATCTTGGTTTCGAGCTGAGTAGAGAAAACACTGCCAAGGTCAGGCTGCCGGAGGAGGCACCGGAGAAGCCACAGGCCTGTGTACAGGGCGAGATATTATTGTTGCTCACGTGCTGGGTCAAGATAAGGCATAAGGATCCTCCGGCTCCCTGTGATCTGGGGACCGTTAATGATAGTTTGTGCACCTTCTTATTCTTACTCTCCACCCTGAGGGGGGAAGGACTGGGACACTAGCAATCACTCTGAATTGAATTACCAAGTGCCTAGAGACCAGTGAAGGTGGAGGATATCATCAATAAGCTCTTGGCCCATGGAGACAGCTAAAATTCTAGAATCCAAGTGTGCCCAAATTCTCTCCTTTCCCGCGGCGTAATTTGGGGTCCAGGGGAGATTCCTCCTGCCCTGGCTGGACTCATTTTCTTAGTCTGGCGGATGGGCGGGCATAGCCTCATGTATAGGAAAACATCTCCCTCCTACCCCTATCCCTCAGCCACCCACCCACCCACAGCAGCGGCAAATACGTATGCACAGTCCCTTTTTAAACCCAAGTGAAGCAGACTACTCCTTGGCACATTGGTTTTCTGTCTCGTTTTTTCAGTTATCCGAGAGATGGTTCCATAACTGTATGACACACTTGCCCGTTCTTTCCTCCAGCTGCATAATATTCCACTGTATGGCTGTCCCCGCATTTATTTCCCAGTCCCCAATTAATGGGTATTGAGGTCGTTCCAGTCTTTTACGATTCCAACCAGTGATGCTATGAATAACATTCCCATATCTTATTGCACACACATGTGAGCAAATCTGTAGGATAAAATGCCAAAAGTGCAAGAGCTGAGTCAAAAGCTTCTTTCTTTTTTAAGACTCTTTTTTTTAAACTCATTACAAAAATGCCTCATGCTTATTAGACAACCTTACTTATCAGAGAATAGAGACCTGTGCAAAATGAAAGGGAAAGTCAGTCCCCTCCACCCAACCCCTCCTCTCCACCCCCATCTGCTCAAACCTGCTCTGCAGAAGTAACAGCACTTACTGGATTTTCGTTCACATTCTCTAGAAACACAGGCGCCACTATGTCCTTCCACGTGTCCGTCCACGCCTTTTCCTATAAGCTCCCCAGTATCCCTCTACATTTACATTAATACATTTTTCTTTCTAATTTCCCACATGTGGGGTTAGACTACATGAGGTACTGATGCGCCAGGGCGCCCACTCCAAGTCCCCGGCATCTTTCCAGTTCTGCGCAAATGCTCTCAGCCTCCCTCCTCTTCACCGCTCCAGAACATTTCCAGGGACACCAGAACAGAACAGACTCAGCCAGTCCTGGCTGTTGGCATTTTGGCTGTTTTGTTTTTCCCTATTACAACCCATCCTCCAAAGGGCATTCATGCCCATGCTCCCTGGAGGTTATCTCCGGTGAGTGGACTGCGAGGTCAAAGGGCACGCATATTTGGGATTTGATAATGGCTACCAGGTTGCTGCTGTGTCCCTCCCACCCCACCTCTTTCCTCTACTGGGCTCCAATCCATTTTACTCCAAGGCCAGGTCTCTCTTTCCTCCCCTCCTCACTCTGTGCTATCTGTGGGGACGGACCTTCGGGCTGTGTAACCCTGGGCGGGACGCTACCGCTCTGAGCCTCAGCGCGGGTCTGAGCCTCACCCCGGGGCCCAGGGGAAAGCCCGCGAGTGTGACTGCCAGGTGGGGACGGCGGGTTCACGCCTGTGCGCCCCCGCCCCGCAGCGCGCTGGAGACGCGGGTGCAGGCCCTGGAGACGCAGCAGCAGGCGGAGCTGGCCAGCCTCCGCGGCGAGAAGGAGCGGCTGCGGCGCCTGCTGGGCCGCCAGAGCGGCGCCCTCGCCGGCCTTGAGCGCAGCCTGCGCGCCGCCAGCAGCAACTCCAGCCTCCTGCAGCGCCAGCAGAGCCAGCTGCTGGAGTCGGTGCAGCGCCTGGTGCGCGTCGTGGCCCAGGGCCCGGGTGAGCAAAGGGGGCCCGCCAGACGCGGGAGGAGGGGAAGAGAGGGGAGGGAGACCCCGCTTACCCTCCTGGTTCACGCCAGTCCTGGAAGCCACCTCGGGGAAGACCACCCCCCGCCCCCACCTATGAAACAGAAATAACACCAAACAGTAGTAATAATGGTGACGACAACAGTCCTAAGAGGAACCAATCCAGACTCTTTCCCCGACTCCATGAGTGACCTTGACCGTACCCCTGTCCCTCTCTAGGCCTTCGTTTCCCCATGCATTTAATGGAGGTGATGATAATAAGGAGGATACCACCAGCCCAGACGGACAAGTCCGGGGTCCAGGATCCACCCTCCATCCTCACTTGCTTGGGCTTGCCCCCCTCCCCAGGCCTCAGTTTTCCTATCTGCAGAATGGAGAGGTTGGACTCAATGCCTCCCAAGGACTTCTCTCGCCCTAATGGCCCCTGCCCCTAAGCCCAAGAGGGCCAAACAGAAGTGGGGAGGCACCTGTGGCCCACCTAGGCTTCTGAGAAAGGAGGACAATGGCTGGCCCCGCTCCCCAGCCCTCACTTCTAATGGGACCGACTTCAATCACTCAGTTCCAGCTTCAATCACTCAGTCAACAAGCACTTACTGAGCCAGACCCAGTGCTGGGTGCTGCGGATACAGCTGTGAACAGCATAGTTCCACAACTGTCTCTTGCAAAAGATGCCCAACCCCCGTCTGTGGGTCTCTGAGGGAAGGAGGAGGGAATACATATTTGCTAAGTGCCTACTATGTGCTAGATGCCCTGCTAGCAGTGTTCCTGAAGTTTCCAGTGGTTAAGAATCCGCCTGCCAATGCAGGGGGCATGGGTTCGATCCCTGGTCCTCTGGGAAGATCCCACATGCCGCGGGGCAACTAAGCCCGTGCTGCAACCACTGAAGCGCACGTGCCTAGAGCCCGTGCTCCACAGTAAGAGAAGCCACCGCAATGAGAAGCCCACGCACCACAAGGAAGAGTAGCCCCCACTCGCTACAACTAGAGAAAGCCCGCGCGCAGCAACGAAGACCCAATGCAGCCAAAAAAAAAAAAACCAATAGTGATGGATTCCAGACACTATGGCTGGCAGCGATTTAGAGACAGAGGATGGCACCATGGCTGCATCTAAGGTGGGCAGGCCCCACCAGATAGGAGTGTGAGGCCTGAGGTAGCCACAGGCAAGAGAGGTGAACACCTTCCAAACCATGAGATTAGGAGTGACCCGAACCCATCACTGGCTTGTGCATAGAGCCGTAGCAATGAGGCTGCCAAAATTAATCCTGTAGCTCAGCCAAAGGCACGGGGCCTGGGCCCAACACCTCTCCCCACAGGCTCACCGCTAACCCAGTCTCCAGCTGTGGCCCAATGTCTGCTCACCAGTCTGGGTGAGAGGTTGTATAGGGGACTTTGCCTCAGGCACCCTTTGACCAAATGCATGTCCTGCCCCACTGTCACCAGGGAGAGGCACTACGGGTTGTTTCTCCCTACTGTCTAGATGGAGAAACGGGAGGAAGATTAGTCACCAGGTGTAGAACAGAAGATTGGATGGAGACGGGCACAGGAACCAGGCATCCATGAAGGCCAGCAGGAAGCCTGCACCCCCTCTCTGCACAGCTTTGTCCTAGGCAGGTGGAGGCTGGCAAGGGGTGGAGAACTCAGGGCATTCAGAAGGTTAGAAGGACGGGGACACAGGTAGAAAAGACCTAACCCATGCATGGTATCAGAAGCAGCATTCGTTAACGAGGTCTGTTTGTCCAGCCTTGTATGGGCTCAGTAGTGGAGACCCAAGGGGAGGTGGGTAGTAGGAAAGGTACTGGCTCTCCAGTCAAATGGACCAGAGTTCAAGCTCTGGCTCCTTCACTTACTAGCACTGGCACTTTGCACAGGTCATTTAACATCTCAGAGCCTTGATTTTCCTCACCTATAAAATGGGAATAATAATAGCTCCTATCTCTCAGAGTTCTGGCGCAGAGCATCAGATGAGTTCATACACATGAAGGGGCTGAGCATGGTGCCTAGGGCCAAAAGGGGGTGAAGGTGGTACAAAGATTAAGGGGGGTCCAGGCTGAGGCCAAACTATGTTGCATGTCAATACTGGTCCATCCTTGCCGTTATGCTCCCTGAAAATACTTTTCCTGGCCCCAGACTGCCCCTGACAGTACCTGGCTAAGAAACACTACAATGCATGGTGGGTATTTCACTTTTATTGCTATGATTGTCGTTAAGGCTATTGTTGTTGACTAAGGAAAACAATAGTGGACAGACCCTGAGAAGAGTGGCTGGAAATCTGAGGCCACCTCCTAGCTCTGCCCTTGCCTAGCTGGGAAAGTTGGGCCTGTCCCAGCTTGCCTCTAGGCCAGCAACCTACCAGGCTTGGCTAGACTCCAGTTCCCCAGGGACCAGGGGCCTTGCAGATGGGGCCGTGGAGACCCTGCCCAGGGAATGTTTGTGCACAGACTGGTATGGATTTGGGGCCTTGGCCCTTCATTTGTGATCTGGGAATAACAGCCTCATTTCAACAGGGCCTCAGCTCCAGGACCCAGGATCCAGGTTCAAGAATGAGGCCAAAACAGGAAGTCCCACCCCTTGGTAGCTTCCTGGCTCCTCACTGGTCAGGATACCTATCCATCTGGAACTTTAGCCCTATCCTTGGATACCCACCTACCCAAAGATTGGTTTCTGGTGGAATCATAGCCCAAACCTCTAATTGGATCCCAAAAAAGGAGCCAGAGAGGGTGTTTGAAACCTCTGCAGTTTTTTTACCAACAGTCACTTTTTTCAGGTTAATCCTGGAGGCCTCCAGGGCCCTGGTGGGATTTGGTCATTAAATTAATATTCTCCCTTAAGGCCAGAGGTCAGCTCCCAGGGAGGGCATAATGAGGGGGGCCCACCTAAGAGCTGCAGGGATATCCAGCTGGTAGAGTGGGCTGTGGAGGGGACCCTGGGTCTCCTACCTGAGGGAGCTCCAAGGACAAATCCCCCATAAGACCTGGAGAGAGGGAAAGCCCTGCCCAACCCCTCCCACCTGACCCAGCTGTGTGCCCTTGGGCCAGTTACCTCACTTTTGGGCCTCAGTTTCCTGGTCTGTGAAATGGGGAAGTACCTCAGTGGAGTTCAAGCCCCAATTACCTGTCCTGGAAGACTCTAGCAGCCTCATCTCTGGCCTTCCTGCTTTGAGTCTCATCCCCTCCAATCTCTGTTCTATACTCTGGCCAGAGGGCTCTTCTTCTGCACAGTCTGGGCTCCTCAGCCTGGCATTCAAGGATGAAATCTCAGCCTCATCTCTCCTTCCTTAATGATGCTCTCTGGTCCATCAAACAGCCAGAGCTCCCTCTGGCCTTAGCTCTGGATCTGGGTGTGAGTCATCTCCTCTTTGTGGCCTCAGCCAAATTCCCCTCACCACACCCCGATCCCTGCACACACAGGACTGTTCCCACCTTGGAGCCCCTGCATATGCTGTTCCCTCTGCCAGAGACACTCGCCCCTTCTCCACCTGGGTGGCCTCTGCTCCTCGTCCAGGTCCCAGCTCACTGTCAGCTCCTCTACGAAACCTTCCAGGGTCCGATACATCTCCCTATCCCCAACACCTCCCAGCCCAGAACCTGGCACAGAGCAGATGGGAGTGCCCACCTGACCCCTTCCCTCTCTCCTTAGCTCACTTCTAATTGTTTTTACCTTGTCCCATTGCAGCGTCCATGAGGGCAGCTGAGCAGGTGTTCCAGGACTGTGCAGAGATCCAGCGCTCCGGGGCCAATGCCAGTGGCATCTACACCATCCATGTGGCCAATGTGACAGAGCCCAGAAAGGTTAGGGGGCTCCCTGAGGGCTGAGGCTATCAGAGGGTGCTGAGCCAAAGGACTCTCAGACAACCCTCCACCCAACCCCACCCTGCCCCCACCAACATCACCTCCAGGCCTTGTCCAACATCTGAGATTCCAGAGAAGGTGGGGGTGACCCTACCCTCTAGAGCCCCCACTCATTCAGGGGTCAGATCATGCGGTTAAAGCAGAAGTTCCCAAAGTTGGCAATGCATCCTTCTCCAGCATGTTTTCCTGGGATGCTTTTAAGTTGGAATAGCAATAAATGGTTCTGTGTTGGTTCAGATAATGCTAGCTGATACAGCAAACAAACCTGCAAGAATTTCAGTTCCAGGGGCTTAACACAAAGAAGTTTATTTCTAATTTACTTACAGTCCAGTTGAAGGCAGTTGTGGGAGCTTGCTTTATGTGGGAAATTAGAGACTGGGGCTGATGGAAGCTCCACCATCTTCAGTGAGTGGCTCCCAAGGTTACCCAGAACTTTGAGGTCCAGTTATCAGATGTGGGGGGGGAGGGCAGTCAAGGGAAAATGTGGATGTCAGGAGGGAGGGTTTGGGGGCCAGGCCCAGAAGTGGAAGAGTTTGGGGAACAACTAGCCAGTCTTCCCACTTCATATTCCCTTTTCAGTTTTCTTTCAACCCTGCTGAATATATCTAGGAGAATGGCTCAGATTATCTTTAACAGTTCTCACACACCTGCTAAATCCCCCTTTTTACAAAGAGAGATCAGGCCCTCAACCTCTAGCTAGAATTTTGTAACACTATTTTGTTTTCTTTATATATATTTTTAAAATTATCTGAATAAAGGCAAGTGTTACTAATTTTCCCTCTATGGTACTAATAAGATTTCCTTTTAAGATGCATTTAGTCTGAGTATTTATTTAAGTAAAAAAAAAAAGACACCATTTTTTTAAACATCTTTATTGGAGTATAATTGCTTTACAATGGTGTGTTAGTTTCTGCTGTATAATAAAGTGAATCAGCTATACATATACATACATCCCCATATCTCCTCCCTCTTGCATCTCCCTCCCACCCTCCCTATCCCACCCCTCTAGGTGGCCACAAAGCACCGAGCTGATCTCCCTGTGCTATGCAGCTGCTTCCCATAAGCTATCTATTTTACATTTGGTAGTGTATATATGTCCATGCCACTCTCTCACTTCGTCCCAGCTTACCCTTCCCACTCCCCGTATCCTCAAGTCCATTCTCTATGAAAGATACCATTTTTAAAGTAAATATTTTATATGAAATTAGTTCAGCTATGGTGGAATTTGGGAAGGTGTGAATAACTAAAATTTGGGAACACTGATAGAGAGGGAAGAGCTGGCCTGGGAGGCAAGAGATCTGGGCTCAAACCTCAGCTTTACTTTTGACTCATTTGCCTTGAGCAAGTCCTTTCCCTTCTCTGGGCCTCAGTTTCCCTTCCTGCAACCTTTGCTACCCTCACAACAGATGCTACTGTCTTCTCTCCCTGAGCAGACCTTCACCATCTCAGAGCCTCTACTCCTGCTGCTCCCTCCACTGGAAACGCTATTCCCACTCATCTCTGTCTGGCAGGCACATCATCATCCAAAGCCTTGTTCCAATGCCACCTCCCCTGGGAAGCCTTCCAGGATTGCCCCGTGACTCCCTGGGAACTCTCTGTGTAGCTGCCCAAATGTTCATATTCAATAGTCTGCCAGCCCTATCAGTCTGCTAGCCTCCTCCAGACCAAGCCAGCCCTGGGGGTTAATTTATCTCTGATTTGTCTCTGATTCACCTAGTACAGGGGCAGGCACCAAGTGTTTCCTCATCAAACATTGAAATGTACTGAGCTGGCTGGAAAAATAATATGTGAACAAAAGTTAAACTGAAAGATGTGATTGTGGTGGATAGTAAGCTCTTTGAAAGAATCATTCTGTCTTATCCATATTGGCATTCCCCATGCCTTGAACGGAACCTGGCACCTAGTAAGTGCTCAGAAAACATTTGTCTGCTGAATGTAATAACATTTCCTTTTTTTTTTTTCGTATTTTGGCCGTGCCGCCTGGCATGCAGGATGGTTCCCCAACCAGGGATCGAACCTGGGCTTCCACAATGAAAGCACGGAATCCCAACCATTAGGCCACCAGGGAACCCCTGTAATAACATTTCCTGAGTCTACACCATGTGCCAAGCACTTTACGCCTCTTGGCATTTCATTCTTACAGCAACCCTGCAATAATAGCCAGTGAAAGGCCTCCATTTACTGAGTTCCTAGTATGTTATGTGCCAGGCTCTGTTCTTTTGATGGATGACTCATCTCATTTAATTTTCACAACAATCCCAGCATGCAGATGAGAAACTGAGGCACAAAAAGGTTAAGGTATTAACATCCCCATTTTACAACTGAGGAAAAGAAGGCTCCGAGAGGACATCACTTGCCCACCAGTTTAGAAAAATGAAGACAACGGGTGGGGGACTTGGACCTGGATCCTTGGGATGCCCTTGACCACCAAGCTCACCTGTTGCTCTGTGAGGTTCTGTCAGCCAAATCACCCTCGGGCTGGCCCAGACCTGGCTTCTGGCTGCCTCCTGGGACTTCCAACTTCCCACCTCCCCAATTTCCTCCAGGTGTTCTGTGACATGGAGGCCAGTGGAGGTGGGTGGACCCTCATCCAGCGCCGTGAGAATGGCAGCATGAATTTCCAACGCAACTGGAGGGATTACAAACAGGTAACATTTCTGCCCTGGGGAGGAGCTTGTCAGCTCTGAAACCTGGGGCAGGAAGTGGGTTGTGGGCAGGGGTCTGGTTTGCCCCCAACCCTTCTCAGAAAAAAAATCAGCCCACCTAAACCAACTGCCTTCAAACAGATTTGACCAGTGCAAATACGCTATCAGGGACTCCATCACCCGAAATTGAACCCTCTTTTGGCAAGTCCTGACATATATCCTAAGAATGAAAGTTTAAGTTTTATTTTGTTTTAATTTTTGGAAAAGATAATACATATACATTGCTAAAAATTTTTAAAGAATACAAAAAACGGAACAGAAAAAAGTGATCTCCGCTGCTCACCCCTGGCTGCATTGCTTAAATGAATGTCTTTGTCTTAGCACACATACATGACTACATCTGCAGGAGAGATTTTTTAAATTCAGAATTGCTGGCTTAAAGACCCCATGCATTTTACAAGACGAGGAATAGTGCCTGATTGTCTTCCAATTTTTTAATTAAATTTTGGATAAAGGATTTTTGGCAAGCTGACTTAAAAGCTCTTAAAGTCTTTAAGAGCAAAAGAAATAGAAAAAGATACACAGAAATACAACAATACTATTTTTTGTGTGTCTGCTTGCTGTTCCTTTGATAAATACTTTTTAAAAAGTACCAAATTAATCTATGAGTGTTCTTGAACCAATTGGGTTTTAAAGAATCATTCAAATGGCAAAGAGAAACAGGGTGCTCAGAAGCAGAAATACACAAAAGACTGCTGAATATTAACCATTAGGCTAATAAGTGGTACAGCATAACTAAAATGGGGAGTGGGGCTTAGGTGTGCCCTGTCCTCGGTGCTGAATTATTGTTCTGGCCAAGGGCATTGGTCACGTGTCACTCTGGGACACTGGTGACTCCCAATGCTCTTAGCTTTACATTCCTATGTTACTGAAATTTTGCAGTGGCTGCCATGTCACTGAACAATGTTTGCTCTACCGCTTATGCAGCTGATTTAAGTTTTTAATTTTTTAATTGAGATTTAATATTCATGCAGCTAAGTGCACAAATCTTAAGTGTAAGACTCAGTGAATTTTCACATATGTATTCACCCATGTGACCACCATTCAAAGCTAGATATACAACACTTCCAGCACCCCAGAAACCTTCCTTGTGTCCCCTCCAAGTCAAGACTCCCCTAAAGGTAGTAGCTATTCTGACTTCTACCACCACAGACTTTTTTTTGCCTGTTCTTGAACTTCATAGATTTCAATTATGATTCATGTGATTTCAATTATTTTTAACAGGCTTTTACATTTACAAAAGTCTTAGTCTTTTTGCTCTAGGAGTTGGGGATCTCCTAGCAAAGTGGTTTTGGGTAAGTGTCCCCAGAGCCCGGCCCAGCCCAGCTCCTTAACCAGAGACATAACCTTCCTCCTCGGCATGCAGCCTACCCCCATTCTCCTCTTCCCTAGGGCTTTGGCAACCCAGCCGGGGAGCACTGGTTAGGTAACGAGGTGGTGCACCAGCTCACCAGCAGGGCAGCCTACTCTCTGCGCGTGGAGCTGCAAGATTGGGAAGGCAACGAGGCCTACGCCCAGTATGAGCATTTCCAGCTGGGCAGCGAGGGGCAGCTGTACAGGTGGGCTTGGGGCCCAGGCTCATGGGTGGGCTGGGAGCCCTGGGCTAGTGGCTACAGGGTATGCACCAGCGGTCAGTCCCTGGGCGTCTCCAGTTCCTGCCATCTGTCCCCCATTTGGGCGCACGTCATGGGATCCGGAGGTGGCTGGTTAGCACTCAGCACATCCTGGCCACTGGGTGGGGTGGAGAGAATGTCGCTGACACTGCCATGCCAGGAACAGGAAGGGGCCTTCCAAGGTCAGTCACCCCGAGGCGGTCATTTTACAGAGGCCCAGAAGTGGGGAGGTGACTTTCCCAGCCTGTCCTATGCTGTGGGGTGAGGTGGAAATTCCAGGCTGGGAATCAGGGGAACTGGGCTCATTCTGGCCCTGCTCCAGCTCAGTGTGTGAACTCAGGCAAGTCAAGTGGGCTTCTCTGTACCTCTGCTTCTTAACCACAGGATGGGCTTAAATATGAGCACATTATAAAATCATCAAGGTCTCTCACCCCTCCCTCAGCCTGGTTCTTGGCTCTGTTCAGGAAAAGGAATGAACATTTCTTGAGCGCCTATTATGTTCCAGGCACATGACTCCATTTAATCCTCCCCACAACCTTCTGAGGTAAGCATTGCTGTACCTGCTTTAGCGATGTGGAAACTGAGACACAGAGCTCAAGTCCCCTGCCCAAAGTTACAAAACAGGTAGGGCCTGGTTTTGAACTCAGTTTTGCTGCCAAAACTCATGGTGTTTCTCCTACATAATGTTACGTCTCTGAGAAACTCAAGGATCTTAAAGATAAGCTATCTTGGAACCAGGACAGAATTGAATTCATAGACTCATGCTCTAGGGCCGCAAAGGACCTCACATGTCGTCTGGTTCTTCATATGATGCTAGAATCTCCTCCACAGCCACATTCATCATCCAGCCATGCTGGAATGCCTTCACTGATGGGAGGTCACTTCCTCCCAAAGAATCTCTGATGACTCTCTGTCTGCCTGCATTGTATGCCTAATTCCACCTCTGAGAGCTTCTCAGTGATGTGCCCCCAACCCCTCTATTAAATGCCCCTGATTCCTCCAGCTAGCTGGTTCTGACATCCCTTCTATGGGACCCAACCCAGTCTGTTAATGTTCCTCCTTAAAGTGCAATGTCTAGAGCTGAATGAAACATCCCCGGGTCTGGGCTAGGCGGGGCTCAGCTGGATGCCTCCGACTCCTTAAGCTGACCAGTGAGTAGCCACAACGCCCTGCTGACTCCTCTTTAAGCCACTGACCACCAAAGCCAAGGCTTAAATCCTGACTTTATCCCTATCTCTCTGAGTGACCCTGAGCAAGTCCCTTCACCTTCTCATCTGCAAAATGGGTGCCACAGGTGTACCTACCTCATTTAAAGTGTTGTGAAGCTTGAATGAGATACTACACATAGAGCATTAATGCTGGCACTTAGTATATGTTCAGCAAATAATATTATAACATTATATTATAATATTATAATTACTGTCCCCAAGCCAGCCCTTCACACACTTGGCTGGACTGCTCTGTGAGAGTTCACGGCTGTTCCCATCTCCAGTGCCTGGGACATGGTAAGTGCATAACAGGAAGCTGGGGAAGCCTCCCTTTCCTACACAAGTAACAGTTAAACCTCATCTCCATGACCCAATTCTTGGGCAGCAGCTTCTGTGGCCCTAAGTCCAGGATCTGCCATTTTTCTTGGGGAAGAAACATCGGGAAAAGTATCTCATTGTGCTAAAGAACATGGCCCTGGAGCCAGATTGCCTGGGTATGAACCCTGACTCTATCACTTGTTGGATTCATGACCTTAGACAAGTTACTTACCTCTCTGTGCCTCAGTCTCCTCATCTGTAAAATATAGTATCTATGTCATAATTGAGATAATCTGCAGAAAACGCATAGAATATGGTAAGTGTTACATAAATGTTAGAGATATACAAACAATATATTCAAAGACAGAAATATAATATTTCTGCATCTATGTATATCTCAATTATTTATGTCCATTTATACAAACATATACATGTATGTTACATTTAGAACGCCTTGCTGTGCTGTCCTCTGTGAATTTGATGCGCTGCCACTGGCTTTTTATCTGAGACATGGAGAGCTCCCTGCCCATGGTTCCAGACTGTTATGCTCAGGTTTCAAAGGGCCCACATCTATGTGACCCTTTGCAGAGCCCTAAATAATAATAATTATATATTGAACACTTGCCCTGTGCCAGGCATGGGCTGGCTCTGGTCATTTGTGGAAGAATCAGACCTGCGCTCTACCCCTCAAAGTTGTTCACAGTCCAGTGTGTCGAGTGTGTCCACAAGCAAACCCACACCCCCGAGAAGACAGGAGCTGCCTAAGGGGAAAGCACAGGGGCTTAGAGATGCTTGTGCTATCGGGGAGGGCTCCCTGGAGGAGGTGGTGCCTATGAAGAGTAGGCATTCTCCAGACAGAGAGAGGATAGAAAGGGCTCCCCAGGCAGCAGGAAGATTCTGAAAAGAAAGCAGAAAGAAGAGTTGACATGCAGCTGGCCACAGAAACCCCAAACCTGAGCAAGGCTCTTTCAAGGGCTCCGGGGATCATAAGGAATAGGCCCTGCTCATTCAGGAAAAGCTTGGAAGATCCTGGAAAACACCTAGGGACCTGGAAACTGCCAGAGAAGGGCTAAGGGGAGAGTGACAGAAACAGGTGCTGTCCCTGGGTCGCCACCGTACAGAGTCAGCTGCCTGGTGAGGTGGGGTGGATCCCCATAGGGAAGCCTAGAGGTGGCAAAACCTGGGCAGTCAGCAGCTGGGGCATGGGCATCGGGGTGGGAGGGGCACCCTTATTTGTCAGGCACAATAATGGGAACCCTCTGGAACCCGGCTGGGGTGCATGCATAAGCCTGCAGAGAAGTGGCCCACAGAGCGGGGTGGGGGAGGCACAGACAAGGCACAGACACACGCTGACACCAGACACAGGCCTCCCAGAGGTGCCCACACACCCGGACCCGGCAACAAGCACAAGATACACACAGAGATACACAGGGACACACACAGACACACATGCACATGTGGAGGGGCTCACCACACCCCTCGGGTACACACTTGAACCTTCAGAGCACAGACTTACACAAGTGCCATAGCTACACAAACAAGCACAGACACACACCCAGGCACATGTGCAAACATACCTCAGAGAAGCCCTCTCAGGTAAACACGCGCACAATCTCAGGCACAAAGACATATTCCAGAGCACACACTCAGACCCTCCATAGAGATTGCTGCACACACTTAAACGCACACATAAACACGCAGTCACAGAGACTTGTATCCAAATGCTCACGACCTCAGACACAGACTCACGCACCTTGTGTGTCTCACTTGGGGGTGTCCAAGGACTCGTGTGTATGTTTGTGTTCGCCAGGCCTGAGCCATGATTATGTCCAAAGTGCATCTGAGCAATGGGTCAAGTGGGGCTTCCCAGCTCATGACTTGAGGGTCCCTTAGAGATCACAGATCCCCCTTCTGGCTCCCAGAGAGGAGGGGAAGGGAGGCTGAGGACTTGGGGCCAGTGCTGCTGCAGTGACCCCACGAGATCATTCGGCTTTGTCCAGCACTGATTCCACACAGCCCCAGACTAAAGGTGACACCAAACTTCAGCCTGCGTCCCGAGCCTGGCCTTGAACTGACATGACTGAGCCCTCAAATGGAGCCCTCAGTGGCCACAAGGAGAAGCTGGGACCATATGAGCAGGTGGGCCGGCCAGCCTGTCCCCACCCCAGGGAGCCCCTGGCCAGGTGGGCCTCTTGGCGGGGGATTTGCAACACCACTCATGCAAGCCCAGGGTGGCATATTTAAGGGCACAGTTAAGGCTTCACGGCTGGCCACCCTGAGCCAGCCCTGCCCTCACCACAGACAGAGAACACAGGTGGTAGGTGCAGGGACTGAGGTGGCCTCATGCCCAGACCCCACATTCCCTCTGGATCCCAATGGGGGCGTCTCGCAGGCCCTGCCCTGGGGAACCAGGGCTTCCCTGAGCTGCCCCAGCTGCATCTGGTGTCCACTTGCCTCCACCCGTAGGACCTTCTATTGCTCCCAAACTGGCTCCCGCCTCAGCTGCCAGTACAGCCCCTGCCCTGCTACAAGCCCCCAACACTCTCTCCTGCCAGGCTCAGTGGAAGCCTGTGCCAGCCATGCACATGGGCTGGGAACACAGGGACAGGACGGGACGAATCAACAGGCACTGAACGTGCCAAGCACTTACCGTGTGCCAGTGCTGCCCTGCGCCTGTCACACGCTGAGGTCACCCCATCACAATGACAGTTAATATACTATCATTACCGTTTTAACAGATGAAGAAACTGAAGCTGAGAGGCGAAGCAATCTGCCCAAGGCCACACAGCTGACGAGCGGCACAGCTGGGATTTGAATCCAGGCATTTTACCCCCAGAACTTGTGGTCATAATCGCCACACAGGCCTGGATGTGCCTGCCAGGGCCTCGTAGCCTGACCAAGAAATAGAAACCCTCCCCAGCTGGCTGCAGGGGTGGAAGTCACAGGGCTGGGGGTGCCTCAGGGCCCTGATCCACGTGGGCTGGTATGGTCAAGGAAGGCTTCCCAGAGGGCGTGGGTGAGTGTGAGGAGGTGTGACAGGGCTGGGGTTGCCGGATGGTCAGCTGGGAAGGTAATGCACACAGCTCCCAAGTCAGGCCAAATGGGGCTGGGATCTGGCTCTCACCCTCATTTGTTCTGAGATCTCAGGCAGGCTCCTGTGGCTCTTGGGGGCTCTGTTTCCTCTTCTGTAAAATGGGAATGCTAAGGTATTTTGAGGATTAAATGAGAATGAATTAACCCATGTAAAGTGCTTTAAACAATGCCTGGCACATAGTAGATGTTCAAAAAAATGTTAGCCATGGTCCTCATTATTATTATTATCATGATCATTCTCACAACTGTCCAAGACTCAGGTTCAGCCAGCTGAGGGAGGCCTGGCACACGGTGAGTGCTCTGTCCCTGCAGGCAGCAGACAGGGAGGGGAGATGCCTCAGCACAACCGGAGGGGAACCCCTTCTGCAACCATCCCCAACCTGACTCTGGGCCCCTCTCCCATCACCACCTCCGGGTGGCCTCCAGGCTTTCTCTGAGTGGGTACAGCGGCTCGGCGGGGCGCCAGAGCAGCCTGGTCCTGCAGGGCACCAACTTCAGCACCCGCGACGCAGACAACGACAACTGCCTCTGCAAGTGTGCCCAGATGCTGTCTGGAGGTGGGTGCGGGGCGGGGTGAAGCCCCACCTCCCCACAGGCACGCCTGGCTGAATACCCCCATCCCCTCCCCACTTGGGTCCTTGTGCAGCCAGGTGCCGTCAAGAGGTGGGTGCAGGTCAGGGTCTCGCTCACCCACGGCCTGGCCTGGCTGTGCCTCATCCATACCTTCCCCCCGACAGGGTCCCTGAGGTCCCCTCCGAGGTCTCACCTCCTCCTAAAGCTGGCATCACCAGTTCTCCTCTGAGACCTCTGAGAAGCACTGAGAGTGGGGCCCAGGGTGCGCCCTAGGGGGGTACAATGCCTAATCTGCCCCAACCCCAGGCCTGAGACTTCCTCCCCAACCCTCCTCCTGGGCCAAGCAGGATCCGGAGGAGGGAGACCTGGGTGGAGGGGAGAGGGGCAGCTGCCCACCAACTCTGGCTTAGGCAGTGTTTTCTGTGGGGAGAGACATCAGAGAGTGGGAGATGAGGAGTGAGAGACAGAATGGGAAGGACAGAGATCAGAGGAGACCTCCAGAGGCACAGAGACAGGGACAGATGGAGACGAGAGAGACATCAGGATGGACAGACAGAGTGCTGGGCACAGAGCTACACGGGGACAGAGGGAAGTACAGAGGGAAAGATGGAGAGAGAAACGCAGACCACAGAAAGACAGATGGACAAAGTGTGTGAAAGACAGAGAGACCCAGAAAGGTAGGGTAAGGGAGAGCAAAGAGAGACAGAGAGATCAGAGAGAGACACAGAGAGACAGACATGAGTGCACTGCCTTTGGAGGCCCCATACTGAGCAGAGGGTCTGGGAGCCTCCCCCCGCCCCACCACCCAATGCCCGTTCCCACCCAGCCCCGTCTCCAGCGAGCTGGCTTCCCAGAGGAGCCAACAGCCCTGATTCATCTTTGGGGTAGGGGGCTGCCCTCACCCCACTGGCTGGGCCCCCACCTCCCCAAAGCCTCTTCCTCCCCCTCCACCAGGATGGTGGTTTGATGCCTGCGGCCTCTCAAACCTCAATGGCATCTACTACCCGGCCCGCCACCACGTGCGCAAGCTCAACGGCATCCGCTGGCACTACTTCCAAGGCCCCAGCTACTCACTGCGTTCTACTCGCATGATGGTGCGTCCCACAGACATCTAAGGAGAAGCCACGCCTGGAGGCTGGTCCTGCGGGAGGACCTGGATGTGGTTTCCTCTGAACAAGCTGGACCCAAACACAGGACACAATGCCAGGACCTTGTCCTGGACACCCTGGGTCCCCTGAGCCAGCCCTCCTTACCCCAGGAGTCCAGAAGAGTCACCTCCCTCCCTTTTTCCCTCAAGTTGTGAAATGGTGGGTGCTTGGGGGTTCCTGCCTCTGCACTGTCCCTATTTCCTCTTCCCTCCTGCCTCCTGCAGAGCCCTCCGGCCAGCTTGAGGGTCACAGTACCCTGGATGAGCTGAGAACAGATTTAATTGGGCTCCTCAAAGGAATACACGACTAATGGTGGGATGTCAGGCAGGCGGGAAGGTATTTACAGGCAGGAAACTGCCCAGATGGAGGCCCAGATTCTGTCCCTGGGTTGTTGGGAAGGCCATCGCTTGTTCCAAGCTTTCTCAGCCTCGAGATGTCCTTGAACTTTCTGTTCAGGACTGAAGGAGCTGCATCCACCCTATAACGGGAGTTATTTTCACCGACACTGTCCACCACTCCTAGGCCCCAGCATCTAAAGCTCAGACATGGTTTCTCGGGGGCTCCAGGAGATCTAAGAGGGATTCCTTTACCCCTTGAATGTCCTAGAATATATTCCAGAGAGAATAACTAGGACTCCCCTCTAAAAGTACCTGTGGTCAAGTGAGGGAGGGAAACACCAGGTTAAATCAACGTGAACAGGCATTCTTAGCTGCAGGCCTTGTCAAAGCCATTACTGTGGTCCTGTGCTTAGTGACTGCCCATGAAAGGGCTAGAGTAGGCAGCTTTCCCCAAATTTATTTATTTGAAAATGGGCCCTGATTATCCCAGAGCATCTCTCTGGGCTGCGGATACCCTTGGAAAAAGCTGGTCCTCGTATGTCACGAGCTGAAACCCCAGGTCACTATCCCCATCCCCGGCTGCTTTCACCATTTCTAGCTACGAGGGACACAGTGACATTCTCAGCCTCTAAAAACAACTGGAAGGAACCTTTGGGTTAAAACAGACACACCGCCGCTGAAGAAGGGTCTAGAACTAAGTTTCCTGTCTGTGCTCCAAGACTTCTCTGGCCGTAGAAAGCCAGATCTCTGTCTGGGGGCTGCCCTCAGCACTCCCTGTGACCCCAGCTCATACCAGCTCAAGTTCAGGGGCTCTTGGGGCCCACTCTGCCTTGAACAGGACACCAATCGCTGGGTCCAGATCCCTCCTGCCTCCAAGCCAGAGCTCCTAGCCTCCTCTTGCCTTGTCCAACAGCGATGCTGCAGCTAGGGGTCCATGGAGACTGGGCGGGCCTTTGCTGAGTCTGGGAGACCAGGGGCTCCTCATGAACTTCTTTCAGAGAGGGGCCGCAGCCACTCTGCCACCCAGTCCCATTACTGCGTCACCCTCCTCAGACCTGATAAGGCCACCAAAGTCCTATCATCCTCAGCCAACACCCGGGCCCAGCCCACGACCGACCTGTCCTACCGCCAGGTTGCGCCTCTGTCTTCAGAAGGTTTTCTGCTGGCTGAGGCTGCACGGTGGAAATGGGGCACCTTCATCCCACTGGGCTCTGCCCCCGCCCCTGAGTCCCACCTCAGCCAATCCACTGATTAAACCCAGCACAGACTAATGCTGATCTCCTTCAGGGAAACCAAAGGTTGTGGTTGCTAATGGTGACTTCAGGCAGGAGGGAAAGGTACTTAGGGGCAGGTAGCTGCCCAGAAGGCTGACACAGCCTTATCCAGCATTTGCTCGGCAAGCCTTTATTTAGTGTCTACGGTGTGCAGTGTGGTGCTGTTGGCAGGACTTTGGAGTCAGACAGACCTGCTCCAGCTCTTGAACTTGAAGCCAGTGGCTCAGCCTCTCAAGGCCTCAATCATCTGGTCTGTGAAATGGAGATGGTGATACTCCCTCCTTGCTGTGCTGGGGCAGGAGGAAATGAAACCTTGTATTGCAACTTCTTAACAGAGCCTGGCATGAAACAGGTGCCTAATAAATGTTAGTTCCCAAAGAGGTGAATAGGGTGGAGAAATCGGCCCCCTAGTGCATGCCACCCCTTCTTCTGGACCCAGGGAAGGTAAGTATTTTTTTTTTGTATCTACAGCATTTATTTTTGTACTACAAGTGTATAGGCAATGCTGTGTGGCCCAGGGACAGAACTCCTCTGGGTGGGGTGAAGGCCCAAATCCCTGTCTGCACTCCAGTTGTCTAAGAAGACCAAGAAGCCGATTTGGGTAACCCTCACACATCTGTTCTTTAAAACATTCATCCTTCCTTCTTACTTTCCTTCCTTCTCTGTGCCAGGACTCTCAAGTGCAAGGGATAGAAACCTTATCCTGAGGAATGGATTGACTCACATACAGGGAGTCTAGGGATGGATTCAAATGTGGTTAGATCCAGCTGCTCAAGTGATGTCCCTCCCCATCTCTCAGGCCTGCCATCCACCGTGCTGACCTCATTCTCAGTCAGGTTCTCTCCTGAAAAACGGTTCCAGCAGCCCCAGGCTTGTGTCCTGCCTGCTTAGCATCCCTCAGACAGAAAGCTCCCCTGTCCCAGGGATTCCAGCAAAGGCAGGATTCTTTCCAGCCAGGACTGGTTCTGTGTCCATCCCTGCGCTTATCACTGAGATTCTGGTTGACCAGACCTGGGTCACACTATCATGCCTGGAACCAGGGGGTGGGGTTAGTTCCCTCCAAGTCGTGTGGACTGGCCTTGGGGAAACTGAGGAGCCGCTTTAGGAAGCAGGGATGCTGGGCAGGCAAGAACAGAGGTTCACTTTTTCTCTTTCCATCTCTCAGACTCCCATCTCTCTTATTTCCATCTCTGCCCCTTCTCCTAGCCTCCCTGCCCCCAAGGCCTGCCCCTCAGGCTCCAGCCAATCCCTGGTTTGCCCCAGACTATCAAGGACACTGCTGTGTTCTGCCCAGAGGTGTCAGACCCTGGTTCGCAGTCCAGGCTCTGTGGCTGGAGCAGAGCCCCTGCCCTCTCTAAGCCTCCAGTTCTCATCTGTGCAGTAAGGATGGAGCGCCTGCAAACATCTAAAAGAGAGCAACGCTCACTCACCGTGGCTGCAGACATGAACAGCTAAAGGATTCTGGGTGCACAAGGCCCTAGGGGGCCTGGCTGGCGAGGTCTTGGCCTTGGATGGGTCTCCTGGAGGAGGAGCCAGTTCCGCTTGCAGGAACTGGCTTCTGAGATACCTACATCTGCAGGTTCCTATGTAGAATCCTTGTCCCCTCTCCCTGCATCAGACCAGCGTTCCCCCATCTTAGTAATGAAGAAATTAGAGCTCAGAGAGGGAAAGAGTTTCATCCGAGCGGCACAGCCAGTCACCGCCTCCAGTGCGCTTGCACCTATCAGCTGCCTCCCTCATCCAGAGCTCTCTGGAGGCACCTTGGCACCGACCACAGAAATGCTGGAGTGATGTCCCCTCCACCTATATCAAGGGCTGATGGATCTTTCTGGAAAGTTTTCCAAGACTAATCTGTCTTTCCCACTGGCACCTGGTATGTCCCGATGGAGCCAGGCAGGCAGAATGCATTGTTCCCGCGATCTCTGCACGTTCGCAGCAAAGGCAGTTGCCACACTGGGGGAGAGAGTTCACTGTGCACAGCCCAGAGACAACCAATCATGGGTGGGGTAGGAGGTGGCCCTTTGCAGGGGACAGGGGATAAGTCAGCATCAGGATGGTTTGTCTTGCTGGCTGGGTGATTTGACCCCTTTTTCCAGACTTTCCCCCCCTCAGTGTCCATCTGGGCCTTCACCTCTCTCATTGAAGATGCTTCGGAAAGCTAACAGTGTTGCCTTGGCAACAGCAGCATCAGCATCTTTTGATGGAGCAGCCCTTCTGAGAATGGAATCTGGTCCAGGCCACATCCAGCAAAAATGTGTTACTTTCTTGTGTTAGATTAACGTGTAATGTGGCCTGTGAGCTGCTGTTGCCTGTGTCCTGAGGGCAGGGAAGTCCAATGGCCTTTAACATCCAACACATTCCCACCCTCCCCTGTGGGACCTCTCTGAGCCTCACTTTCCTCATCTGCACAATGCAGAGACTGTGATCTAGTCATGGGGAAGTCGTACAAATCCAGTGCAGTGGTGGACATCCAGGCCTGGCACATTCACTCATGTATTTATTCGTTCATACACGTATTCATTCATTCACATGGCAAGGACGTACTGAGGACCTGCCTGGGCCAAGGCCTGCCTCGGTGATGGGGAGGGAGCAGCAAACGAGACAGACAGATGGCCACAGTCCTGAAATCATAGAGCTTAACAGGCTAGAGAGAGAGACTCGCCAAAATTTTAAAAAAAAAAATTTTTTTATTTAACTAAATTAATATATTGTAAGTGAAGAAAATAAACAGGAGTTACAGATAAAAGATTTCAGAGGCAGGGTGATCAGGGAAAGACTCTCTGAAGAGGGACACTTAAATTGAGGACTAAAGGTGAGAAAGAGGCAGCCAGGTGAGGAGCTGGGGGAAGAGTAGGCCCACTGGAGGGAACAGCATGTGCAAAGGCCCTGAGGTAGTTGTGAGGAACCATAAGGAGGCTAGTGTGGGAGAGTGATGCCACTGAGCCAGTGAGCCAGGGGAGAGAGGTGGGAAAAGGTACCCCCGACACCTATATCGGAAATCAACTCCCCACCTTGGTGCCCATGAAAGACTGGATCCAGCACCACTCTGCCCGAGTTGCTGTGGAGCTGGGGCAAATTCCTGCCCCTCTCTGGACCTCAGTTTCCTAATCTGTAAAATTCAGGAGAGGGATCACCTCTGTCTGAAAGTCATCCAGACCCTGGGTCTAACGTCTGTTGTGTCCACTGCCCTGAGCCTGTGCCACCAAGGGAGTCAGAAGGAGGAAGAGAAAATAAAAGTCTTGCCACTGGGCTAAACAGGAGTTAGGGGCCAGCCAGGGGCTTGTGTGAGGATAAGGGGCATTAACTGCATGGCTCCTCCGTGTTAGTTCTACACACACCACTTCTGAATCCTAGTGGGTTCTATTATTGCCCCTGTTTTACAAATGTGGAAACTGAGGCTCAGAGAAGTAAAGTGCTTTGCCTGAGGTCACACAGTGAGTTCTGGTACAGGATAAGCTGCTGTAGCAGAAAGACTCCAAAACTCAGTTAAGTTAAATATTTCTCTTTTGTGTATGTCTGGAGTTGAGCCGTCTATGTCTGGTGGGTGGCTCTGCCATCCTCGACCACAGCTTCCTTCTCTGGGAGCAGGGCAAGCTGTACCCAAAGGTGACATTTCCCAGCTGGCAGGAAGGGAAGCAGGACATCCAGCACCGCTTCCCCTGCAGCACCTGCCCTCTCACCCTAGCCTCATGTTTTGCCTGGAAGATCCCAGCAGCCTCCCGATAGAGCCCCATCTCCAGGTTTGCTCCCTCCTGGCCTACAGTCATGTCACTTCCCCTGCCTAGAGCCTTCAGTGGCTCCCAAGTACCCTGAGCCTACAAGGAGGACTCTTCACTGCCTAGCTCAGCCCCTCTCCAGCTCCACTCCTGCTCCAGGGGTTCTTAAACTGGAGTGCAGAGGCTTCGGGCCTGAAGTATTCCTTCGGAAGAAAGGGTCCCAGATGGCCATCAGTTGTCCTAGAAGAACTGTCCATTTCCACTTGACCTTTATTGCCCTATGGAAGAGAATGTAGGGCCCAGCATGCAGCAGCTGCTCTCTCTAAGTAACATGGTTCTTTGGTTCAGCCCTCTGGTTCTGTAGAGAGCTAGGTCCAAGTCCCAATTCTGTCCCTTTCAAGGATCATGCTGGAGCCTCCAAAATCCACATGAAGGCTTAGTAAATTGTAAGGGCCCTCGTACTGGGCCTGTACATAGTAAGTTCTCTGTGGCATTATTTCTCTATGCCAGGCACCCCACGAAGAACTTCCCTTAGAATATCTGGGGAAACCCTATAATGACCGTATGGGATAGGTACTATTATCGTCTCCCCCTTTTACAGATGGGGAAATGGAGGTCCAGAGAAGCCAAGATACTTGGCCAAAGTCACACGGTGTGGGGTTTCAGAGGTGGTTTTGGACCCAAATCACCTGCTCCAGAGTCTTATCTTCCCTGTGACCAAGATTAAAGGAAAATAAATACATACATAAGCAATTGCTGAGTCCAAGCTGGCCAGTGCTTGAAACACACAGGAAGATAAAGGCCATTGAGTCCTCTGGATCCTCCTGGGGCAGGGACGGGAGCTTCCTTCCTGCTTCTGGCTTCCTGACTCCCCTGCCCTGGCTTCAGAACGTGACCACAGCTCCGCCTCCCCCAACTCTTCTGCAAGTAGGACTTAGCTTTCTTCCTTGTCTACCTCCTCGGCCTTCTCGCCGCTCTGATCCCACCTCCTGCTGCACCCACGCAACCCCCCCCACCCCGCCCACCAGGTCCTGGGCAGGGGAGGGTCACACTTGTCACTTCCAATGTGGGAAACAAGGGAGGACTACGGGAGCCCTGGAAGTCCCCCTGGCTGGCTGAGGCCCCACCCCTCGGTCTGGGAGACGTATCAGGACCACAGTCACTCAGACCTGGTTGTGTCCACAAATCACAGGGGACTGGACACTTCCCTCTCTGGGCTTCACTCTCCTCATCTGTAAAATAGGAGTGAGCAGCCCAGCCCTGCTTGCTTCACAGGGTTGCCATGAGACTCAAGTAAGATGGTCCCTTCCCTCAACAAATGTTATTGAGTGCCTACTGTGTGCCAGCAACTGTGCTAGGCTCTGTGGACACAGCCATGAACAAGACAGACAGACACCTGCTCTAAGGTGCCTACAGTCTGGGGTGGGTGGAGGGAGACAGAAATTCAATACCAAACAACCAAAAGCACAGTGACAGTGAGAGGAGAACTATACAGTGCTATTGGAGCAAGGATACCAACTTAGGGAAGGCGTCCTTGAAGGACGAGGAGGAGTTAGGTGAGGAGGAGAAAGAGGGTTCCAAGCAGAGGGAGCAGCATGTGCAAAGGCCCAGGGGCTGGCTCAGGGAAAAGCTTGAGAACATTCAGGAAGCGGAAGGAAGAGGCCAGAGCTCTGAAAGAGGCAGAGGAGGCAGAGCCTTGGGTGCCAGACTGAGAAGAGGACACAAAGATGTGGTCTAAACCGAAGGAAGCCAGGGCCGTTGGGGAGCCCAGAGCCTATAGGTTTTCCCATCCTCCAATGTGAGCGATGAACCTTGAGCAAGTTACTTCCCCTCTCAGAGCCTCGGTTTTCACTCCCAGTGAAAGAGGGGTCACAATACCTATTTCACGAAGGCTTTTGAAGATTAGAGATCTATGTACTGTACATAAAAGATCCTATCCCCATGCAAAAGACTTCGCCATAGATGATGACCACGGTTATTCTCAGTAGCAGCCCATGGCATTTCTGGGTCTTCCCATTATTTCCTGTTTCTTGAACATCTGTCATTGCTAAAACTTGGTAGCCAACAAGTGGGAACGAACCCCAAAGGTTTTAGGGAAATTTTTGCCCTGAGAAGAGCCAATCCATGCATTTGTTGTTTTTCCTGTCATTTGAGAAAGAACCCCAGGGTTCCACAGGAACCTAGTTTGAGAACAATAACCCAACAGAATGGCAGAACCATAGAGGAGGATCTAACAAACCTGACATCTGTGCAACAGGTTCTGATGACTATAATAAAAACCAAGGAGCATAGACTGTATTAGTCCCTAACGGGAAATACCAAAAGGAAATTGGATAAATAGTGGTAAATTCATACCACGGAAGGGTGTATTCACTGGGGAGGGGGACTAGGGCAGCTTTTAGGTTGCTAGGAATGTTTGTTTCTTGACCTGGGTGAGGGTACACATGTGTTTAGTTTCATCAAGAATTCATCAAGCTGTACCTCTATGCATTTTTCTCTATGTACATTTCTCTGTAGGTATGTTGGGGAGGGGAATTATACATGTACAAATATACTGTAAACACAAAGAAGGCTGTTTAGAGAGGAATTTGGCAATAACTAACAAAATTGTGTATGCATTTTACCCTTTGACACAGTAATCTCATTTCTAGGAATCTGCCCTAAATATACATAAACTATGCACAAAGTTATTCATTGCAGCTTCATTTGTATTAACAGAAGATTGGAATCAACCCGAATGAATAAACTAGGATACATTTATTTCTGCATATCAAATTACCCTAATCTCTGGCGAAACATAACAACCATGTGTTTTATTTTGTTCACGGATTCTGTAGATCAGGAACTCAGACAGGGTACTGCAGGGATGGCTTGTCTCTACTCCATGAAGGCTGGGTCTCAGCTGGAAGACCCAGATGGATGGAGGTGTCTGGAAGTTGAGGTGGGGCTGGGGGAGGGCTAGGAGAGGTAGGAGTGGAATCATCTGAAGGCTGTATTTCTGTCACCTGTGCTGGGATGCCCCAAAGGCTGGGCTTGGGCAGAGCTGTTGACTGGAGCACCTACACGTGCCCTTTCCATATGGCTTGGGCTTGCTCCCAACATGGCAGCTGCGTTCTGAGAGGAAGCGTCCTGACAGCAAGCTTTCCAAACCGGGCCAGCAACATAATTTGCAGGGCCCAATGCAAAATGAAAATGTGGTCCCCCTTGTTCAAAAAGTAGGAAAAACGTGCCAGGAGGAGTACTGAAATATAAAGCTGTTTCCTCTCTTCTAGTCTCTCTCAACTTGTCATGGTGTTTTTTATTTACTACTAAATGTTGTTCTAAGAAAAATTAATTTTAAATTATTAGCATGAATTTTACCATTCGTGTTTATATTGTGCAATGACAGTTTTAAATGCAATATAAGAGCATTTAACTCATATGTGGAATCACTGAAACTACACCATTGGTATTTCATAGTTCATACATTCTTACCAGGACAGTGCACAGCTGCACCAAACCAACTGAATTGCTTTTATTTCACTTCTTGATATTCACACATTTTACCAACACTCCCTACTTCCTACTTACTAATGAATAAGGAAGGCTGAAAGGAAAGGGAAGTACGGGGTGTCCTATGTTTCCCCTTCCTTCTATGTCCTCATTTTCAGTGTAAGTGATTGGCTAAAACAGGGAAGTAACATGACTAAGAAAGGATATGTTAAGGTTCCTTGATTGTCCTTGTTTCTTGGAACACCATTACCTTTTTTCTGTGACTTTTTCAAACTTCTAGTTTGAACAGAAAGTATAGTCTCTTTGGGCTGTGCCCCTCCTTACCAAAGATATAACATGCTTCCCTTGTACTCATTTTGAGTCTCGCTGAATGTCCATGCATTGTGGGTTCACCAGGATTCTATGCTCATGGGGCACTGTGAACACTGTATGTGAATGGTGAACACCCATATCGCATGTATCTCTTCTGCTCACACACAAGATCCATTGCCCATTGGACTTCACTTCCAATACATAGGTTCAAAGATAAAATTTAAAATTTCAAGATGACAGTTATTAAGAATTTCAAGATGTGACAGCAGAGCATTAAAACAAGAGAGGAGCCCTTCTGATCGTGCGGCCCTACATACAAAATAAGCTTGTTACAGAAGCCACGTAGCAGGCATCACAAACGCATATACTAATAAGGTAGCAAGGAACTAATGCACACATATCTCCTGTGTGGCCACATGAGCCACCGTCCCATCAGACTTTACTTACAAAACACAAGTTCAAATATACCATCATCAAGAAGGTTAAGACTACAGCAGAGCATTGAAACAAGAGAATGATCCTTCTGAAAATCACAGACAAATGGGAGCTCCCAGAGCCCCTGCTCTAAATTACACACGTGGAAACGTTTATAGGTGATGGATATGGTTCATTATCTTGACTACGGTGGTTTCACGGGTGTATACGTATGTTAAATCTTACCAAATGCTTTGTTTTAAATACATGTAATTCATCATGTCAGTTTTACTTCAATAAAGCTGTTCTCTTTTTAAGTTATTAGATAAGATACAAGTTGTTATTTTCTCTTCCTGCCCAAATTTCCTCAGACATAGCATTGGGTAGACATAGAGGCTACCATATAGAATTGAGGAAATACAGATATTTCTTTTAATCCTCACCAATTCTGCAAGTAACCGTCTCTGTTCTTTAAATCAGAAAATGAGATGAGGTGACTTGCTGTGATTTATTTCCATTCTGCCCCGACTCCTTAGAAAGCACATCACAGAGCTATAATCACTGATCCAGTGCGGCACAAGTATGAGGATTAGCAAATGATGACCACAAATAATCCATGTGATATATGTACTATTGTTATTGATATCATTTAACATTGGGGATGAAAACAATTAACTAGACTTGGCATTTTTGGAAAGATATATTGAGAGGTACAGCTGAGGAGCAGGGAGAGATATTCAGGGAGAATATTAAAGGGCCCCTTCTGGGGGACTCCTATCCCATGGGCCATGGGGTGGGAAGAGCCTTTAGCTCTGTGGCTCAGATGGCTCACATCCAAAGACCCCTCTGGGGATTCAGTCTCCTCAGGCTATGAACCCCAGGACCCCTGTGTGAGTAGGGGGCAGGCTTTACTAGACTACTGTGATATTGTGATTTATAATAAGAAATGCATAGATTTGGTCTTCATTCTGTCTCTGGCACACAGTTCTAAACCCTTGGAATGAAGACAGGCTGGAGGTTATCACCAACAACCAATGAGTTAATCAACTGTGCCTGTGAAATGAGGCTGCCATAAAAACCCAAAAGGATGGGGGTTCAGAGAGCTCCTGGGCTGGAGAACACGTGGAGGTGCAGGGAGAGTGGGGACCCAGGCAGGGCATGGGAGCTTCGCCCCCCCTTCCACATGCCTTGCCCTCCGCATCTCTTCCATCTGGCTGTTCCTAAGTTTTATCCTTTTACAATAAACTTGTGATCTAGTAGGTAAACTGGTTCCCTGAGTTCTGTGAGTTGCTCTGGCAAATTAATGAAACCTGGGGAGGGGGTCTTGGGAAACTCCGATTGATAGCTGGTCTGTCAGAAGCACAGGTGACAACCTGAACTTGAGACTCGTGTCTGAAGTGGAGGGAGGGCACTCTTGTAGGATCTGACACTAATTCCAGGTAGTGTCAGAACTGAGTTAAATTGTAGAACACACCCAGCTGGTGTCACAGAACTGCTTGATGTGTGGAAAACCCAGTCTGGCGTCAGCAGTGAAGTGGTGCTATAGTGGGGTCCTGAGAGCCGAGGAGCCCTCCAACAGTGGGGTTTTCCTTTACGGTTCCCACCAGCACTGCCACTCCCCACAGGCAGCCTGGCACAGGGACTGTGGTCCCAGACAGCCTTCAGTCACAAGTGCCCAAGAGAAGGGCTCACTATGGGAACTGCCTCCTCTTTCCTCCAAATTCCCCTCTCCCCAGGCTGTGCCCAGGTTACATATCTAGACCCAGGCCAGAGGCTGAGCCCTGGGGCTATGCTTGCCCTCCTACCCCACCTCCACCTGCTGCCCCTTCCCCCGGGCCTGGCCCCACTGTCCTTCCCCAACCCAGCCCTTCACTTTCCAGGGCCCAAGGGATGCGGAGATGCAATTAATCCAAGTGATCCCAGAAGTCAGACAGAAGGCCCAGAGTGGACAGGTGTTTTTGGTTCCCTTTTCTATATGCACTACACACACCCACGTACAGAAACGGAGATCCGTACACCCACACGCATGACACCTGCCTAGGGACATTCACATGCATATGCATAACACAGAGAACAAGCCCACAGCAGACCATAGGCTGTAAATGCAGCTCTCAGATTAAATAACGCACTACAACTTGATATCTGCGTGACCTTAAGCAAACTGTACAACCTCTCTGTGCCTCATATCCCCCTCTGTAACATGCTGGTAATAATACCTGCTCCTGGGGGTCACTGGAGGATTTAATCAATGCACAGGGCTCCTCACATCTGTCTTGTCATGGATACTTTTGGATCTAGCCATGGAGCACTTCTCAGAATGATATTTTCAAATGCTTGAAATAAAATGCATCAGATTTTGAAGGAAAAAAATTTATTAAAATTGTGGTTATCAAAATATTTTTAAAGAACACAATTGTGGCATAGTATTATATATGATTCTTTGTTAACACTTATTATGGGGGGGAGTGATAAATTAGGAGTTTGAGATTAACATATATACACTACTATATATAAAATAGGTTATCAACAAGGACCTACTGTATAGCACAGGGAACTCTTCTCAGTATTCTGTAATAACCTATATAGGAAAAGAATCTAAAAAAGAATGGATATATGTATTTGTATAAATGAATCACTTTGCTGTACACCTGAAGTTAACACAACATTGTAAATCAACTATACTCCAATATAAAATTTAAAAATTTTTTAATTAAAAAAAAACACTTATTGCACGATATAGTGGTGGATGTCATTAGTACTGCAATTTCAAAGTAACGGTGGATGTGAACAACATTCTGAGCTATCTGAAACCACTGATAGGATATGAAAGTAGCCATGGTTTCTAATGGTGACAAAGTTCCAGGCCCTAATACCACTGTGGCTTGTCTCCATGTTCATAACTGAAGAAAGTGCTGAAATTATTTTTTTTTTTTTTTTTTTTTTTTTTTTTTTTTGGCTGTGTTGGGTCTTCATTTCTGTGCAAGGGCTTTCTCTAGTTGTGGCGAGCGGGGGCCACTCTTCATCGCGGTGCGCGGGCCTCTCACTGTCGCAGCCTCTCTTGTTGCGGAGCACAGGCTCCAGACGCGCAGGCTCAGTAGTTGTGGCTCACGGGCTTAGTTGCTCCGCGGCATGTGGGATCCTCCCAGACCAGGGCTCGAACCCGTGTCCCCTGCATTAGCAGGCAGACTCTCAACCACTGCGCCACCAGGGAAGCCCGAAAGTGCTGAATTTAATTAAACATGAATGAAGATAAATTCCATCCAAGGACTGTGGTAAGACCCCAGGTTAAGCATCCTTAAACGAATAGATATAAAATGCTTGGAACAGTACCTGACACATAGCAAGTGCATGATAAATATTATTACTACTATTATCTTATTAGTTATATAATTCATTTATGTACAATTAATACTATAACTATATGGTTAAGGTAGTGTTAATATAATATGTAAGTGGGAGAGGAAAACTTCTGGGAGAAGAAAAGTGCCTAAAAATAGCTGTCCAGTTTGAGCAGGAGTGAACTTTTGCTTCAACTTGAGCTCTTTAAAAGGGGGAAGGAATCCTCCCAGACTCACCAGTGTTGACTTAAGCTGAGAAAGAGAAAAGCAGCCGTGCCATCCAGGAGCTGGCGTGGATGGTGATCACGTTGCTGCAAACTGGCCTGACACTCACAGGTGACAGCTGATGTCTCATCGAACATAAACAATTTCACAGAACACCAGCGACAGACAAGGTGCTCTGGGGCTGATGACTCAAGACAAAACCAAGACCACTTGTAATCATGTCTCAGGCAGAATGACCAAACATTTTGCTGAGACACCGTCCCCCTACCCCGCCTGACACAGTGACTGCTGCTTCTTCACCACTTACCAGAGTTAGCCTGGCTCTAGCCGACCTTCTCTTTAGAGAAGATTATCAAGATCCCAAGCCTGTAATGACTTCCATTCCTGACAGCATCCAATCGAGAGAAAAACCCCACTTCCCTAAACTCTCCTCAAAATCACTTCACACAAGCCCAAATCCTATGATAAGCCTTCTCTGACACCCTCTTACTGAGACACCTGGGTTCCCCATGGCATGCATTCCCTCCCTGCAGTGGGTGATAAAGCCACCGTGTTTAACCACCACTGGTGTGCTCCTGGTGGTCTTGGGCTGGAGGCATGGACAGAAAATTACTGATTCGTGTCCACTCACAAAATGAGGTCTCAGGTCCTGAAGCTTATAGTCTTCAAACAACTATAATCTGAAACAAAGTTACAAATTAAATACTAACACACTATAAAACTAATAATAATAACTATTATATAACCATAATGCTTATATTGTATATCTTATATATCTTATAGAAATAGAATATAATTACATGATTATTATTATTATTATTATTATTACTATTAATCTACCGAGGTACTATTACATGTACTGTCCCTGCCTCACTCATTCAAGTCCCACAACCTCCCTATGAAGTAAATACTGAGTCCTTTTAGAATTAGGCTTGACTTCATGTAACAGAAAACTCAACAGATTGGCAAAAGAAAGTGGCTTGTGTAGCAGTTAGTTTTTGCTTCATAACAAACTACCCCACAAGCTAGTGGCTTAAACTGACCACTGATGTGCTCATTACCCTGTGGGTGGGCAGTGTGGCCTGGGCTCAGTGGGGATGGCTCGCCTCTGGGTCTGTCATCCATCTGCAGTCAGCTATGGTCAAAGGCCTCCCGCACGCAGCTGCTGCCTGACTGTAGGCAAGGGTAGTGGAGGTGACTAGGCCACACGGCCTCTTTTCCTCCACAGGCTAGCGCTGCTTGCTCACATGGTGGTCTTAGGGTCCTGGGTGCAGCAGCCCCAATGCACAAGCCCCTTTCAAGCTTTGGCCTCTTCCCATTGGCCAAAGCAAGTCACTTGGCCCAGCCCAGACTCCAGGGATGGAGAGAGGGTCAGGTCTTGATGCCAGAAGCTATAAAGTCACATTGCAAAGGCATGAGCATGGAGGAATGGGAGGAATTTGAGACCATTGTTGTTAAAAATCTACCTCAGTTTGTTTTACTCTCATGTCCAAAAGTCTGGGGAACCAACAGAACGGGATCCCAAGGTCCAAAGTTGGAACAATTTGAGCAAAAAAAATAAAGTTCTACTGGATTACACCCCAAAGAATAAAATAAATATCCATGAGCCCATACTGATATAAATAAGTAAATAAACAAACAAATAGAAGAGATAACTCTCCTAAGAATTCTGAATAATTTATGTAGATACTCCACCCTTAAGGAAGGAACCTAACTCCCCACTTCTTGAGTGTGGGCTGTGCAAAGTGACCTTAATCCAAAAAGCACAGCATAGAAAGAGGGGAAAAGGAGTAACTTTACAGAGGGAACCTGACAGTGATCAAAGTTCACCTCCACACTAAGTCATGTTGACAGTATCTACCCTCGACAGAACATGAGGAGGCTGCCACTTCGTGTCTGTGACCTCCCTCCCCAAACACATCACCCAGTCCAACGATAAGAGAATCATCAGACAAATCCCAATTGAGGGACATTTTACAAAATACCTGACCAGTATTCCTCAAAACTGTCAAGGTCATCAAAAACAAGAAAAGTCTGAGGAACTTTGACAGCCAAGAGGAGCCTAAGGGGACATGATGACCAAATGTAATGTGGCGTCCTAGATGGGATCCTGGAATAGAAAAGGGACATCTGGGGAAAACTGAGGAAATCTGAATGAAGAATGGACTTTTTAGTTAATAATAATGTAACAATGTTGGTTCATTAATGGTGACAAATGTACCATACTAATATAATATGTTAATAATAAGGAAAACTGGGTGTGGGGTATATAGGAAGTCTCTGTATTATCTTTGCAATAATCCTGTAAACCTAAAACTGTTCTTTCAAAAAAAAAAAAAAAGTTTACTTTAAAAAAGAAGTCTGGAAAGATCATTCTGGGCCAGGGCTGGTGCAGCCTCCATGGTGTCACCAATGTCTCAGGTTCCTTCCGGCTTCATGTTGTTTCATCCTTCCATATATGGTTTCATCCTCCAGGTCCTTTTTGATCCAAGATGGCTGCTGGGGCTCCAGCCTTAATGCCTGAGTTCCATGTAGGAAGAGAAAAAAAAGCAAATTGGTTTTCTTCTCAGCTGCATCAGCATCTTCTAAGGATATTTCCAACACACCTCACTTAACAACTTCCACTCATTAGCTACAGGTAGCTGCAAGACAGACTAGGAATGTAGTGTTTTGGCTGGGTACATTGCTACCAGGAATAAAATCAAGGTTTGGTCAACAAAGAAAAGGAAGAGAAGGGAATTGCATAGGGAACCAGCAGTCTTTCTAGTGCTATTATAGTTCCATTTTAGAGATGAGAAAACTGAGGCTCAGAGAGGTTGAGTGACTTGCCCATAGTCTGAGGACTAGGCAAGGAGGAAGATGGATTTGAACTCAGGAATCGTGTCTCTTAAGCCCTAATCACTAAGTTATACTGTCACAGCATCAATGTAACAATATTAATTTAGTGATATGGACAATGTTGCTTTGCTAAACCTGAATTGTCACTAGCAGTGTGAATGTGGGACACTCAGTTGTGCTGCCATTTCTTTTGGGTTCGTCACATACTTCTACCCAACTCTGTGTGCTGCTGACTTTATTCTCCCACCACTTGGCTCTAATTTACCCATGGCAAAACTTCCTTCCCACCCTCTACCTCTGCATTACATGGCTTTCACTTAGCAGGAATTCATTTTACATATCAAGGCCACGCCTGCCTTTTCTCACCACTCCGAGCTGGTTACAGTGGTAAAGCACTGTGGTCAAGATCACAGGCTCCAAAGTCAGCCTGGGTTCCAATCTTGGCTGCACTCCATACTTGATGTTGACCTTGTTGCAAATTACTTAACCCCTCTGTGCCTCGACTTCCTCTGTGAAATGGGGATAATAATAGTACCTATCTTATAGGGTTGTTGTGAGGGTTAAATGAATACTACATGAAAAGTACAAAACACAGTACCCAGCCCATGGTTAGTTCTCAATAAATGTTATCCTTTGATGCCAGTGTGACCCCAAATCCAAATACAATCTCAGATAGGACACGCCTGTGGTCATGCAGATGATTCATGATATATTCAAGTTACTTTTTTAGGGTTACTGTCAAAATGAAAGCAAGCAACTTAAAAAGTCTTATGGGGAGCTCATTAACCACTACCCCCAGTGCATCCCCACATACCAGCTTGGGAAACACTGATTTAGAGCAAAAAGCACAGGCTTTTCAGATCTGGCTCAAACTGCCATGAACTTGTGGTGTGACGTTGGACAAGTCTGTCTTGGGGCTCGCTGGGCTCAGTTTGCTCAGCCCCTGAATGTGACATTGATAATATTACTGAGCCAAATGTGACAACTGGTTGGGAAAGGAATTTGTGATCTGTTAAGTGCTTGGGGTCTGAGGTTCACCTGGGGGAAACAAGCCCTGCCAATAATTAGAGACAAGCTTCCTACTCCAGGGACTGTCCCATCCCCAGGGCTGACATTTGGGGGACCCAGGAGCTCTCCAGGGTCTGTCCTAAACTTGCTGTGTGGCTTTAAGTAAAACCCCTCCCTCCTCTTCCTGGTCCTCGGTTTCCCCATCTGCTCACTGAGGTCCCCTGTGGTCCCATCCCACTGGACCACACAGAGAGGCTGAGTGATTTGCCTAAGGTCACACAGCCAGAAAGTTGTGGAGAACCAGACTTCGAGTCCAGTGCTCTTTCCGGGCAGAAGCAACTGACAGCTTCCCGCATGGACCAGAGGGTTACTGCCCCATCCCACAGTCAGCCCTCAACCCGCCACAATGCTCTGTCCCCCCAGTCACCATGTTGGCCAAGGCGAAGTTGGGTGACAAACACCAGAAAGTGACTAACCAAGGGCCTGGCAGTGGATTTATGGGAGGGGCTCTGCCTATGTGCCCTCCATTCAAGTTTCAAATTCCTGGGAGAGACTCTGGCCTGCCCAGCCTGCAGTCAGGTGTCTGGAAGCAACTGAGAATTAGCTGTGGTCAGAGGACAGCGTGCATAATTCAAACATGGCCAGCGGGGACCTCGTGGTGATGCCCACCCCAGTTTGTGTCTATGACACACATCCCCACCTCCAGGTGTTTGCACAAGCTACTGGTATTCCTCTAAAGAAAAGCAAGAGGTGGTTCTCAGAACTGGGAAGAGAAATAAATGCATATTTTTGTTTCCCAAAACCTGCCTGTGGGGTTGCCATTTATAAGCACTGTGATACTCAAGGCTTGGTTCAAGATGGGTGCAGGGCCAGAGGGCTGGGGGAAAAGAACTAGTTTTATTTTCCCAGAAATGTTTGTAGGCCCAGCCCACAAACATTTGTCTCCAAGGAAACCAAACTTCCCCCACCCTGGGAGGCTCTGCCCTATTGCCCCTGTGAGTTGGCACCACCTAATTCACATGCTTGGAACGATGATAATGATGACAATAATAAAACTAGCTGACATTTTCTGAGACACTAGCCTAGGTATCTGACCTGCGTCTCTCAGGTAATGATATGTATTATTAATAGCCCATTTTACAAGTTAAAAAACTGGGGCTGAGAGAGCTTAAGTGACTTATCCAAGGTCACACAGCTGATAAGAAGCAGAGCCAGAATTGGAACCCTAAAATAGTCAACTGTTAGAGCTAAAAGGGCCCCCAAAACACGTCTAAGGCATGAGATCAATTAGCAGATGGGGAAACTGAGGCCCATAGGAAGGAAGAGGTTGGGGACGTGCATTTGTGCATTTACGGAGCTCCCACTAACAGTTTCATGTACCTGAGCTCACTGGCCATCTGGAGGAAGGCATTCCTGCTCCCATTTCACAGATCGGACACTGCAGCTCAGCAAAGGGGTTTCCCTTGGCCAGAGTCTTACAGCCAGTGAATGGCAGAGCTGGGATTCTAGCCTCGGTCCCTCTGACCTAAGCCTGTGCTTTGTCCCTCTCCCCAGGGCTCTCAGATTCAGGCCTGGCTCTTATGCCCTTGGGCCCTGCTCTGCTGGGGGCGAGGGTGCTCCTCCCTCCTGGGCACCGGGCCTGGCCTGACAGGGAACCTGCCTGAGCTTGCTGGCCCGGGAGCTGAGGGTATTCAGGGGGTGGCCAGAAGCCAGCTCTCTAGGAGGCCAGTGCCCAGACGGAGGAGGGGTTGGCAGAGGAGCTGGTACCGCAGCCTCCTAGGAGATGAGGGGCTGGTCCTGGCAGGGCCTCCAGCGCTGGGGCAGCTTCTGCCTGACACTTCCTCCCTGCAGGGACCAGGGTTTGAGGCCTAGCTACTCTCTGGGCCCCAGTTTCCCCATCTGTAGAAGAGGAGGTTGGACTCAGTGGTTGCCAAGGACCTCTTGAGCTCTGACACTGTAGGATTCTAGGATGCCTGTATTAGTCATCTATTGCTGAGTAAAACATTATCACAAACTTAGTGACTGCAAACAACATCTTACAGTTTCTATGGATCAGGGTCTGGGCATGGCACAGCTGGGTTCTCTGCTCAGGGTCTCACCAGGCTGAATCAAGCTGTCAGCTGGGCTGTGTTCTGTTGCAGAGGCACAGGGTCTTCCAAGTTCATTCAGGTGATCTGCAGAGTCCAGTTCCTTGGGGTTGCTGGCCTGAGTTACAAATTTCCTAGCTGGCTGTTGGCTGGCAGTAACTCTCAGTTCCTAAAGGCCACCTCGGGGCCAAGCCATCCTTCATGTCCTTATTTCCCTCACCTCCCATATCCAATGCTTCCACTGTGGCTCCACCTTCAGAATAGACCCAGAATCTGACACTCCTTACCCTCCGCCACCTTAACCCCAGTCAGCTCCTGCTATCCCACCAGGACTAGGTGGCCTAGGACTACAGTAGCCTTCATGCTGGCCTCCCTGCTCCCTGTGCTACAGCCCATTCTCCACTTGGAAATCTGGGAAGGGGGTTGTTAAAATACAAGCCCAATCCTGTCCCACCTCTGCTCAGAACCCTCCCGTGGGTTCTCAAAGTAAAAGCCAATGTCCTCACCATGACCTACAGGGCCAGACACCATCCAGCCCTGTTACGCACTGACCTCACCTCCTAGGCCTCTCCGCCTCACTCACCCTGATCCCAACACATTGGCCTCCACGCTCTTCTTCAGACACACCACCCCCCAGTTCCCTCTGCCTAGAATACTCTTCCCTGCAGACACCCACAAGGCTCCCCTCACCTCCTTCTGGCCTGTGCTGAAATGTCACCTGGTGAAGCCTGCCCCCACCACCCTATTTAAAAGCACAATTCTCACTTTTAATAAAGTTACACATACACTTCCTACTAGACCCAGCAATTCCACTCCCAGAGTGTATATGAATATCCATAGCAGGTTTATTCATAATAGCCAAAAAGTGGAAACACCCCAGATGACCGTCAATAGATTGGATGAATAAACAAAACATGGACAGCCATACCACAGGATGCTCAGCGATCAGAAGGAACTAACACGCAACGGCATGGATGAATCGCAAATGCGTTACGCTGAGTGAAAGAAGCCAGATTTCACTTGTGTGAACACCAGAAAAGACAAATCCAATCCACAGTGAAGGAAGACTGACCAGCAGCTTTCCAGATGGGAAGTGGGGTGGGAGCTGGGGATTGACTGCAAAGGTGCATGTGGGAACTTTACACGATGGATGGAAATGTCTATAACTTGTCTGGAGTGGTGGATACACACATGTATACAACTGTCAGCTCACCAAACTATATACCTAAAATGGGTCAGTTTTATTGTATATCAATTCTACGTCAGTAAAAATGGAAAAACCCTAGAGCCCCACCTCCTTTCCCTGCTTCTTCTTCCTCCATAGCACTTCCACTCACTGGTAGGTATTGCCTTTCCCCACACCGGAGGGCACGAGGTTTTATTTGTTTGGTTCTCTGCTGTTTCTGTAGTGAGTAGAAGAGTATTCGGCACATAGTAGGTGCTTAAAGAGTATTGGGTAGATGGATGAATTCAGTCCCTGAAGGCTCAGAGCTAGTTAATGGGGGTGGCTGTTTCAGTGTCCACACGCCCACCTGGAGGTTGCGAGACAAACCCCAGACCAGCCAGGCCTGTGGGACTGCGGGAAGTGCCATCATTCCACTGGGGGCTGTGTCATCACTCAAGCATTTGGATGACGCCATTCCCAGGGATGTGTCATGCCCACCACCAGACGGTCCAGCCCGGAACCTGATGCCCATTGGCTGGGGTTTCCTGTGAGTGCCGTGTGTGGGGAAACCAAAATATTACGGTAGAGGGTGGAGCCACAAAACCAAGCCACGCAGAGCCCAGAATGCAGCCGTGGCTGCCGCAGGGGAGATGGGGAGCCGACTGGGCCTGCAGCCTGAGGTTTGTCTGTCTGTCTGTTTCAGGTTTCCTGCCGTCTACTTTATGTTACTTTATTTTGAATTTATTTCTATTTTTTCTGCATAGATAATACATTCACATGGTTCAAAATTCAAATGGTACAAAGAGGAAGAAGTGAGTCTCCCTCCCACCCCTGGCTCCAGCCAGCCAGTTCCCCCCAGGCAGCCAGTGTATCAGGTTCCCTGTGTAGCTCTCCAGGAGACTGAAGGCCAGTACAAGAGGGTTTGGGCACGTATTCTGGTTTCCACAAACGTAGCACATGGTGCCTGGTCTCACATCTTGCTCTGTTCATGGAACCAAGTACCTTGCCAGCCCACACCAGTGCGTGCAGTGCATCTTCCCAGTGCCGCAATGGGACATTGCGTGGCTGGGCTGAGCTGATTTAACCACTTCTCATTGATGCATATTTCCAGTTGTTTGTTATTACAAACAATGGCGTAATAAATACCTATAGCCTTTGTATGGGGTATTTTTACAGTTAAGTAGTTACTTGCCCACATTTAAATAGCAAGAGAACAACATCCTAAATTCTTTTTGAGGGAATTCCCTGGCAGTCCAGTGGTTAGGACTCCGCGCTTCCACTGCTGGGGGCCCAGATTCAATCCCTGGTTGGGGAACTAAGATCCCACAAGCCGTGTGGTGCGGCCAAAAACATAAAATAAAATAAATGGTTTTTGAGATCTCGCTTTTCATGAGAACCCAGAAGTTTTGGGCCCACTGAGCCCCCGTTCTCAGGAGTGAGCCTGGGCTGGGACAGGGCCCCACTGCCCCTTAAGCCGGGGCAGGCCCTCTCCATTCACCTGGGCCCCATCCCATTTTGCCAAGAGGAACACCGAGACCCAGAGAGGGAGTGACACACCTGCCTGAATAAACGTCACTGGGTCGGTCTCAAGGAGCCCAGAAGAGTGAGTGCTGGGGTCCCGGCCCCCTCAAACTCACCTCCCTCCCCACCTCTTCCCTTCTTGGCCGTGTGCCCTTGAGCACATGGCTTCACCTTTCTGAGACTTCATTGGAGGATGTGGTAAATGGTACCCACGTCACAATGGCACTCATGCCCAGGAATGAGCTCCCCTGGGAGCACTTTGCTCTGTGCCAGGCACGCAGTAGGGGCTTGGGGCCTCATAGATGCTCATAGTTGGTTTGTCTATGTGACTCTTCCAACTGTTTAAATGCTTAAATACTGGCAACTAATTCAATTTTTTAAAACCTGGTCAATGCATATAATGTTAGTCCTACTGGTGTCCAGATTTAAGGGATTTGTCCTATTGGCAGCCGTTGAGGTGGGGGACAGTGGTAACACAACAGTCCACCCAGTTAGGATGCAGCAAAGGTGGGATCTCAACCCAGGCATTTTGATTCCACAAGCTGTTAACCCCCATCCTATCAGAGACTCTGGGAGCTGGTGGTGAAGGGAGGGCACTGGCAGTGAGGTTTAACCATGATAATGCCACCCTACACACACACACACACACACACACACACACACACACACAACACAAAACACACACACACAGAGGCAGGCAGGGCAGCGCAGGGCTGTACCAGACCTGGGTTGCCCCATAACTGCACTAGGTCCTGGCTATGTAACCTCCAATGAGGCAGCTGTCCCCTCTGAGGCTTAATGCTCCCACCAGTAAAGCAGCTACCATGAAGAGTGAAATTAGACACAGACCAAGAAAGAGTTTTGCAAGCTGCAAAGGTTGCAGACATGTAGAGGATTAAGGGATTTAACCTGCCAGTGGACACTGAGAAAGGAAGGGGAGGTGCGGAGGGAGGTTGGGGGCATCCAATAGGCCCAGTTTGCCCTTAAGAACCTCCCAGGGCTGCCTGGCCCAGCTGTCAGGCGGCCTGATTCCAGCCCAGCGCCAGGCTGGCAGGCTCTAGACAGAGCCCCCTGGCTGCAGCTGCGTGCCACAGTGAGGGCAAGGGGCCAACCTAGGGGTTGGGCTAGGCTATTTTCATCCCCAGGAAGGCCATGGGGAGGGCCCCAGTTCCCTTCCTCCCTGACAGGCCCTAACCCTCCATAGCCTGGAGTCTTCCTTTCCAAACCCAGAACCAACCTAGAGACCACAAACACCTCACAGCACAGCTGGGGAAACCAAGGAACAGAAAGGTGAATGATTTCTCTAGCTCACCCAGCTGGGGCTTGAAGCCAGATCTCCTGATTTCTAGGAGTCAGTTCTTTCCAGCATGCCATTCACTCACTTGTTTTCACTCATTCCTTCACCCAACAAGTGGTTATGAAACACCTCTTGTTCCCCAGGGGTGGGGGACACAGCCTAGATAAAGTAGAGCCCATGCCTCCTGGAGCTACATTCTAGTGAGAGACACACACACAAGAGATATAATGTGGCCTTTGTTTACTGTAAGTGTCGGTGGGTGGTGGGGGGAGGGAGTATTTTTCCAGCAAGAAAAATAAACCAGGGTAGGGAACTAGTGGCTGTTGGGTGCTGATGGTTTAGCTGCGGAGGGCAGTGAGTGGGTGGGTCAGAGAAGGCCTCTCTGAGGAGGTGACATGTGGGCAGAGACCTGAATGAAGTGAGGGCGTGAGTCATGTGGATACCTGGGGTAGGATAGATGCTGGCGGTGGAAATAGTAAGTACAAAGGCCCTGAGGTAGAAATGTGTCTAGTGTGTTTCTGGAACATCAGGGAAGCAGCAGGCTGTATCAGAGTAGGTAAAGGGGAAGGGGGAGGAGTAACAGGAATCCTGGTCATGAGGGCCTTGCAGAACACTGTTAGACCTTTGGGGTTTTTTTTCAGGCTGCCTGGCAAGATAGACCCTCACATTGTTCAAAGGCTCTGATAGCCTCAGACAGTCAGGCCCTTATGCTCCAAGTTCAGCCTCAACTACTCTACTCTCTCTGTTCCAATAATCTACTCCTCCCACCACAGGGCCTTTGCACATGCTGGTCCTTCAATCTGGAATCCTTTTCCACTCCTACCCTCTCTTCTCCTGGTTAACTCCTACCTATCCTTCACATCTCAGCTCAGATATCTCAGGTTTCCGAGACCTCCCTGGTCAGGTCAGCAACCTCTCCTTCCTTCAGGACCTAATCTTAGTGATTATAAAATTATTGGGATGATCAATTGGTGTCTGTCCGCAACCTAGACTAAGCCTCCCAAGGGCAAGTGTTTTGGTTCATTTTGTTCACTGCAACCTCCGCAGGGCGTGCCAAGGGTTTGGCATGTAGTAGGCCCTAATTATTATGTGTTGCATGAATGAACAAATGAATAGAATAAGCACTTACAAAGACCATCTCACGTCATTCAGTTTTATCCAGTTTACAGAGCTCAGAGAGGCGAGGCAACTTGACGAAGATCAGACAACAAGTGGTGGCAACAAAAAATCCAGATTTTTCTGATTCCAAAGGTGGGAACTTCCCCTGGTACTTTACCCAGCACACATAGGCTGTGATAAATTGAAAACCAGCTGCAAAAATTCCTCCATGCCTGTACTCATGCCCTTTGCAATATGACTAAGAAATGGAGTCTATTTCTCTACCCCTTGAATCTGACTTGACCATGTCGCTTTGGCCGATGGAACATTAGTAATCATAACTCAAGAAGAGGCTTTAAAAAGCACTCGTGCATTGGAGCTGAACACGAAACCTCAAGATCACCATGTGAATGATCCCGTGCTAGCCTCTTGGAGGTGAACTGAAGCACCCCAGCACCCTGCCAACTGCCAGACATGTGAGTGAGGCCCTCCAAGACCACCAAGCCCCAGCTGACTGCAGCTACATCAGTGAGCCTAAGTAAGACCAGAACTGCCCAGCTGATCCCAGACCAGATTGCCAATTCATAGAATCGTAAACTAATAATTTGTTGTTTTAGGCCACTGGGTATAGGGTGGCCTGTTACACAGCAAGGGCTATCTGATACATATACCTGGTGAACACACACTGTGCAGACAACATCTATGCACATAAGCATATGCGCATAAATGCACACAGATGACTTTTCATATAAAATCTGTTGGCACCCATACCAACACTCACTAGCCCCTACAGGTCTCACAAACACACACACACACACACAAACACACACACAGAGCCATCACCCAACCCCACATACACCTCTATTCAGACCACTCTCCTGACTGTCAGTGTAATGTAATGTCAATGTAAATGCCAATCTGGGAACAGATGGGTTGACACTGCCCAAGCTCTATGTTGCTGGCACTGCCCAGTACAGTTCCAGGGGTGAAGAAGGACCCAGTAGACTTTTGCTGAATGAATAGATGAATAAAGCGAAGGGCACAGGACAAGCCAGAGGTTGGCAGCTGTGAGCAGACAGTGCTGAGGGGTTCCTGTGGGTAAATGGAGAGGCCTGGCAGTGGGGTCGCAGCCTCAGTTTTTATTCCTCTTAGAGACCCATGTGAGCAGGGACAGAGAGTGGATGCTCACAAATGCTTATCTTACAAATTGTACTTGTGTTTGAGATTCTATTTTTTAAATTGGTTCCATTGTTGTTTTTGAAAGGGGGGGCGAGATTGTTAAAAAGCACATGAAGGGTTTCAGGAAGAAAATTGGAACCAATAAAGTATCTTCTATGCGTAACTATGGGGAAATTGAGGATGTCAGAGAATTAAGGATGAGTAAAGAGGAAACTAAGCAAATGAAAAGCAAAGCAGGTAGTAACTCCAGGAAGAACAGAGTTGCACAAAAAGGGAAATGTAACTGTAATACACATCTTGGCAAGAAACAATATTTATATGGTCACAATATAAATAACATTAATTAATCATTTAATGAAAAATTGTGATAAATGTAGATTTTGAAAGGAAAGGAGGGTGAGAAAAATTGTCTTCCTTGATAATAATAACTACAAAAAGAAAGAGTTTTGACCACTTACTGGGTGATGTGCCTTATTCTAGGCACTTCACATGTTGAATCCTCGTAACAGTCCAGTAACTTCAATATTCTTATTACTCTCATTTTACAGATGAGGAAACTGAGGCATAAGGTGGTTAAGTCACTTGCCCAAGGTCATCTGGCCAGTAAGGAGAAGGGCTGGAATTCAAACCCAGGCAGTCAGGCTGCAGAAGCCACGCTGTGGGGACATCAGATCTGAAAGTAAATATTTGCCTAAAATAATCAAGAAAATAGCAGGAAAAAACATGTTACTTAGAAATACGGAGTAAAGTACCAGAAGAAATAGTTTAAAAAGTTGACTGTGGTTGCTTTGGGGAGCAGGGCTGGGAGTGGGAAGTACAGGGCAAGGGGATGTTTTTATTAGTAGTGTTTAATTTATATAGATCCATCCATGAGTTGGGGACAGGAACTGACAGGGAAGGAACGTGAGGGAACTTTTCATGGCTCTATATCCTGACTAGGGTTTGGGGTACAGTATGTACTTGTCTAAACTCAGCAAATGGTACCTTTAAGATCTATGCATTTCACTGTATATAAATTTTACCTCCCACTCCCAAGAATAACCATAAACAAATACAGAACTCTAGCTAATGATATGCATGCTGAAGTGCCTTTAAGGGGAAGTGTACTGATGTTTGCAGCCTACTTTGAAAAGCTTCAAAAAAAACCAAGTTGTTTTAATGGATGGATAGATGGATAGATGTCTGATAGAGGAAATACAGCAAAATATTAACAATTGTGCATCTAGTAGGTGATACATAAGTGTTCACTATATAATTCTTTCAACTTTTAAGTTTGAAATTTTTCTTAATAGAATTTTGGGAGAAATATATGAATATATTATCTGAAAAATAATATTAAATTAAAAAAAAAAACTGGATGGGGCTTCTGTCTTGGGCCTGGATGGACCTGCATACTCCCGCTGGACACAGGATGTCAGGCAGGATGGGGGTCTCCTCCCCCTGGTCCCCTTCAGCAACTCATTAACAAAGCCAGAACCATTTCATCAGGGACACGAACAATGCCCCTTGCTATATCCCATCCTCTGCCAAAAGGATAAACTGAGGTCCGGCAGGTAGGGATGGGTACATTTCCCAGGGAGCCCATCACACCTTCATGACAGAAGTGACCAGCCAGGTTGCCAGTCTCCCAAGCCCACGTGTGTATAATTAGCTGGTGGGAAATAGATCAGGGAGCAGATCTCATCTCTGCCTAATTAGGGGCTAGGCAGCTGGGGCCAATCTGGCCTGGGGAAGCTGCTATGGCAGCCAGGCAGCCCCAGGGGACAGGGCAGCAGCTGCAGGCCCTCAGAGCGCCTGAAACACAGCGGCTGCCACTCACTGCCCCTCACACTCCAACTGGAGGCAAAACAATAGAGGGCCTGTTTCTGCAGATCCCCGAGGCTGGTAGACCGGTGGGTACCCCCTAGCCACTCCCTCCACAGAATCCTGGAGGAGGGGAAGCCCTCCCAGAAGCAGGCAGCCCCTGTCAGAGAAGTCAAGGCTCAATGTGACACCTTCCCCACTTCCAAGAATCCCTTCCTCTTCTCTTCCAACAGACCCTCCCAATGCTCCTCTCGGCTCCCCCGGGCCCAGCTCCTAGGAACAGCTCTGGTCTTAGGGCAGAAGTCCCTGAGTGTAAATGACTAGTTTCTGCTTGTCTGCCCCTTCCCTCCCCCTAGACTTGGCAGGGCCCATGGCTGTCTTGTCAACTGCTGGGCATCCAGTAGGTGCTCAATAGTGACTAGGAGGAAAGGCTGCCAGAATGGGGAAGAGAGGTGAGGCGTGTGTCGGGAGAATCAAGGAGCCAGAGTGCCGGTGACTGGGGTGTCCAGCAGGCCAGGGTGTGACCCCAGGCTGGAGTGCAGGCCTGCTCTGTGACAGCCCACAAGCCACTACCCCTCCCTGCTCTAAGACAAGAGGTGACCTTCTCAGGTGACCATAAAAAAGTCACCTTGAGGACTCAGTGACAGGTTTAGTATGAAAGGTCTGAGCCCAGCACTTAAACTTCCTCCAGGAACAAGGGGTCTCCCAGCCCATCACTAACAGTCCTGTGACCCGAACCTCAATTTCTTCACATGTAAAATGCAGCCAACACTCCGGCCTTCTTGTGTTTCTGGGGGTCTGGCAGCTCATGGCAAGGGGCAACACTTAGCACCGAATTCTCGCTGGGTTGCCTTGGAGGGAAAGCTCTTTGACACCTCAAAGGACATGACCTCTGCAGAGCTTACCCAGATTATCCCCCTGACCCCATCACTCCTTTAACATGGGGACCAGGAGGCGCAGCTCCTGCGTTGCCAAACTTGCTGGGAGCCTATGGTGGGTCATTCCCCTCCTGTGCCTCAGTCTCCCCGTCTGTATCATGAGGGGTGAACTCCATTCTCATGAATTTGAACACCATCCTCTCTATAACCCGATTTCCCCTTGTTTCCCCAAATGGCCCAGGCCCAGCCAAGTCCCCTGGGGACTGGTTGTGGACTGTCAGACAGACAGACAGCTGGGCTGACCTGGATGTTTGTCAACAGCCCAACGGAAATCTCCTCTTTATGCTTAAAATAAAACCTACATCAAACCTGTCACCAGGGCCCCCATTAGAGCTTCCTGTTTCTGAGTGCTGCAGCCCAGGCAGCCTGCGGGAGAGGAAGCACCACCCAGCCCTGCCACCCCCCCGCGGGAAGAGGGGATACAGAGGCCACCCAGGCTTTCACCCTTTGTGTGCCCGGCCCTGGCTGCTTCACCAGCCAAGGGTGGGGGACAGGGGTCTCCTAGCAGGTAACTAACCTGGAGGGAGACAGGAAGGAGCCGAGACCTCAAAGCCCAGTGCCAGCCACCTCCTTCCCCTTCCCCCAACCCAAACAGGACCATGCCTCCAACTCTCCCACTGAGGCCCACAGAGGGAGGACTGGCTTGCCGAGGGTCACCTAGAGTTGGAGGCAAGGCCACTCATTTTTGCTATCCACCTCAAGTCCCTCTTCCTCTAAGAACTTCCACTTCCAATCTCCAATCAATGGCCTGTGTGACCTCAAGTTCAGGGCTTGCCCTCTCTGAGCTTCCTGCCCTCTTGGGAACTGGGCTGGGATGGGAAAGGGCAGAACACTTAACGGTTGGGGAGGGTCCATGTACCTGTCAGCCTTTCCCAGGCAGGTCCCCTTCCTGGTGCAGGGGCAAGTCCCCAGTCCTCTTCCCAGTTCTTTCCCGATTCACTCTGTGGCCAGACCCAGCATCCTCCACTATGAAAGAGGCCCATCAGCTAGCCTCCCAGAGGGGTTATGAGGGTGCCCTGTGAGGCAAGCCTCAGGCAGAGCCAGCCACTGGCCTCATGCCCCCCCCAGATACTGGGGTGGACAATCACTGAGTTTTGAAGGCCCCACCCCAAGACTTCCCCCACCCCTTCCCCTTGTGTACACAGAAGAGTCTGATGACCCAGCCCTTGAAAAACAAGCATTTGTGTTTATTAACCAAGAGGAGGGAAGTCAGAGCAGTGCAGACTCCTACCAGTCCTTTCTGTAGTCTACCCACCTAGGCCCAGGCTGGCAAGCCCCTTGAAGAATGTGGATAGGCCACTCCTTCCTACCCCCACCCCAGGGTGAGTTCCCAGGGAACCAAGGCCCACTGGGTAAGGAAGAGGAAGTCAGTAAAGGACAGAGGCCAAGGAAGGAAGAAAGAAACAGAGCTGCTGGGCAGACAGCTCTGGTGAGATCCCTTAGTCCCTCACTCTCAGTGGGAAGGGCTAAGTGCCCCAAATCCAAACCTACAAGCAGGGGTACATCCATGTCAAAACCCTACACGTGAGGCGTAGGCGGTAGTCCAAAGTCAAGAGCCAACTCTCTCCGGGTCAGTCCTTGTCAGATGGATGCTGGTCCAGCCTCTGAGCCTTTGCCTCTATAGCAAGTTCACACGAGGCAGCAGCCTCTGGTCTGCCCCAAGCCAGGGAATGGATGCAGGAGAGGTCAAGGGGCCTATGGCTTCTCTAAGATCTGTCCCGTGGCGAATGTCGAGTCCCATGGAGACCTAGCCCTCAGCTGCTGGAGTCTCCCGCGCTTGTCGCAACCCATACAGCCATTTGATCACCCGGGCGTTGCGCTCTATCACTGACACACCATAGGGGACGCGCTCCCGAGCCAGCTCCTCGATGGTGGCAGAGCTGCGGCGGGAGCAGCCCCCCTCGGAGCTAGCCGGCCCAGCACTGGGCCCAGCCAGGGACACGATGTCTGAGTTGGCCCGGGCTAGGTGGGCCACACCCAATCCCCGTGCCTCCTCCTGGTCCAGGCCGCAGAAGTTAAAAAATCGCTCCAGGTCAGCTGCTGCCCGGGAGAAGCGCTCACTCAGGTCTGACTTGGAGCGTTGCAAACCTGGGGGCCGGGCCGGGCTAGAGGTGGCGGCAGTGCCTGGTGATGGGCAGGGCTGGGCAGGTGACGCTGGCAGGGGAAGGACATCCACTCGGCGGACTGCAGCAATACTGGGTGGTGGGCGTCGGGGGGTGGCTGGGGGAGCCTGGCGGGCCCCCTCTGACCGTCCGGGGGTACGGCTGGCCTCAGCAGGGGACACAGGACTATCACACAAGTTGATGAGGCTGCTCAGGATGTCCAGGTCCAGCTGGGGCCGGCGGCCGGGGCCAGGCAGGACTCGGCGGCTAGGCGTGAGCACCGTGCGGCGAGTTCCAGCACTGAAGAGTGGCTGTTTGCACAGCAGGGGCTGCACAGGTTCCTGGCGGGTACTGGCCACATGCAGGCTCTTGACGTACTTGGCCTTGTCGGCCTCCAGGCGCTCTACAGCACTAGGTTTCCGGGCTCCACAGTCTGCTGGCCGCTGTAGCAGGTAGCCGGGGACCTTGGTCTGTAGGCGGAAAGGTAGGGCGGGGGTGTCTTGGGTTCCCGGAGTCAGCGTGTCCACAGGCATGGCTGTTACATACCCCGAGGGCTTCTGTCTGAGGAGACTGGAGAAATGAGGAGACAGAGATCCAGGCAGAAAGCTGGCAGCTGGACACAGCAACGGCTGCAGGGGAGGAAAGAAAGAAAGGGTCAGAGGACACTCAGACAAAGGCTCTGCAAAGACTGAGAGAGGCTGAAGACGCCTTCCCCATTAAAAGGTAAAGGCCACGCCTCTGATTCACAGAGAGCCAATCAGCAGGCAGAAAGCACCCGCTCACGGCCCTGTGGCTCCGCCCACCCCCCACCCCCTTCTCCGAGGGCCCAGCCCAGCTGAGGCAGAGAGAAAAAAAAGGTGCCAAAGAAGAAAGACACGGGCAGCCTGTGCAGAAAAGACGGGACATGGCACATTTTAAAGGAAGCAAAGGGGGTTCCAGGCTGAGTGCTGGGCACCAGCCGGCTCAACTTTAGTGGGTCCTCTTCACAGTTCCATCTTGCAAATGGGTAAACTGAACCCCAGGGAGGCGAGCTTGATTAACCTAATTCAGCAAGTTGGTGGCTCTGCCCCTTGCCTCCAAGCAGGGAGGTGCTTGCGCAGGGGTCTTGGGGTTGAGTGACCAAGAGAAAGGGCTCCAACCCCACACCCCACCTGGAATACCCACAGGAAGCCTGGTACCACCTCCACCCCACACTCACCCAGGCAGGAAGCTGCCCTGTGCCACCCGCCTAGACATGCCAGGCCCCAGGCATAGCAGCAGAGCTTGTGGAGGAGGAGTGTAGAAAGTCCCCGCCCCTGCCCCAATGAAGTCCAGACACCCATTAGCTTCCAGTATGAAATTCCAATGCCAGGCCCACAGTGATCCATGGATGCCTGTCAGGTGGAAACGTCAGCCCTGAGCTATGCTGCTCTGAGAGAAGCTGGAAATGCCCAAGATCACACAGCCCTGCTTAGGAGCATCCAGCAGACTCTGGATCTGCCAGCAGCAGTAGGATGGACACGCATAGGCAGGAGGGCCCACAACTGGATGCACAAGTCTCCACATGATCACCTAAGCATCAGGGCCCAGTACCCCAGCCATCAGGCCACCCCTGTCCCTTTTTCCAAGGAAGGGCTAGAGCCACAAAGTGCCCCCCGCAGTCCCCTGGAGATGGGCCAGAAGAAAACCCATAGAGCAAGTCCTGAACCCTTTCATGTGTAAAATGGGGGAAAGGGACTCTGTCTAGGTGATCCTCAAGAGGACCTGTAGCTCAGGCCATCTAAACCTGTATTGTCTAATTCAACAGCCACTAGCCACATATGGCTACTCAGCCTTAACTTTAAATTTATAGTAAATACACACAATTCAGTTCCTGAATCACACTAGCCACATTTTAAGGGTTCAATAGTCATATGTGGCCAGTGGTCACTATACTAGACAGCACAGATTAGAGCATTTCCAGCCATAGCAGAAAGCTATGTTGGACAGCCCCACCTAGATATCCAGAATGCCAGGAGGGAAGAGTCTGGATTGGGGAGGGGAGAGAGGAATCTGTCTTCTAGACATTTGACACCATCCTCTCCTGTAATCTTCCAAGTCTGGGATACGGGTCATTGTCACCTCATTTTTACAGATGGAGAAACTGAGACTCAAAGAAGTGACCAACCTAGGTCCCAGAGACAATAAATAAGACACAAATTCATATGAAGCCTAATTCACTTATCTAAAAAAAACGAATAGCTTTAGTCATTGTTGCTCACATTCTCCTAAAACAGCTCCATGAAGGGGGTGGGGGTGGGGGGGGGTGTCTGTTTTGTTCACTGTATCTCAGTTTCAAGATATTGCCCTTTACACATAATAGGCAGTCAATAAATTTTTACTGAGCTGAAATACCTATGGGGACCAAATGTAAGCAGGCAGACCAGGGATAAGCTAGAGAGGGGCCTACCCACCCTACTGCAGGCATATGGGTCCAAGATGGTAGGTATAGAATGTTCTAGGAAGCTGGGAATCCAGAGTGCATGGAAACTCTAGATTCTTAGCATATTTGATAATAATAATTTTAAAAACAGTGCATGGACAGGGCAAACAAAACATGCCTGCAAACATATCTGCCCCCCGCCCCAGCCTGGCCCCCAGCCCCCAGTCTGAGACCTCTGCAGCAAAGGCAAGTTGACAATAGAACCTTGGAGGCTGTTGGCCCAGAGCCAGAGCTGCTCCCGAGTTAGAAGGGATAGAGTAGGTGGGAGAGAAAGGCTGCCCCACTCAGGGCCCATCCCCAAGGAGACCTCAGGAGGGAAGGGTCACGGGAAAGGCAGCCTTGCTGAGCCCTGTCAATGTAGCTAGACTCTGCCCTACCCCCCGGCCGCCGCCTCCCAAACCAGTCCAACCCGTTGGTGGCAGCGGTTTCCTCCCGGGCACCATCCCGGGAAACAGAAGGAGGAAGGAGGTCAGATGGGCAGGGCTAGGGCAAACGTTCTGCGACACCCCCCCTCCACCCTCCACCCGGCTCGGGCCCCCACCCCCTCCGGCCGGACATGCAGACCCCAGGGGCTCTTCCGGCGGGACCTGGACAGATGCTAGAAGCCAAGCCCGGCTTTGGGGCCGCTGGCCGTCTCGCCCGGAGCTGGCCCCCTCGCCCGCTGTGCGCCTTGCGCAAGCAGCTGCGCCTCTTCCAGACTTGGTTTCCTTATGTGTGAAATGCTGTTAAAAATACACCTTCCTGATCCTCCAGGTCACCGTGAGGATGGAGCGATAAAAACAAGTTGAGGACTTTCCTCAGCACCTGTTGAAAAGGCGGCGCTGCATGAACTGGGCTCCTTGTTTTTATTATGAATTTGACCTAACTCCTGAGACCGCCCCTCTCGCAGGGGTCTCTAAGCATTCTCCAGAAGAGTCTGCCCGAGCCTAAGCGGCGGACAAAGGAGGCTAATCAGTGAACAAGACTCATTTCACAGGTGGGCAAAGCACGATGTGCTGTGGCTCCTGCAAGTTGAAGCCAGGGTCCCGGTCCCCACGTGGGACTCGTGTCCTTTCTGAGGCCTCCTCTCATCGCCCAACGCCCCACTCACGGATTTCAAACACTACCCACAAATGACCGCAGAAGCGCCGGCCCCGGACCCTTCTCATTGGCATCCCCGGGGCACGCAGCCTCACCTTGCTCACTCCCCACCGGCTTCCCTGGCGTCAGCCTCAGGTGGCTGCGGAGGGGGAGTACGGAGAGCACGGATCCCTGGTCTGGCTTTTGCCCTTCCCAATTGGGGGCAATCTTGGAGACTCCCAGCGGCGCAGGACGCCAAGAGCCCGGCGGCATGCTCTGTGATTCTGTCTGCTCGCCGCCCCTCTCTGAGCCCGGGTTGTCCTGGCTCTTAAATGAGGGAGCTGATGGCACGATTCCACAGCCTCGTCTAGGCCTGAAGGTGAGGCCCTGCCCGGGCCCCGCCTTCCCCAAGGAGGAGGGAGAGGTGCCTGGGCAGCCCCCGACCCCGGCCCGGTGCCCCCGGCTCCGGCCCGCACGTACCTGGCTGCGCCCTTGCCGCCGCTCTGTGCTGCTCCGGCCCGGCCCACCTGGGCTCAGGTAACACGCGTTTGCGCAACTTCCGGCGGCCGGCCCCGGGCAGGTGAACACGCCGGCCCAGGTATTACTCGAAAAGGGAGAACGAAAGCCAGGCAGCGGCGGGGACCCGACCCCAGTCGCCCCAGGCCTACCCCAGGAAGCTCTTCCGAGAGCCAGGCCCACCTATCCCACAGCTGCACTGGCCCGCACGTCTGGCGCACAGAGTCTTAGTGGCCAGCTCAGGCAACCGCACCCATCTTGGAGATGGAAAAACTGAGTCCCCCTTTCTCACAGCCACAATGACCACCAGTATTGGTGGTCATAATACATTAATACCAGTAATGTATTAACTTCTCCTGGTGTTAATTAACCCATTTTAATCTTCCCAACAACCCCTACAAGGGGAGCTCTATTATTATCCACATTTGACTAATGGAAAACTGAGGCTGGGACAGGCTGAGTCAGTTGCCAAAGTCACCCTGGAGAGTCCAACCTGGGCACTTTCCCCCCAGACCAAGCCTTAATTAATGCCACCCCTTTCTAGCTGTGTGTCCCCAAGCAGGTTGCTGGACCTCTCTGGCCTTCCATTCTGTCAATAAAGGAAAGCCCCACCTTCCAGGCCAGGTCAGTGTGAGTTCTTAGAGCTTGAGAGTGCCTGTAGAAGCTTTGTGCAAGCTGTAAACATTAGTAAGGACAGCAATAATAGAAATAATAATAACTAGAATTTTTGAGTGCCAGACACTGTACTTATTTAAGTCTCTGGACCACCCTGGGAGGGAGGAACTATTTGATCCCCATTTTACAGATGAAGAGACTGTAGCCCTGCAGGAAGGAACTCCTGGGAGGGAGGTGATTGTCTCTTCTGCCAGCCCAAGCTCTATTATGTCACTTCAGGTGGGACATTTGATTAAGCCAGTTTCCACTGGGATTCTGAGGCCCAGAGAAGGAATTGCGCACTGGGCTCCGACCTGAGCCCCGGGGAGGTCAAAGAGGGCCCACTTCCATGTCTGTGCCTGGTAGGGGCTGCACCAGGGTTGAGGTGGAGGGCATGAGGGGACAGGAAGTGACTCAAGGAACAGCTCTCCTCCACCTGGGAGTGAGTCAGCCCTGAAGCCACTTCCAGCCCCTGGGTCCTGATTTTAGGGGGATAAGGGAGGTGACAAGACCATCATTCTCCACAGCAGCCTGCTGTGTCCCTGCCTAGCCCTCTACTAAGGCAACAGTGGGGAAGGATTAGGGGGAGTGGTTGTGCTCAGTTAGGTTCTAACAGTAGTAAAAGCAAGACAACAGTGACAATTTTTATAAAATGGGTAAGACCTTTTCCAAGTGCTTTCTTTGTACCTGGCATTTGTTCTAAGCTCTTTATATGTGTAAACACATTTAATCCTCACACCTACACTATAAGGTAGATACTACTATTATGACCATTTTACAGTTGAGAAAACTGAGGCATGGAGAGGTGGGGCCACTTGCCTGAGGTCACACAGCTGGTAAATGGCAGAGCCAGAACTTGAACCCAGGCCCGGGTCTGGGGGGCAGGGGTGTGGAGAAGACAGTCCTCAGTGTTGGGCTTTGGCCACTCACTGGGGAACTCCTAAGGAATCTATAGCCTCTCTCTCTGGGCCCCAGAGGGAGAAGCCACCTTAGGAATCACTCCCTGGCTATGGTTCTGGGTCTTGTTTCCTCAGCTATAAAATGAGGGCAATAATGGCAATGTTTTCCCAACAGAAATCAGACGTCATCACAGCTCTGCTTAAACCACCCCATCCCCAGCCCCCAAGGCTCCCCATCTCCTGAGAATAAAATCCAAACTCTCCACTTGGCCCTCAGGCCCTCCAAGATCCAGTCCCTGCCCTCCTCTCCCACCTCATCTCCAGCTTTTCCTGCTCTAGCCATAGAGTCCTCCCTGCTGTTCCTGAGCACACCAAGGTCTTTCCTGCCTCAGGGCCTTTGCACCATCCTTTCTCTGCCTGGAACCTCTTCCCTCTTCGCCTCTTCAGAGAGGCTTCCCTGACCACCCTGAGGCTCCTGCCAACTCTCTTACCCAGTCTGTTCCCTTCCAAGCATTCATCTCACCCTGTCATTTTAGATATTCACTATCACTTGTTTCCTATCTCGCCCATTGGGCTAAGAACTCCATCACACTCTTCCATATTTCCTTCCTCCAGTGACAAAGCACAAGAGGGGATGCCATTGACCAAGTGGCAGGACTAAAACCCAGGCCACCTCAAAGACCAAGGCCCCTCAGCACCAAGCCTCCTCCCACCCCCCAACCCTGACCCAGGCCTTCCCCCACCTGTCCCACTCCTCTTCCAGCCTCCAGGAGCCCCTATTCAAGCTGGGATCCAGACAGCTCTAGCTGAGCCCTGTCCGTCCTCCAAAGCTGCCACATCCAAATCTCTGCACACGCTGGGTCCACTGCCGGCAATGCCCTTTTCCACTCCAGAGCCCTGGACACCCCTGTAGCATGGACTCTAGGACCAGCCTGAGTGAGTTCAAATCCCAGGTCCACCAGTGATTAGCTATGAAACTTGGGTAAGATACTTAACTTCTCCATGCTTTGATTTCCCCAGCTGTAAAACAGGATCCCTAACAGTGCCTCCCTCCCAGTGTGAGGCCTGTACATGACAAGCGCCACCAAAATGTGAGCTGTGATAACTATTCAACGAAACAGATGCTCCAATGCCCAACTCCTGGGTGAGGTCTTCATCAGCCCAGACTGAATGTTGACCACTTCCCTCAGAGGTTACAAATCTAAGAATGCAGACTCACTTGAGTAGCTATTTCTCCAAAAGAAGGTATACAAATGGCCAATAAGCACAAGAAAAGATGCTCAGCATCACTTATCATTAGGGAAATGCAAATCAAAACCAGAATGAGATACCATATCACACCCATAAGATAGCCATTATCAAACATACAAACAAACAAACAAAAACAGAAAATAACAAGTATTGATGAGGATGAGGAGAAATTAGAAACCTTGTGCACTGTTGGGAATATAAAATGGTGCAGCCACTGTGGAAACGGTGTGGTGGTTAGGCAAAATTTTTTAATAGAATTACTATAGGATCCAGCAATTCTACTTCTGGGTATATGCCCAAAAGAACTGAAAGCAGGGACTTGAACAGACATTTGTACACCAATGTTCATAGTAGCATTATTCACAATAGCCAAAAGGTGGAAACAACCCAAGTGTCCATTGACAGATAAATAAACAAAATGTGGTATATGGTATATACATACAGTGGAATGTTATTTAACCTTAAAAATGATGGAAATTCTGACACATGCTACAACATGGATGAACCTTGAAGTCATTACGCTAAGTGAAATAAGCCAGCCACAAAAGAACAAATACTGTATGATTCCACTTATATGATGTACCTCGAGTAGTCAAATTCATAGAGGCAGAAAGTAGAAAGGTGATTGCCAGGGGCTGGAGGGAGAAGAGAATGAGGAATTACTACTGTTCAATGGGTATGGAGTTTCCATTAGTGATGGTCGCACAACAATGTGAATGAACTTAATGCCACTGGACTGTACACTTAAAAATGGTTAAAATGGGGCTTCCCTGGTGGCGTAGTGGTTGAGAATCTGCCTGCCAACGCAGGGGACACGGGTTCGAGCCCTGGTCTGGGAGGATCCCACATGCCGCGCAGCGACTAGGCCCGTGAGCCACAATTGTTGAGCCTGCGCGCCTGGAGCCTGTGCTCCGCAACAAGAGAGGCCGCGATAGTGAGAGGCCGCGCACCACGATGAAGAGTGGCCCCCGCTTGCCGCAACTGGGAAAAGCCCTCGCACAGAAACGAAGGCCCAACATAGCCATAAATAAATAAATAAATAAAATTAAAAAAAAAAAAAGCAATCCTTAAAAGCTGTGAGAAGAGAGAGAAAAAAAAATGGTTAAAATGGTAAATTGTATTTTATATACATTAAAAAAAAAAAAGAAAAGAAAAAGAAAAAAAAGAGGGTGCAGAGTCTGGAGCCAGACTCCCTGGATTCCAATTCCAGCTCTAGGTGCAAGTTATTAAACATCTCTTGTGCTCAGTTTCCCTTCATAAGGAGAAAATAACAGCAGTAATAACTACCATACATCATAGAATTGAGAGAATTAAAGGAGTTCATACCTGTGAAGTACTTAGCACACAGTAAGGGCTCAAGAGGTGTCAGGGATTTCTATTTTTTGCTAAGGGGGCCGGAGGTGTGGTTTCTGATGTTTTTCATTTTCATGACATCGTGCACTCCCACCTCACCCCTCCCTTCCACCTGCTTCTCATTCTATTCAGCAGAAGCCCCGCCCAGACTTGGGCGGAGACAGGGAGGCCCTCTCCTGCCCCAGAGGGATTCAGGAAGGCTCCTGGCAGCAGAGACAGCCAGCCAGTAGGACAGCCCAGCTCGATTTCAGCCCAGCTGGATTTCAGCCCAGCTGTCAGGGTCAGAGACACCCAGCTGGGCATCCTCCAGGGCCACACCAAACCCCACACTATTTCTGGAATTTTCCCAGATGCTCGTGCCCTGGCTTGCCTGGAGTCAGCCTTGCCCAGGGTAACCTTGCACAGACCTTAGGAAGGGAGAGGCAAACAGGCTGTGGGAGGGGTAAGGGTGCAGCCACCTAAGACAGCGATCTACTGTTTGGCCCACGACCTCACACGTCCACCAACTCAATCCGCTGGGCCTCAGGTTTGCACCTGAGCTTGCAAAATGAGGACAAAGGGACTAGCAGTGGAGACTGAGTAAGAGAGATACCACATGCAAAGCCTTAGGGAAGGGCCTGGCACGCAGGATAGGGTAGGGAAGGTGGGGTTGGGACAGACCCACAACCTAGCCCACTTCCTGGCCCAGATTGCCCTCTGCCTGGGCCTGAGCTCACCATCATGGCTTCTTTTCTCAGCCCAAGGAAGTGAAGAAACTTGCCCAAAGTCATAAGCAAGTTAATGACAGATCACAGACAGGGCAGTGGTCTCATGATTAGATAAATAATCTAAAATACATACATACATACTTTTTTCAACCAGATGATACATGTGCATGGCTCAAAATTCAAAAGCTATAAAGGGAATGAAGTTTAAAAAAAAAAAAAACTCCCTCCATTCCTATCCCCAGCCACCCAGTTCCCCTCCCTGCAGGAATCGTGTGATCAAACGGTTGTATGTCCTTCCACGGAGATTTTAGGCACATATAAGCAATGATGGACATATATTCTTTCTATTTTTTATGCATGTGGCAACATGCTCTGTGCACTGTTTTCATCTTGCTCTTTCACTGAATAATATATGTTGTTCTTAATAATACGTGTTATTAACATATTATTAATTATTATGTTATTAATAAACTTAATATATGTTGTGCTACATCAGTACATAAAGAGCCCATCAGCCCCTACCGATGGCCATTGAGCGTGTGTGTCTAGTCTCTATTACAAACCACACTGCAGCCTCACTGTGCCTACGTCATTCTGCCTAGAAGTGGGACAGCTAGGTCAGGGGGATGCATGTGTAATTGTGACAGAGATGGGGGACTGTGCTCCATGGAGGCCATACCAGTTGGTCTCCCACCAGCAGAACACAGAGCAAATGATCAATGTTAGCTTTAGTCATTTGATTACTGGGGCTTTGGGTACCCCTCAATTTTGCACTGGAGGCAACTACCTCATTTGTCTCACCCTAGCCCTTCCCTGTATCACATTCCAGTCAGGGAGGATAATAAACTCGCTAATAAGTGAAATTATATGACATCAGATGGGGTAAACGCGACTGAGAAAAACAAAATAGACAAAGCAGAGGGCAGGGCATAGGAAGGCAGTAAATATCTGTTGAAAGAATGAAGGAAAGACTTGTTTTCTTTCTGATCTCCCAGAGCTCCTCTACCCAAAGCCAGGAGACGGGTTTGGAGGAGAGAGGGTAAGTAACTCCCCTTGAAGAGATTCAAGACTCCCAGATGCTACAATTCTGAGTGTCTAGGATTCTAAGATGGAAGCCAGATAGACTGGGAACCAGCCCCAGAGTTGCCAAGTCTGACCATGTGACTTTGAGCAAGGGGCTTAACTTCTTAAAACCTCAGTTTCCCCACCTACAAAAGGAAAACAACAATAGCAACCTGTGGTGGGGGCTCCCCAGGAAGCAAGGACTGGTGCAGGTCAGATGCTCTACCAGGAGGGGTCCCGGGCCCACCCCCAACTCCAAAGTCTCTGGTGACTAGTGTCTTCCGTTGAGGGTGTGCCTCTACCCTTTCCCCCAACCTGGGGTAGATTCCCAAGAGTCCTACAGCCAAAGGTCCAAGAGTCCAGGACCAAACCATCAGCTGCTGACCTGGCACCTAGCTCAGGAATGTCAGTCCCTCCCGATCCCCCCAGCTCTTTTTTCTGAGAGGGACAGCACTGTAATTCAGAGCCCCGTAAGCGGAAGGATCCCAAGTGAGCCCTAAATCCACCCGCTGGCTTTCCGGAGAAGTGAAGACAGATGCCCTGGAGGAGACCCCAGGACGCTGCGGGGAAGAGGCAGCCGGGAGGGGATGCAGCCAGGGCTCTACTGGCCATGTTCCGGTTGATAAGAGGCTAAGAAAGTGACCACCGGTTACCCGTCTGGGTTTCTCAAGGTAAATCTAGATCTACCCAGACTAGAGGCTGAGAGATGGAGCAGAAGGACCTGAATCGGATTCTCTGCCAGACTTCGCCTGAGCAAGACACTTCCCTTCCTGAGCCTCAGCGTTCTCATCTGTGAAATGGGGTACCACAACCTCTCGGCAGGTACGACTCGGGGAGGACGCGCACCGCAGGCGCTCGGTGAATGGAGCCCCACCCCCTAGACCCGGGCTCGCACCCCGGACCACCCGTGCCCTCACCTGGAGCCCAAGCTAGGCGAGTCCGGCTCCTCCAGTGCGGGTCTTGAGGAGGCTGACAGCTCGGACCCAGGCGGGGAATGGCCGCACCCAACGCGGCTCGGGAGGCCTCAGCCCCACGTGAGGACCCGCGGGGCCTCTTCGGAGCTGTCCTCCTTAACTGAGATAAGCCGGGGGACCTGACTGTCCCAAGGCCCCCAAAAGAGCGAAGGTCCTGGGGCGCAGGGGAAGGGGAAGTGAGCGCGCCGCCCCACTCCCACCCCCGACACCGGAATGGTTTGCCCTGGAAATCCTGATTGGTTTCTCTCTTCCGTTCGAACGCCGCGCGGCCCGCGTTGCCAGGCGACCGCTTAGCTTCGGCCGGGCGAGGAAGCACCCCGGCTCCGCAGCCCCTCCCCGCCGCTCACCTCCCCAGTGGCCTCAGGTTCTTCCGGCAGCCTCTTTAGCTCAGGCACCTAATTCTTTTCCTTGCTCACCCGGGACTTTCTCTTGGTCCCCAGCTGGTTCCTAGTCTCGACTTCAGCTAACGCGCTGTGTGAGCCAGTGCAAGCCCATTTCCCTCTCTGTTCCCCTAACTGCACAATTATGAGTGAGTTAGCGTTAAGATGTGCATGCCCAGCAGTCCAGAAATTTACTAAGGAAATAACCAAAGATGTGAGCAAAGATTAATATAATCCAGCGTTATTTATCATAGCAAAATAATGGAAATAACTTCAGTGCTCAGTGAAAGGAGATTGGTTATATAAATCCATCCTGCAGAAGAACTGAGTTTTTTACATACCAGTTAGCTTTGCATGACAAAACTCTTGTCAGTGCTCATGGCATAACCCTCTGAGATAGGTACCTTTAATTATCCCCACTTTCTGATGAGGAATATTATGCAGTCATTAAAAATGATGCAGTTAAAATACACTTAAAGTATGGGGAAAACACTAAGAAAGTATTAAATTTTTAAAAAGTATGTTTCAAAGCACTATGTACAACATAAATATGCATTAAATACATAATGGTAATATCACATGTACTATATTTATGTATAAACATTTATAATAACAGCAGTTAATTTCTTCTTTCTGCTTGTATGAATTTTCCAAATTTCCAATAGTTAAACCAGTCAAGGGAAAAAAAAGAATACATTTTTTTAAAGAGGATTAGAAAAATTAACTCTAACACCCCTTCCAGATGAGCAAATTTTTTTAGCTGTGAGTCACTGTTTGGGTGTAGGGCATTGCTCAGTTTGGACTCAGCCTCTTTCTATCCCAGGTGGTGTTTTTCATTCTCTGATTGAATTGTCAGTGACTGAGCACTGACTGTGTACATGCCTTGGACAGGTGTGGGAGGAGACCTAATAATAAACAGCTAACAATGACTGCATGTTCTGGCATGGGCACCAACTAACCATATCAGAACAGTTACTATCATAAACAGGGAGTCTGTGAGGACCAGCTAAATATCAAACCTGGCACTAACTGTGCCCTCTGCTAGATTGTGCTCAAATGTACCCACATTTTCTCATTTGCCTTCATTACTGTCTGAGGAGAGAGATTCTATTAATATTCCTATTTTATAGATGAGAAAACTAAGGTTTGTCTGGATCCAGCAGGAGTCCTCGCAGCCATTCTGTTATATTACCGTGTAACTGCAGTTTGACAGTAGCAGTGAGGAGAGGCAAGGAGGGTCTGTGATCCTAAAAGACAGAGAGAAAACTGAGTAGGAGCAGGTCCAGACTTTGTACTTCCTGGGGCTTAAACAATTTAGGGAGTGTTATTTAAGAAAAGGACTACATAATTACAGATATAAAATTAGGTAATAAAGTGGTGATTTGGTTAGAAAGATAAAAGAAACCTCAACAAATGACAAATTCTTCAAAGATTACAAAGTCCAGAAAAATAACATTATTTTTATGAATTACCTGTTTGACATACCTCCATAAAACTTTCCATAAACAAGCTTCCGGTTCCATGTATACATTCCAAACCTCTCCTCTACTACTTCATACTGGTGGTATTGGGCACCGTAAGACCATCCATGTATATGGAGCTGCGACCTCTGACTCTGCACTTTCATGTCACAGTGCCAGGTGAGTCAGCTCAGTGTGCCAGGTAGGGGTATTCCTGGAAGCCATTCCTATACTAGGGCAGTTGGTAATAATTATCTACTCACAAAAGTGACTGGAAACAACATAAATAAAACCACTGAACCCAAATTAAATGTCAAGGTCCTCTTAGCCAGATCCCCAAAATGCTCACACTCACTCCAACATCAGCTGACACAAGGGGAAGTCGGAATGGAAGGAGATGGTGGTATTAACAGAATGAGGTTAAATTACCTCACTTTGGAAAATTTTACAAAAGCATATGACCATATGAACACATTACCAGAGTGCCTCTCAGACCTCGGCTTCCCTGTCATTAAAATAGGAATGACAACAATGGTGTCATGGTCTAATTTTTCTCTGAAATGTATAGTTTTAATCAGGAGCTGGGAGATATTTGAGTTGCCTGGATAAAGGCCCTGCTGACCCTTGCATCTTCGAAGCTTGCCTCTGCCCTGCACGCCCTGGAGCTTAAAACAAACAACACCAAAACCCTGAGCCTCATTCCCAGATTAAGAAAGTGAGGCAAACGGAGGGCAGAAGGAACTTCCCCCGTATTCCAAATCAGGCCACACAAAGAGAGATTATTTGGACACACTCAGATTCCAGTTCGCTGAGCATCTTCATGTGCCAACAACATACTGGTAACGACCTCTATTTCAAGGATTTGTTAAGCACCTGGTGCCAGTTTAGAGTCATTGAAAGCGTCCCAGTCCTTCCCCTTCCCCACTGTGTGGGGTGGGGAGGGAGAGCCCGTAAGAATAAGAAGGTGGCCAAGCTGTCCTTAGTGTGTCCAGAGCGGAGGGAGCTGGAGGATCCTTATGCCTTATCTTGACCCAGCACGTGAGCAACAGTAACATCCCGCCCTGTACACAGGCCTGTGGCTGCTCCGCTGCCTCCTCCGGCAGCCTGACCTTGGCAGTGTTTTCTTTTTTTTTTTAATTGGGGTATAGTTGCTTTACAATGTTGTGTTAGTTTCTGCTGTACGGCGAAGTGAATCAGCTATATGTATACATACATTACTTCTTTTTTGGTTTTCCTCCCCATTTAGGTCACCACAGAGCACTGAGTAGAGTTCCCTGTGCTATACAGCAGGCTCTCATTAGTTATCTATTTTATACATGTTAGTGTATATATGTCAATCCCAATCTCCCAATCTCATTCCATGCCCCCTTTTCCCCTCTTGGTGTCCATACGTTTGTTCTCTACATCTGTGTCTCTATTTCTGCCTTGCAAACAGGCAAATGGCAAATCTGTACCATTTTTCTAGATTTCACATATATGTGTTAATATACAATATTTGTTTTTCTCTTTCTGCCTTACTTCACTGTGTATGAGAGTCTCTAGGTCCATCCACGTCTCTATAAATGACCCAATTTCATTCCTTTTTATGGCTGAGTAATATTCCATTGTATATATGTACCCCATCTTCTTTACCCATTCATCTGTTGATGGACATTTAGGTTGCTTCCATGATCTGGCTATTGTAAATAGTGCTGCAGTGAACTGTGGTGCATGTGTCTTTTTGAATTATGGTTTGCTCAGGGTGTATGCTTGTCAGTGTTTTCTTCACTCAGCTTGAAACCAAGATGAAATCAGCCTCAGATGTCAGTTCCCTATTTTCTGTGCACCCCATGGCTGTATTTTGTTTTGTTTCATTTAATTCAAAGGGTGTTCTCTCCATACACATTTCCTTGTATCTGAATTTCTCTGGAAGGACTCACCAGAAACTGGTCCTAGTGGTGGCTACTGGGCTGACTGGGGAACAGGGGAAAGAGAAAAGCTTTTTAGAAAGTATTTTTTAAATCTTTTGGATTTTGTACCTTATAAACATATTATCTATTTTAAAAAAATAAACAACACTTTTAAGGATATTCTATGAGAGAACAGAATAAGGTAGTGAATTAAAAGAAAACTCAGCCCAAATATGTCCCTCCCAACATGGCAGCTGAGAGAGTCAATTGAGATGTTCTTTCTGGAGGGCAACAGAGTCACTTTTCTCAAAAAATTTTGAGAAATTTTGTGCTGTGTCAATAGTCCTGTATTCTGATCTAGCAACTGTTTCTAAAAAGAAACTGACCCTAACCAAATAATGAAAGAGATTCAGAAAGATTTAACAACAATAATATTTACTATAACATTGCTATTAATGCCCCTCCCCCCCCAAAAAAAACATAACCTAATTTCCTGGCCACAGGGCAATGCATGGTGAATGGGACTGGAACAGAATACCATACAGCCATTAAAAATGATGTTTTTGAAGAATATTAAGTGATATGGAAAGATTTTTAAAATATTCTCTCAATTCATTTATTTGTTCCAGAAATATTTTTGAGCACCTACTATGTAGATGCAAGCACTTCTTTCTAAGCCTAAGTTTCCTCACCTGGAAAACAGGTGTTAACCATGCCTACCTCCCAGGTTTATCAGAGGCATGATACCCTGACTGACCCTCTACACCCTATGGCTGTTGTTTCTGCTACCGTTCTTATGAGGTTGTTTGATAGTACAAGCTCTTGAGGCAGCGTGTCCCCAGGCACCATCACTCCCTGCCCAAACCCTCCAAGGGCTCCCCAACAAGCTTTGAATACGGGGGCCTTTGGAAGCTGATCCCTGTCAACCCCATGTCCTATCACCTTCCCCCTCAGCCCATCTTGCTCCAGCCACCGAACCTCCTGTTGTTTCTCAAATACACCAAGAACCCTCCTGCCTCAGGGCCTTTGCACATGCTATTCCCACTGCCTGGGCCTCTCTTCCCCTAGACACAGCTGCTTCCTCACCTCCTCCCTCACGTCCTTCCAGTCTCTGCTCAGTGTCATCCTCCCAGGGAAAACCCTCATCCTACCCCCCCATCATTCACATTTCTTTTCATAGCTCTCCAGCCTCCTGACATTCAGTGTGTTCTTGTGTCTGGGTCTCCTCTACCAACTGTGAGCTCCCAGAAGGCAGGGTCCACACTTCTTTGCCCACTTTTCCTGCAGTTAGAGATTGGCAATGCACTTAACCATAGTAAAGACTCTGAGAAGGCCTGGAGCAGAAACTCCTCGTTCTCTTTGCTTCCTCCATTGTTTCCCAAACATACTCAACCCTGAAGTCCTGTGTCCTCAGAACACTTCCTAAACAGCCCACAGGAACAGTGAAAACACCATGTATAGAAGGTGCGTCTCCAGGATGTGACAAGGGGCCCTTTCTCCTCTGCCAGTGCCTCGCTTAAAGTACAGGCTGCTTCCCCTGGGACCAGATTTCCCAGACCCAGGAACTGTCCTCAGTCTCCAGTCCCCACCACACATGCCTCTCAAACTACCGCAGTGCCTCCAGGGGGCCAGGTTCCACCTGCCAAAGAATCGGGCCCAGCTTCCCATGGGGATATTCCAGGACACGCCCTGCTGGCCCTTCCTATCTCTGAGCCTCAATTGCTCCATCTGTACAATGGAGGTAGTAACATTCAACTTGAGTGGACTCAGAAAGGTGCCCTGAATACGCAACCCAAGCGAGATTCTGGGTTTCTGTCCTTAGAAAGGATTTGATTCTAAACTAGGCAGGATCAGAGCAACCACAGAGCCATGAGATCATGGGGCACCAGTCCCCCTGGATTCCCAGGAAGAAGCAGCCAGGAGACGCAGCAGGGGAGAGCTCAGCTCAGGAGGAGCACCCGGAGAGCCTAGCCTTCGCAGCCTCTACTCTCCCACCCCCAGCCCTGTGCAGCCCACCCTACAACATCCGGCTGCTTGGAGCTGTGCCCACCCACCACCCTGATGTTCCCCTGTGTGCCCACCACCTGCCATGCTCTTCCTGGCTCACTCCACCTTGTCCTGTGGAAGTCACTTCCTGGAGACTTTCCTGTCCCCCTCCCCGGCTGAGCTGGGAGACCCTTTTCCAAGTCTCCTGGATTTTCCCCAATGTATCAGATTGTGTTGCATGTCCACTTACAGGTCCACTCTCCCCACGAAGGCAACAGTGAGCACTAGGGGTGGCAGGGACTGGCCTGCTCCTCTCCCACACCCCAGGGTCCAGCCCAGTGTACACAGCAGGCACTCAATTAATATTTGAGAACAGAACTGAGAAAGAGCCTGTCCACTGCTCCTGTACATCCCCCATCCTCCCTGCTTCTCTCCTCCCAAGGGCCTTCCAGAGGGGTGACTGGTGCAGGTCGGGGGCCCTGATGGACATGTGTTCAAATGCTGGTTCCACATTCTCTTGGCTGTGTGATCCTGGAAAAGTGGCTCCACCTCTCTGAGCTACATCTCTGCCACTACAAACTGGGAATGGTGATATCGCTTCACAAGGATGTTATGAGAGTCAAATGAGGTAATGGGAACCAAGCATTCTGCGCGGGACTTGTCACATATGGTAAGTGATCAACAAACCTCATGATTACTACCACTACTACTATTGGAATTACTGTTATGGGTCAGAGTGAAATTCTGGTTCCACTAAAAAGTTTCTGGCTTGAATCCTGGGCTGTTCCATCAGAGTAAAACCCAACAGTGAGTAAAGCTCACTGTGGACAGGTCTGTGGCCCCTTTCTATTGTGTCAGGGAGGGAGATTGGACGCAGAGTCTGTTCTTTTCAACCCCTTGCCCCAGCAAGGGCTGAGAGTGAAGCCAGCACCTGCAGAGACAGGAAACCTGGGACCCCTGCTCTGACACTACAGTGACCCTCCCAGCTGGGAGAGTCTCCTGACCTTGCAGGCTTCGGGCTTTTATCAGGTAAATGGAGGTGATGAGAGCTCCCAGGATATAGCACCTGAGAAAGGGCTTGGCAAGTATAAAAACAGGGCTGAGCTGTCCAGGTGGGACTGTTATCACTGAGCTGCTGCTGGGGCTGAGCATGCCTCCGTCTCTCCATCTTTCTGAGGCTCAGCTTTCTGTCTGGACAATTAGGAGATGGCAGCTACTTGTTTGGAGGCCCCTGCAGACCTCCCTCTTTGACTTCCTCTTGTCTTGTTTCAAGATGTATTCACTCATTCAACAAATATTATCTGAGCCCCTGGTCTGTGCCAATTACTAGGAAGAGAGATGAAAACACAAGGAGTTACATTCTAGTGAGGGAGACAGAACAATAGATGAGCAAGTGAACCAAGAAATGAGAAATGTTATAAATAAAAATGAAGCAAAGTAAAGAAACAGGCATGAAAGAAAAGAGGCTGCTTTATATAGCATGGTCAGGGAGGCCTCTCCTCTGAGGTGAGACACGAAGGGTAAGAAAGAGGCAGCCACGTGGAAATCAAGAGGAAGGATGAGAGGGAGCAGCATGTGCAAAGGGCCTGGGGTAAGAATGAGCTTAGTACATGTGAGCCAAAAAGTCAGTGGCTAGAATGGAGGCAGAGGAAGAGACTGATGTTAAATTGCTGAGAGTCTGTGGGCCACAGAGGGGAGTTTCGATTTTAAACATAAAGAGAAGCAGTTTAAGGTGAAGACTGGGAATTCTGGAGTCAGCCAGTCATGGTTCCAATCCCAGCTCTACCACCCACTAGCTGCCTGACTTGGGAAAGTTCCTTAAACTCTGAACTTTCCATTTCCTCATCTGTAATCAGAAGAATAATTTCACCTACATTGTAAGGTGTTACCTTGCGTACCCAAGATGATGCCAGCAAAACCTGGCCAGAGTGTGGCTCAATAAAAAAGGTGCTGTGCTAATGACAATATCAGAGATTATACAGCACAATCACGGGGGCTCCTGATAGATCTCCTCAAATCCTGGCAGAGAGCACACGGGCTTGGGTCCTGGAGCCAGGAAGCCAGCTGCACCAGGTGCCAGCACAAACAACTAGGGCGTCCAACAGTCTTCTGGGGGTAGGGGGCAGGTGGGCCGCTGAGGGAAGTAGGGGAGGGAGCAGACAAGCCTGAGGATCATGGGGGATTTGGCCCCAGCTGAGCTCCATCAGCTCTCCACTCACAAATCCTTCAGGTTTCAGGAGCGGGGACAAGTTTTGAACCTGAAAATCCCAGAATTTTTAAATCCTGAGGTCATCAAATCCTTAGAATCCCTTCAGTCTAAAACCCTAGATGCCCATCATGTTCATCCCTTAGACTGTGATAGTGAAATGGTCCTTAGGCCATCACCTGACACCAGGGCAAGTCAGAGTGGAAAGAGATGATAGTCAAGGTCCTACTGTATAGCACAGGGAACTATACTCAGTATCGTGTAATAACCTATAATAGGAAAGAGTCTAAAAAAGAATATATATATATATATATATATATATATATATATAAAACTCAATCATTTTGTGCTACACCTGAAACCAACACAATATTGCAAATCAACTATATTTCAATAAAAATTTTTTTAAAAGTACAATACCCTAAAAAAAAAGAAAGAAAGAAAGAGATGGTGGTTTTCACTGTGAGGTTAAAAATCAAACCCAGTGTTTCCCACAGTAGGAGAAAAGAGGGATAACTATTTTTAATTAGATGTACCAAATAAATCCTCTAGGGCAGCACTGTCTGCTAGAATGTTCTGTGTGGGTGAAATGTTCTATATTTGTCCTGTAGAGTAGCCACTAGCCACACATGGATATTGAGACCTTGAAATGTGATTAAGCACAACTGAGGAACTGAATTTTAAATTTTATTAAATTTTAATTAATTTAAATGAAAATAACCACACAAGGCTAGTGGCTATTGTACTCAATAGTATAGCTCTAGAGTCAAAGTTACTCCTCTTCTCCTCCCTTGCACCAAGTCTGGTTACCTCAAGGAAGTAAATGTGCCCGGCTTCTTTTACTTGAAGGTAGACTAGAATTTAATAACACCGTTTTGTTCCTATTCCATTATATTTTCCCCAGTATTTTTCTAATTGTGACAAATGATACTCCACCCAATCCCACCTCTGCGTGTGACACATGGGGAAACCAAGGCCCAGAAAGGGGAGGTGACTAGCCTGGATCACGCTGATGAGGCGGCAGAAGCAAGAGGACGCCTGTGCAGACCAGGACAGATGGTGGAGGCTGGGAGGGGAGGCTTGGGTCTCCTCAGGGCTCGGGGGTCTCCCCTCCCCAACCCTACAGCCTGTGAGCCTGGAAGGTCAGAGGCTGGGCCTGACAGATGGGATTTTGCAGGGGAAGAGTGTTCTGAGACTGAGGGGCCTTTGTCCTCCTAGTGTTCCAACCCCAGATGGCAGGGCCAGGCCAGAGTGCAGCTGGGGGGAGTAGAGCCCCTCTAGAACTGGAAGGTCATGGCCCCAGAGACAGAATCTTTGTGGAAACTTAACACCCAAGACCCTCCACCTAAGGGCCTGGAGCAGGCCTTTTCAGCTTTCAACTTGATCTCTCTATTCTATATGCAAATCAGATGCAAATGAGCCTGCGGTGCTGCAGGAGCCCCACCTCCCCTTCTCTCTTGCTGGGGCCCAACCCGCAGGTCCAGACACTGCAAGCCCCAGGCCCATTCTCAGCACAGATTCCTCAGACTCCTCACCCTGGGGATGGGCACAAAATGGGCTCACCTGTCCCATCTATGCCTGGACCCTGCTTCAGACTCTGGGTCACTCCTGCCCTCTCTCCCCACATCCATCTTCCACCCAGTGCAGGCAGATCTTTTAAAAATATCAATCAATATTACAAAACTATAGTAATCAAAACAGTATGTTACTGGTATAAAAACAATCGAGGGCCCAGAAATAAACCCATGCATATATGGTCAACTAATATTTGACAAAGGAACCAAGAATGCTCAATGAGGAAAAGATAGTCTCTTTAATAAATAGTGCTTGGAAAAGTGGATATCCACATGCAAAAAATGCAATTGGACCCCTATCTTACAACACTCAAAATATTAACTGGAAATGGATTAAAAGCTTAAACCTAAGATTTGAAACTGTGAAATTCCTACAAGAAAACATGAGTATAAAATGCCTCGACATTGGTTTTGGCAATATTTTAGATATGACACCAAAAGCACAAGCAACGAAAGCAAAAGTCAACAACTAGGACTACATCAAACGAAAAAGCTGCTGTACAGCAGAAGAAACAATTAACAGGACTTCCTCATGGCACAGTGGTTAAGAATCCACCTGCCAATGCAGGGAACATGGGTTTGAGCCCTGGTCCGGGAAGATCCCACATACCACAGAGCAACTCAGCCCGTGTGCCACAACTACTGAGCCTGCGCTCTAGAGCCTGCAAGCCACAGCTACTGAGCCCACATGCCACAACTACTGAAGCCTGCGTGCCTAGAGCCCATGCTCTGCAACAAGAGAAGCCCCCGCTGGCTGTAACTAGAGAAAGCCTGCGTGCAGCAACCAAGACCCAATGTAGCCAAAAACTAAATAAATAAATAAATTTATTTTTAAAAAAAGAAGAAACAATTAACAAAATAAAAAGGCAACCTAAAGGATGGGAGAAAATATTTGCAAATCATATATCTCATAAGGAATTGATCCTGTAAAGTACTTTTTCTTTTTTTAATTTATTTTTGGCTGTGTTGGGTCTTCGTTGCTGTGCACAGGCTTTCTCTAGTTGCGTCGAGCAGGGGGGCCATTCTTCATTGCGGTGCATGGGCTTCAAGGGATTGATCCTTGAATAGACATTTCTCTAAGGAAGACATACAAATGGCCAACAGGTACATGAAAAGGTACTCACCATCACTAATCATCAGGGAAATGCAAGTCAAAACCACTGAGATATCACCTCACACCTGTTAGAATGATTGTCATCAAAAAGACAAGAGATTTAAAAAAAAAAAAAAGACAAGAGATAACAAGTGTTGGTGAGGATGTGGAGAAAGGGAAACCATTGTGCACTATTGGTGAGAAGGTAAACTGGCACAACCACTCTGGAAAACAGTATGGAAGTTTCTCAAAAAATTAAAAATAGAACTACCATGCCAGCAATTCCACTCCCAAGTATAGCCCCAAAGGAAATGAAATCACTATCTCAAGGAGATTTCTGCAACCCCATATTCATTGTAGCATTATTTACAATAGCCAAAACATGGAAACAATGTGTCTATCAACAGATGAATGGAGAAAGAAAATGTAAAAAAAAAAAAAAAATATATATATATATATATATATATATATATATATATATATATATATATGTGTGTGAGTGAATGAAGGACCAAATGCCCATTCTGAAACCCCTGAAGAGGCAAAGAGATTGGGATGAGAAATGCAATAATAATCATTTGTTCATTCAACAAATTTATGAGCTCCTACTATGTGCCAGGCACTGGGGTAGGGGCTGGGGATACAGTGGTGAACAAGACAGAAGCTCTCTGCTTTCCATGCCCACAGCCAGTGGGGGAGACAGAGAAGGCACAGGGATTACAGTTGTGAGTGATCACGGGCAGCTGTGGGGTCCAGACGAGGGGGCAGGGCAGGCTTCTAGAAGGAAGTCACGTCTGGGCTGCAGCCCAGAGAGTGAGCAGGAAGACCCAGCCAGAGCACAGGAGGGGAACAGAGAAAGAGGTATGGAGCTGGAAGAGATGGGAAGCCAGGGCACGAAGGTCACACAGGTCCTCAGGATCCCTGGCAGGAGTGGGGGAGGGGTGGGGTGGAAGACCTGTCCCGGCATCACTATTTCCCCAGCTTTACAGACAGAAACACAGAGGCCCAAATCAGAGCAGGGACAGATCCACCCCTTCCCAACTCCCCTCCAGTGTTCTTCCCACTGCAGCATGGTCTTCCAGGAATCCCAGGTCCTTCCCCAGAACCTTCTGGAGTCTTGGGAATGGGCCACTTTCCTGGCCCGCCCACACCTCCCCACCCCTGCAGACCAGTCCCGCATTAAATAACTCTGACCCCAACGTGGAAAAGGTGATTCCCTTTCTGAGTCCTTTTCAAGTCTCCTTACATCAGTGAGAAAGTCTTCTCTGCTGCTCTGTGTTTAACACCAGTGCCCACTAGTCTCCTGCATAACAAGTAGAGAGCAGGCCTCAGCTGCAGCCTGGGCACTGCATCAGCCTGAAACACTGTCTCCATTTCCAGAGGTACATTCTATTCATGACAGAAGATACATGCTTTTCATTTTGTGTGTCAAGTTTCCTTTTACAATGAATCCATGGTCAACTGTAAAACACATTTTGGAGAAAATTAAGGAAGTCAGTTGTGGACTAAATATTAGATATCAGAGAAATGCTGATATTATTAAGTGAAACAGTGGTCCTGGAAATAGCCTTACTTTTTGGACATGCAAACTAAAGTATTTGGGGACAAAAATTGATGTTATCTATAATTCACATTAAGATACTTCATAAAGAAATAGATGAAGCAAATATGGAAAATGCCAATGTTAAGTTTGGGTATTGGGTATGTATGTAGTTCATAGTGTCATTGTGTATTTTTCTGTGTGTCTAAAATTATTAGAATTCAATCTTAGCCAGTTGATTTAAAGAAAAAACGTTAAGCAACAATCATTATGGCAGACTCTGGGCATGGCCAAAATTGTGAACATGCCATGAGAGTGAAGGAAGCCTGGGCGAGGTGGGAGGAACGTTCTGGGTTGGGAAAACCAGAAGCTTGGGGCTCCTTCCCCTGGGACCCCCTGATTCTCCCCTCAGGGCTGGCTTCTGGTGCTCTGAGCAGCTCCGCAGGCCTTGCCACTGATTGTTCCCTCCCCGGTATATTTGCTCTCAGGTTTGGAGCCAGGGAGGAAGCCAACAGCTTAGCTGTCCTCGAGGGGCCCGGCCACACTGCCAGTGCCTGGAGTGGGGAGGGGCAGAGGGCACAGCCCCTTCTCATCAGCCCATCCCCCCCTTTGGACCTGGGCCTGGGCATCTGCCTCTCACTGGCTGCCTCACTAGACAGATGGGGAAACAGGCCCAGGCCTGACCAAGATGGCCTGTCTCCAGGGTCTGGGTGCTTCCTGAGGACCCAGGACACACAGTCCTGCAGAGGGAAGAGGTGAAGACAAGGCCTGTGGCACCAAAGGGGTCAGAAGCCTGCCTCTGGCCCCCAGCAAGTCAGGGGCATTGCGGGAGGGTGGGGGAGAGAAGTGTGAGGAGGTTGAGATGAGGGTGCGGTGCCCCCCAGCAGGAGAGGATCCCCCCTCCATCAGTGCAGCCCAGCTCCCCTCCACCTGTCACTCACACATGGACCTGAAAGTCACTCTTACCCTCACGCCCAGCTGTCCCTTCTCAAGGTCTCCCCTGTCACTCATCAGTCAACAAATATTTCCTGAGCTTATCTGTGTGCCAGGCGCAACCTAGGTACCAGGGCCTCAGCCAGGAACAAATCAGACATGGTCCCCACCCTTGTCGAGCTGATGCTGGTGGGAGTCAGACACCAAACAAGGTATCTGAGAGAACACGTAACACAGCATCAAGGGCACAGTGAAGAAAACGGGAGCGGCATGTGCAGGGAGACAGAGTCGGCAACCAGGCTATTTTAATAAGGGGTCACCTCTGAAGGGTGAGTTTGAGCAGAGACCTTAATAAAGTGAGGGAGGGGCCATGGGGTTGCCTGGAGAAAGAGCCCCAGGTAGAGGGAACAGCAAGGGCAAAGGTCCTGAGGCAGGGCACGAGTTTGCCACATGAGAGGCAGCAGGGAGGCCCGTGTGGCTGGAGTGGAGAGTGAGGGGGGAGGGAGGAAGCCGTGCTCAGTATGATGGGAGCAGAACCCCACAGGGCCAGTCCATGGGGAGGAACCGAGCAGGGCTGGGAGGGTTCTGAGCAGAGGCAGGATAGGCTCTGAGCCGTGTTGTGAAGGGCAGAAGGGGGAGAAGTAGGATGACCAGTGAAGAGATGACCGCAGAAGTCCAGGCAGGACATGAAGGAGGCTGGACAGGGTGGTGGCAGTGGAAGGGTACCGAGTGGCCTGATTCTGGGTCCCAAAGGATCTGCTAAGAGATTAGATGTGGGGTGTGCGAGAAAAACAGGCGTTGGGAGAGGAGAGAGCAGCTCCATTGCAGAGACCGTGTTCCTTGCTGTATTCCCGGTGCAGGGACAGAGTTAATCTCAATCAATATTCACGTAAAAGAGAGATAAAGGAAGACAGAGATTCCCAGCCTCAGGTTCCTCTTCAGACCAGGCTGGCTTTTTTCTTTTTCAAGCCTGTCAGTGGCGACCTCTGGTGGCTAATGATTGGAACTGCAAATCCTCAGGTTGAGGGCCATAAGGAAGAGTATGAACCCTGGAACATCCTTGGCTGGAAAAAAATCAGAGACCATACCCCAGCCCTCACCCATTTTACAGATGAAGATACTGAGGCCCACCTACGGTTGAGGTCTGATCTCCATCTCAATGGTTGCTCCTTCTGGCCTCCCAGCTGTTGTTTTCCAGAGCTGAGTGGGGATTTCATGAAATCCCCCACAACCTCCCATAGGATGCTGGGAGTCCATCCTTGGCATTCCTACATTCCTAGGAAGCATCATGATGCCTCATCTTGCATACATTCCAAATCCCCAAATTAGCCCACACCTTCCCTACTTAGCTAGATGGGAAATCTCTACCCCATCTGGGCTGGAATTTCCACCATCATTCGCTCCTGGAATCCTGCCCCAGGGCGCCCAGCAGAGGTCTGTCAGCAGGGACCCATTTGCCACATACACACCTGAAAGTTGTTCCCATTCCAGCCCAGTTTTTTCAACTTGGGTAAGGGGCGTGCTCCCCCATCTGCACATCCCATTCAGGTGGCACCACAATTCCCCCCAACTTCAACTCTTGACGTGCCTTGAGCTGTCATTGTTCTTCACACAGGACAGAGCCAAGGAGAGGAAAGGAGGTCCTAGGTATGCTCTCAGCAGAGCAGAGGAGGCTGTCACCCCCCTTGAGCTGCATGGAAGACTTCTATTGATGCGACACTAGGATGGCATTTGATGTTTCTTTTATTTCTTTTTCTTCATTTTTTTCTTTTTTTCAGCAATTTTTAATTTTAGGTTACACAACTAACAGGGTTATAGACTCCTAGAAAAGTAAAATATTTCATTTAAGTCTAAAGTCCTCTCCAATCACTTCCCATTCCACTTCCTACTCCCTGACCCCCTCCACACACACAGGCCCAAAGGTAACCACTGTTGTCAATTTGAAATTCATCTTTCCAGATTTTTTCCTATAGACGTATATGTGGTAAACACACACGCAGCCCTAAAGAATATGTAGCTTTTATTTGTGGAGAATATAATTTTTTTACACAAATGGAATCATCATACTGTACATATTTATCTTGTGAATTTTTTCTCCAGTCTGTTCTGGACTCTTGAGTTCAATTCATGGATATGAGATTGTATTCCCTTTGGTGGGGTCTGCACCATGCTGCGAGCCCTGATCAGGGAGCAAACAAGTCCTGAAACTGGTCTGGAGGCACCCTTGGAAGCCCCTTTCCCTAATCCTCTTCTCCCGCATCTTCTTTTCCCCTGCTCTCTTTCCTCCTTCCTACCACCTTCCACCTTTTTCTCACCTTGGCACTTAGGCCCCACACAACCCCAGTGAGAAGGTTCTAAGCGTCCAGATGCCCTTTGCAAGGTCCATCTCCCCGGAGTTTGGGGCTTCCTGCACCCCCTGGTGGCTTCTCTGAGTAACGGCAGTGGCGCCTTCAGCCCCTAATCCAATCGCCCATCAACCCATTCAGAAAGCGCTGCACACCTCTGCAACTGCAAGTGAACCTCCGGTGCCTGCCTTGGGGGACCCGCCACGAATCAGCTGATGTCTGCCCTGGAAACTCTCCTGGTGGAATGTGAGTGACCTCCTGACCGGCCAGAAGAGTCTACCTGTTTGAGAGCACCCGGGGCAGCGCTTTGTGGAGGACTCGTGGTCCTGGTGCAGCGTCCTTGGAGAGCAACTGGGTGATCGCTCTCAAGTATGTTGTAGTTCACGGCCAGGGATTGATTCTACAGGTATTTCACACCTGGGCAAAAAGACAGATTGCCACGGTATTTGTTGCAGCGTTGTTCTTGATGGCAAATGACAGGCACCCTGCAATAGGGGCAGGCTAAGTTCATCCCTGTGCTTTTAGGTGATGGAACACTGCTAGGTCCTGCCATTCGCGGCCTGAGACTCCCTCAAAGTGGCTCTACAGGCTCCCTGCACTCTGCAACCTGCCCCTGCTAGGCCCTTCCCCACTCCACCTCCCCCTCATCCTGCTCTCTCTTTTTTCTACAGAGCATATCCTCTAACGTACTGAATAATTTCCTTATTCTTTACCATTTACTGTCCATCTTGCTCCACCAGAAAGAATATCAGCTCTCCAAGGACAACAGCTTTGTCTATTTTGTTCAGTTTTATATCCTAAGCTTCTCTCACAGTGCCTGACATACAACTGACACTTAATAAAAGTTTGTTGAATGAATGAAGCCAATGAATGAAGGTCTCAATGCTGGGAATATAGAAAGATCTCTAAGATATTAAGCCGTAAAAGCAAGCTTCAGAATGACGTGGATGATGTGCCCCACTGTATTGCCCCACTGTATAAAGAATGTTTTCCCATAAACCTAAAACTGCTAACAACTTTTAATTAATTAATTAATGTCTATTAATTAAACAACAAAGACTATAAAAATATCTGGAGATGACAAGGAAGGGGGGAACATTTTGGCTGGGGTTCATTCATTCACATATGCAACAAACATTAAATTCCCAGGGTATACTGGTTATATTAGACACAGATGTCAAGAAAGGTTTCTTTGGAGGACGTGGTATTTGAGATTGGCTTTGAAACATATGTAGGATTGTGGCAGAAAAAGATGGGGCAGAACGGATATTCTAATAAAAGGATCAGTACGGAAATTTTGGTGGCTTAAAAGTACTGTAAACACTTAGAGAATTGTGAGCAGTTCTGGTTGTAAGTAGCAAAGGCTACATATAAGAAAGAGGAAGTGATAAAGTTGTCAGGATTTATTGGTCCCAGCTGAGAAAGGATGTAAATGCGAGGCTTGGGCATTTCTCTTCGTTTGGTGAGCAACGGGGGAGTCTTTGAAGGTTGACAATAAAGACATATATATATAGATATATATAGATTTTTTTTTTTTTTTTTTTTTTGGCCGCGCCACTGGCATGCGGGATCTTAGTTCCCCAACCAGGGATCGAACACGCACCCCCTGCAGTGGAAGCTCGGAGCCCTAACCACTGGACCGCCAGGGAATTCCCCAAAGATATATTTTTAAGTTAAAAATAAAAATGACATAAGGAGCACCCGTGAGATGGATGTGGGTCACACCTAAGACAGAACTTCCTGAGAGTCGGGAGGGGGCATCACTGGGAAGGAGAGATTTGGGGGGGCAGCAGCCTCACGGCTGCATCCTGGTAGAGGACGAGCAAATTCTTGTGTCCCTACGACCCAAAGTGTTGGGTTCATCACTTCCTGAGCCCCTGCCAGCTGAGAGAGGGGCCCGGTCTCCTCCCCTGGGGTCTGCTTACCTCTCACCCCAAGCATTTGCCAGGGGAGTGATTGCTTATCAAGTAAATGTCTGTCTCAGAGAATAAGACAAAAAGCAAGCCAGAATTATTCCTAGACCTCAACACACAGTGAGCCAGGCCCTGTGAGATTCATTTCACACCGTGTGTGCACAAGTTTGAGTCTGGGTTCGAATCCTGACCCGCACTTACCAGCTATAGCACCTTGAGGGAGTCACTTAACCTCTTTGAGCCTCGGTTTCCCCATCTACAAAGTAGGGAATAAAAGTAGCACCTGCCTAGGATTATTGACAGATTTAATTGGATATGAACTATTACTATTTGGCAGAGTAGTATTTGTCAGTGGATATCAGAGACTACCTCTGCCAGACTCTTGACTTCTCTGGGCCTCCGGTTCCTCATTCGTAAAATGGGGATAGTAGCTGTATCTCCCCCAAAAGCCTGTGGTAGGGCTTCCCTGGTGGCACAGTGGTTAAGAATCCTCCTGCCAATGCAGGGGACACAGGTTCGAGCCCTGGTCCGGGAAGATCCCACATGCCGCGGAGCAACTAAGCCCACGGGCCACAACTACCGAGCCTGTGCTCTAGAGCTCGCGAGCCACAACTACTGAGGCCACGTGCCACAACTACTGAAGCCCGCGCGCCAGGAACCTGTGCTGCACAACAAGAGAAGTCACCACAATGACAAGCCCGCGCACCGCAACTATAGAAAGCCCACGTGCAGCAACGAAGACCCAACGCAGCCAAAAATAAATAAATAATAAATAATAAATTTTTTTAAAAGTCTGTGGTAGATTAAACGTATTAATGCACGTCAAGCTCAGGGCCTGGCACGGGTCCGCTCAGCACACACTGGCTGTTTTGACTTCTGCTCTACAAGGAGGGCGTTATTATTATCCCCACTTTCCAAGTGACTTATTTAAGCACAACTATTTGAACCAAGAGTTTCTGCTCCAGGGGGCGCCATTCCTGCACGAAGGGAATTACGGTGGCCCGAAGGTGGGGCCGGAGCCAATGCCTGGGCAGCCCTTTTGTCTTCTGGGGGTTAAAGCGCTGGGTAATGAGCCCTTTATTGTTAAGTTGAATCATCAGGATCCTCTGGACTGGGCTGCTTGGGCTGATTCAGACACACAGTTAGGCTCTCGGTCAGCCCCGCCCACCCTGCCCCCGCCTTTGCCCCTCCTTGGGGCGGGGACAGGTTAATACTAACCGGCTGCCTCTGGCCCCTCCCATGCAGAGCCACTTGGGAACAGGACCAGCAGGTAAGCCCGCCGAGCTGGGCGGCTCAGGCCTGTAAGTGCACAGCTGCAAGTACCAGGGGCCAGTCTAGTCTGGGGACAGCAGGTGGCCCATGGCCTTTCCCCTGGCCGTGGGGAAAGGAAATTTCAGCTGCTGGGTTGGAGGCGGAGGGATAGCGGGGAAGAAGGGCCTCCTCCTCCGCTGGCCCGCAGGTCCAGCTGGAGTTGGGGCACCCTGAGCCGGCTGGGTGGACTCCAGACCCCTCCTCCCCAGGCCAAAAGACTGCACCCCCCCTGACCTCTACCCGGCTGCATCTCCACGCCAATGGGACAGCTGTTCCTACCAGGTGGGGGCCGGAATCTCACCAGCCTGGCACGGAGACCAAGGGTTGGGATGGGCACTGAGGGGAGAGGAACCCAGCCAAGGTCAGCCCCTTGGGAGGCCTGAAGCCCTTCCAGGCCCTGGGAGAGGCGAGGGGGAGAAAGGGAACTCAGTCCCCACTGGCTGGCTGGGCTCCCGTTATCTCCTTGCTTCCTCCCTGGCAGCCAAGCCCTAAAAGCCTGGGCATCCTCAGACCCTTTGGAGACACAAAGACCCAGAGAAGGTAAGCATCTGGCTTGAGGATGCACAGCCAAGCGAGCACAGGCCTGGTTGACCAGGGGTTGGACAAGGTGCGGGCAAGCACTGCTTCCTCTCTGGGCCTGGTTTCCCCACACCTGTGAGATGGGAACGTTGAGATGGGATGAGGCCCAGGGTAACGCCAAGCTTATGGCGAGGAGAGGTGAAGCCCTCTTGATACACGTGGATGTGAGCCACGAGGGCGGTGGCTTACCTGGGCCGGGCCTCCAGCACACACAGACTCTCCCCTCTGCTTCTACCTCCTGTTCATCTCAGCCCGTCCTTTTGCCCTGCCTCTGTGCCTCTGTCTTCCTGCCCATTTCTGATTCTAGCTTTTGGTTCTTTGTGTCCCTCTGTGTCTCAGTCTCTGTCTATATCTCCCCATCTCTTCGTCTAGGTTTTTTGTTTTTGCCCCTCTCTGTCTCCCTGTTCTGTCCACTCAAAGCCATCTTGCTCCTGCCTGGACCACATCCCCACCCCTCTAGTCTTACTAGGAGCCTGGAACCTGGGACAACATTGACTCAGACCCTTGTCTGGGAGCAGTGTGTGGCCAGTGCCCATGCCGTCACCTGGCACTGCCCGGGCTGCCCTGGCCGACTTAACCCACATGGTTGAGGCAGGCTCGATCAGGTGGTCCAGCCCTTAGCAAACCAGGTGGCCATCTGGACACTGGGAGAGAGGACAGGGCCGGACTCACGTGGGAGAGAGCAGCACTCGTGGGAGAGAGCAGCACTCGGCAGATAGACACATAAACTGCCGTCCCCAAGCTGATGCCCAGTGATGCTGTAAAGGGAGAAAGCAGAGAGCGGGACAGAGTGCAGGGTTGGAGGCTCGGGCTCTGATGGGCAAGGCTGGACAAGGCCCTTCCTGCCTGGTTGGGGAGGAGATGGCCCAGCCCACACACTGAGAGTGTGCTGGCCCCTCACCCCCTACTCCCTTCACTCCCTTGGGCCTGGGACTCAGCTTTCCATGCAAGAATGTGAAGGAAAGAGACACCTTTGCCTGAGGCTGTCCTTCTGGCTTCCCTGTGTGTTTGCCTATCTGTTGTGGGAGCATCTCAAGTGTCTCACTCAAAGCCTTAGGTTTCTGGTCTCCCACAGTCACTGAAGGGGCCCGGGAAACAGATATGTCTTGGAGCCTCTCCCAGGTTCTCCAGGGCCTGAACCCCATTTCTCCCTTTCCCAGCCCAAGTGCTGGGGAGGCTGGAGGTGAGTGGAGAGGGGTCCTGCTCAGCTTGGCCCCTGCAGCAGCTTCCTAACCCCCTCACCCACAGGGCCCTGCTCAGGCTGGTTAATGGGGCTGGGTCCACAGTCAGATATGCCTGGGCTCAAACCTCAGCTCCCAGATGACCAGCTGTGTGACCTCGGGCAAGTGACTTTCCCTCTCTGAGCCTCAGTTTCCTCATCTCTTAAATGGAGACAATTATAATGCTTGTCCCAGGATTGTTGAGAGGATTTGATGGATAGTGTGTGTGAAGTGCTTAGCGCCAGGCCTGCAAGACAAGCAGCAAGAAATAGCAGCCATTGTTGTAGTTGTTGTTACTGTTATTGTTTTTATCTTTTCTGCCTGGAGAACTGCACCAGCTTCCTAATGGGTTAATAGGTTTCACTCCTTCTTCTACCCTGGCCCCCCATTATTCTCCTCACAACAGCCAGTATGATTCTGTTAAAAATGAAATTAGAGCTGGTCCCACCTCTGTCCAGCAATGGAGATTTTAGCTCAGAGAATACCCCCGGACTCTTGCCTACAGGGCCCTACATGACCTGCCCGTTCCTCCCCACGGGAACTGCGGTAGCCACGCTGGCCTCCTGGCTGTTCTTCCAACACCAATACCTGTGTCTGGCTGGGACAAGACAGGTGAGGCCCCGCCCCAGGGCCTTTGCAATTGCTGCGCCCTCCCCCACCACCACTCCTTCCCCTGACATGGCTCACTCCCAGGCTTCCTTCAAGTTCCCTCTGACAACCCCATTTACGATTGCAGCCACCCTTCCCGATTGCCTGCTCCCCCGGCCAGCTTCTTCCCTCCACAGCCCTATCACCAGCTGACTTGCTCTGTGTTCCTACTTTGCTTAGTGATTGTTTCTTCCCACACTTTCCTGAGAGCAGAGATTGTGTCCAGCACACACCAAGTATCCAATAAGTACTGGATAAATGAATGAACAAGAACTGCAAGGTCACTGTAGAAAAAACAGATAACAGAGATGTGCACTTTTAAACAATATCCCCAACACACTCTGAGTCACTCCTTAGATCTCTGAAGAAACGAGGCCTCTGCACAGGCAAGTCCCTCTGCCTAGGACATCCCCCATCCACTGCCATTGATGGCTGTGTCACCGGGGTCCAGGAGCACATGCACTTGGCGTGGCTGGCTGGGAGTAAGCCAAGGCAGGGGAACCATAAAGGAGATGGGTCATGCTGGACCATACACCACTGTGACTTTTTTCCAGATGAAGAAACAGAGACTTGCAGAGCCAAATCAGTTCCCTCGCAGCTGTGGTGGCACCTTCCTAAGGACCCAGAGAAAGCTCTGTGGGCCGTGGGGATTTAGGCTCTCAGTGCATGGGACCCATTGCACATAAATGAAATTCAGTTTCCTTACCTCCCCTGTCTGCCCTCTTCTCCCCATTAAGTCCACTGTTCCAGCCACACTGGCCTAGGCTCATTCCTGCCCCAGGACCTTTGCACAAGCTGTTCCCTCTGCCTATATGTTCTTTGGGGTATTTTTATGATTTTTTTTTTAATTTAAAAAATATTTAAACATTTGATCCAGCTAAAATTGATATTTTTTTTTGGTGGGGGTGGGGGCTGAGTAAGAATAAGAAAGAGGTCCAGCTTTATTTATTTTTCCTAAATGACTACCCAATAGAAGTCTTATTTTCTAACTGGTTCTATTCAGGAAAACTACATATTTGTAAATGTGTAACTGGCCACCTTGCTGACCTCATAGTTGAATAGCTGTTCAAGTGAAAAAAGGTAACCATCTTCTGCAAATTTGCTTCCTCCCTTTAATTATTTACTTATTCCTTAAGAGACATAGGCATATGCCTATCATATCATTTATTGCATATCATATTTATTGGCATATCATTTATTGCCTCTTCTATATTCTTGTTTATTTTTTACCTTCTTCTGCTCTCAAGTCCTGGAACAATGAGTCAAAACCCCACCATTTACTGTGCTTCTGTCCTTTTCTCCCAGCATTTCTGAGGCTTCTGGAGAATGTTATTCAGAATATAGATATTCATTACTGTTCTGACTCGATTATGAATTTGTCTTTATCAATATGAAATGACTCTGGGTCTCAGTTCCTACTTTTGACTTTTGCCATCAAATTCCATATTGAGAGCTACCTCTCCCTCCCTCTCCCCCACCCTCTGCATTTTTCTGGAAGACCTTTGCCCCCACATTTACTCCTAACCTTTTCCTTTTGGTATCTCTTTAAGGTGTGTCTCAACAACTAATTTTGTTTGATTTTGGTTTTTGATCAGATCCTAGTTGTGGCAGGACCTGAGTTTCTGAGTCGGGGCTTTGATAGTAAAGGAGATAAATGTACTCATTAGTTTTTGGCTACTATTGTAACCAGAAGTGGGGTCCAGCTGCTCGCAGCTCAAAAGCCAATAAAGAGGCAAGGTTGGTGGAAAGGAAAGTTTGCTTTATTTTGGATGCCAGCAACCGGGGTGGTGGGGGTGGCAGGCAGATGCCTGTCCAAAGGCCGACGTCCCCCCCCCCCTCCCCCGCCGCCCCGACAATCAGGGGAAAAGTGCTTTTACAGACAGAGGGAGGGGGCTACATGCAGAAACAGCATAGTCAGCTCTGACAGTCATCTTGAAATTGATCATCAGTGGTCTGACCAGTGTCATCCTGATTAAGTACAATTAATCTTTAGTTCCAGGGTTGGTTTGTTTCCATTTCTTGAGGCCAGTTCTCGGAATTGTGGCAGCTTATGTCAGGGCTACATCCTGATCATCATGCAGTTAACTTCTCCACCTGGTGGGGGTTTCATTATCTATAAGACTGCTCATAGAATATGGCTCAGAATATTATCTATAGCCCTTTGAGAAGGAAATAAAGGTCCTTGACTATGCTTAATGGCTAAACTATTATTATTTAGTTTTGTTGGACTGTTTTCCTTTGTTTCTGCATTTTCTCACTTCTCTGATTAAACTTATTCTTCGGCTAAAGTTTTTCCACAGACAAAAGGTAGGCTGAGGACCTGGGGGGCAAGGACCGTAGGGTCCTGCTCCATTTCACTATCACTGGTCAATATACATCCTTGAACATATATCTCCGTACACTTAGCCAGTGCTTTGCTAGTTATAAAATAAGAGTGGCTTAAGCAAGATAGAAACTTATTTATACCTTAACAACATTAAACAAGCAAAATGGTCCAATGGTAGACAGAACAGGGCTGGTGTGGCAGGTCTGGGCCACAAAGTCCTGAGGGGGTCTAGTCGCCATCTAGCCCCCATGTCATCTCCCATTGTGCAAAATGGCTGCTGGCGTTCTGGCTATCACATGTGAATTCTAGACAGCAGGATAAGGAAGAACAGAAGGACACACTCCCTTTAAGGAGACTTGCCAAGTCGCTTCCAACTTCATTGGCCTGGTCTTGATTGGATGGTCATGTCCAGCTACAAGGGAAGCTGGGAAATGTAGTCCTTTAGCTCAGTGGCCATTTGCCCAACCAAAAATCTGGTCTCAGTAATAACTAAGGAAGAAGGAAGAGTGGCCAGTGGGAAGCAGCTAGTAGCCTCAGCCTTGGAATATCATACAATGCTCTACCTTTTCTTTCCTTCTGTATTGTTTCACCAATCCTAGGCAGAACTCTACCTTAACTGACGTGGGTCAGCTTTTTTTCAGTGGGATTCTGCCTGCTTTATACCAGATCCTGGTCTCAGGTGGGAGTGGGCAGGCAGCACCTATTTCTGGGTCTACTTGGACAGCACTTTGGGCAGCCGAGAAGCTGCAATGAATTGCTGGCTTTTGAAAAAGGTCCTCTCCCTCTTCCACTCCACTGATCCTCCAGGGCGGGACAGCCCCTGTTTTGCAGCCATTGAGTTACCTGCCTTGGCCAAGGTAGGGTGGTGTATTGCCGGAAGCCTGCTTTCAGTTTCAAGGTTCGTTGGATTCGCTGGCAAAATAACCACTCGTCTCACACAACTGAACAGATTTAATTAATTTCTTTAATAGAAGATTATTTAACATAATTTCAATATACAGTCATTAGAAGGGGATGAATAAAAGTATTAGAGAGATATAACCAAGTATACATCACCAGATTGGGCCGACACTTTCATCCAGATTCAAACAGCAGCTGGGAAGTCCCGAGTAACAGCAATCTGAAGTCCCAGTTGGGAAGGGTCCTGGGCAGTGCGTCCACCCCACGGGTGAGACTTCAAATTGTAGTTCTGGGGGCTTCCGTTTATAATTCCAGGCCGCAAACTGATATCATCTGTATGCGCGCAAAAATGCAGCTCTGGTTCAATTGTAACAATGCTGTTGATTTTACCATGTGAGTCACAAGATTTTCCAGACCGCAGGGGACTGACCAGGTCCCCAGGGCTCAAGAAATTCCAAGACCCACTCCCTTTCTTATGGTAAGTGCTGCTTGACTAGTTAGTAACAATTGTGAAGTGTGTAAGCAGGCACGCAGTGCAGTCCAGGCAGGGTCACAAGTCAGTAAGAGGCCTACTTCTGCCTCTGAAGCCTGAACAAGACTACTTTACCAGTTTTCCCAGCAGGTGGGAAACCTTGCCTTTCCATCCAGTCCCAGCCACTGCACCCTCCCCTCTACCTGCAACTCTGCCTGCTTTGGCCCATGATGCATCTGGGTCCTGCAGCCCACACACCTCTTCCTTACACTTTTCTCTGGGCATAGCCCCTGTGGCTTTTCTGCTTGCATCCCTCACAGCACTGGACACAAAGTAGGTGCCTGATAATCCCTGGTTGATTGTTAAGGGGGAAGTGATGACAAAATTTTTCCATCAGGAATTATGTGTGTTGTGGTATCTAGAAGCGTGTTCAGGAAAATTGTGTGTTTTTAAATGCAACTGACATGTTTGCTGAAATCGTAATCATGATCGTTCACGTTTATTGAGCACTTACTATGTGTCAGGCATCATGCTAGCATTTTGCAAGTTCATGGTCCTAACAATTCTGATGTTGGTACTGGGACCCTCCCATTTTGCACAAGAGGAATCAGATAGCAGAGGTTAAGTTGTTTGCGCAGGGTTGAAGCTGCAGTTTGAGCCCAGGTGTCTGCCTCCAGGTGGCTGGAGTCAGTGCCCAGAGTCCAGGACTGAGGCCCAAGGTTGGATCCCAGCCCCCCCTTTGCCCCCAACTAGTTGGGGAGCCTGGGCAAGCCACATCTTGCTCTCAGAAATAAGGGCCAGGCTTGATCAGGGGTTGCAGTGTCTACCGGGCCCGGAGGGGCCCAGGCAGGTGCCCTAAGTTACAGAGGGCCAAGGGTGATTGTTGCCATGTGGGCACGTTGTCCTGGTGTGGTCTTCCAGAATATTCCCGAGAAGCCAGAAATCCTGAGTTTTGTATGCCACCTCCTTCCTGACTTGTGGATTTCAGTAACTAATTATTTACAACACGCCACACATCAAAATAATACATCTGCTGCTCGCCTGCGGCCAGTGAGTTACCAGTTTACAAATCCGGAGCTAGGTCATCTGTAAAGGCTCTTCTGCGGTCAAAATGCCAGATTCCAAAGCAGCCCCTGCCCCCCAGGGGCTTCAGTCTCCCCGGGAAATGTACCAGCATACACCCACACCAGGAAAACCCTAAATGGAGGGTCCTGGGTCCCAGGGCTGGGCAGCCAGAGGAGGTTTCCTGGGGGGTGGGGTCCTGCAGAAATCTGGGATATGGACGGGAGAGGGATGGTGCCCCAGGCAAGGAGCACTGCACAGGCAAAGGCAGAATATTGCCCTCTCTCCATGGGTCCTCTGGGCATGCCCACAACCAGGCCTGTCCTGAGCTGTTAGTGGTCCAGCTTCGCAGGTGAGGAAACGGAGCTTAGTGACTCACCTAAGGCTCCCAGACAGGAGGTGGTGAAGTGGGACTGAAAGCAGGTGGGGCTGCATTCTGCATTCTGCCCACCAGAGAGGAAGAGGTGGCAGCCCGAGGATTGGGCTCCCTCCAAGGAGGAAGGAGGAAGTCTGGAACTGGAGAGTCAGTTCTGTATGTGGGAACCTGGAGAGGAGCTTCCTGGGTGGGGCGTAGCCACAGGGCTGCCCCTGCGGGTTCTAGAAGAGAGACAAGGAGTTAAAGGCTGACCATGTGAATTGAGCAGAACCGAGATTAGCGTCTTGAGGAGAGGTAGGCGGAGCCAAGTGCTGCAGGGGACCCGCTCCAAATCCCATCACCAGCCTCAGGAGAGCCCCTACACCCCTGCAGACCCTACCCCTTTTCCCATCGGTAAAAGGAGGTAATTGGCCCAATCAACATCTCTTTCCAAAATGGTGCATGTGCCACCAGTATTTCAGGTGGTACCTCATGGGGAACTTTTTTTCCTTTATTAATTTTAATAGTCATATGTTAATTTTCATGCAAATTAGAAAAAAAAATAACTGTCACCAAACCTGGCGTTGCACCATACATAGCAATAACAGCTAACCCTTAGCTGTTACAAGTTTCTGTGCGGCAGGCACTGAGACAACACATGCTCATTAACACATTGCATCTCATTACAAACCATGAGGTTGATACTATCACTGCTCTCTATTTACAGAGGGGGGAATTGAGGCAGAGAAGCATGAGTTCAGTTGCCCAAAATCATCCAGTTAGTTAAGAGGCAGAGCTGTGTTCAAGTCCAGGCAGCTGGCTCCGGAGTCTCACTCAAAGCTGTAAACAAAGAATGTTGTCTGACATTCCAGCTCTACAAGGATCTAGTTGCAACCCACAGAAGTTGACCACCGACAGGGCTCCCTGGGGGGAATTCAGGATGGAAAAGCAGCATGAAGCATTCTGTTTTGGATATACAGCCCCTAGACAGTTAAGATGCATATCTAAGGAAGAATTTCAATGACCCAGAAATCTTGCATCTTCCCTTACATAGAAAAACACTAAAATCATTAACTTGAGCTATCTGGGTTTGTGTGTGTTTATGTGTGTGTGATTAGCAGTAATCTTTTACCAAGATGTATGCATGACTACATGTATTTCCCAGCCAAGAAATTCCTACATATCCTGGCTCCTCCCTTACCTCTCGGGAGCAGTTCCTCAGAGGCTATAGTCCTCAGTAAGACCCCTGAATAAAAACTGGAACTCACTGCCCTTATGTTGTGCGGTGCTGACTTTTTTTTTTTCACTTGACAAAGCCTCTCCAATATTTTTCCTTAGACTGAGGGTAACTGCACAGGTGGTATGACACAGGTAACTGGGAAGGTGGTAAACAGATCACAGAATGGTTCCAGGGGGGCTACAGTCAGGCGGTCTCCCAGGGCCTGTCCAGAGAGGGAGCTCTATAATTTGAGGAGAAAAACTCCAGACTGCAATTTTATATCAGATAACCTTATTTTTGTAACAGACAGTATGTTTTTTTTAATGTTTTTTTGACAATGATCCTGACTTTTTTTAATATTTATTTTATTTTTTTGTTTTGGCTGCATCGGGTCTTCATCGTGGGATGCGGCTTCTTCGTTGCAGCACGTGGGATCTTTTTGTTGTGGCACGCAGCCTCTTCGTTGCAGCATGTGGGCTTCTCTCTAGTTGTGGCGTGCGGGTTTTCTCTCTCTAGTTGAGGTGTGCGGGCTCAGTAGTTGCAGCGCGTGAGCTTAGTTGCCCCACGGCATGTGGGATCTTAGTTCCCCGACCAGGGATCGAACCCACATCCCCTGCGTTGGAAGGTGGATTCTTTACCACTGGACCACCAGGGAAGTCCCCAGATAGTATGTTTACATGGTTCACAAATCAAAGTTATATAAAAAGATCTATACTGAGGTGCTGCAAACATCCCAGCGGTTTCTGTGTGTCCTTCAAGGGCTGCTTTGTGCAAATACAAGCAAAGAGAACATATTCTTCCTCCTTTTCTCCTGTCTACCTACCTTGATGTTGTTCACTTATCAGCTCGGCCTCGAGGCCTGTCGTTATCCTATCAGCCAGTGAGCTCCCCTGCAGCCCTCTCCTTGTAACAGGTGTGTGCTATTCCAAGAGACAGCCATCCCTTCCACTAGCCCCTCTTCTGTGGGTAGCAGGGAGGTTGTCTCCCATATTTTGCTATTACCAACAAGGCCGCAAGAAATAATAACCTCGTACATACATCATTTTGTCCAGGGCAGGTAAACATTGGCTTTGGGACAATCTCACAGTGCGAAATGGCACCTTGGAGTCATTGTTAATTGACATTTCCCATGGTGAATGAAGGTAATCTTTTCATATGTCTAAGACTTATTTGTACTTTTTCCTCTGAACTGTTCATATCCTTTGTCTACTTCTCTGTTGGGTCTTTTTGTTCTTAATCTATAAAACTCTTTATACATTAGGAAGATAAATCTTCTGTCTGTGATTTACATTGCAGTATTTTCACCCAAGATGTCATCTGTCTTTTGATCTTGTTGTTGGTATTTTTTGGCATTTTTTTGCAGAGGCTGTTTTGTTTGTTAGTTTGCTTGCTTGCTTTTGTGTGTTCTAATATTTATGCAGTTGAATGTATCAAATTTTTCTTTTGTAGTCTCTGGATTTACAAGTCATGATTAGGAAAGCCTTCCCCACTGGAAGCTTACTTATAAGGGAATTTGTCCATGTGTTCTGCTAATAAAAAGCCACCTTGTTCACGGGGAGGGCCCAGAAGCACAGTCTTTCGCTAGATGGTGAACCTGACATTGCTCACCGAGTATTTTTCTCCATCAAACACTGCAGGCTGATCTGTGGAGGCAGCAGCCTCCGGCCCAGGGCAGACGTCACCATGGCCTTCCTGATACACCTGCTGGTCTGTACCTTCGGGATGGGCTCCTGGGTGGCCATCAACGGGCTCTGGGTAGAGCTGCCCCTGCTGGTAACGGAGCTGCCCGAGGGCTGGTACCTGCCCTCCTACCTCACAGTAATCATCCAGCTGGCCAACATTGGCCCCCTGCTGGTCACCCTACTCCATCACTTCCAACCCGGCTGCCTTTCTGAGGTGCCTATCATCTTCACTGTGCTGGGGGTGGGCACCATCGCCTGCACCCTCTTCGCCTTCCTCTGGAACGTCACCTCCTGGGTGCTGGGCAGCCACCACAGCATCGCCTTCCTGGTCCTCACCTTCTTCCTGGCCCTGGTGGACTGCACCTCCTCCGTCACCTTCCTGCCCTTCATGAGCAGGCTGCCCACCCACTACCTCACCACCTTCTTTGTGGGTGAAGGACTCAGCGGCCTCCTGCCTGCCCTGGTGGCTCTTGCCCAGGGCTCGGGTCTCACCACCTGTGTCAACATCACTGAGACATCAGACACCACCCCGATCCCTGAGACCACCAGGAACATGGACAGCCCACAGGTACCTGGCATTACCCAGAGCTGTTGCAGCTCTGTTCTTGGTCATAAGCAAGATCATACGGAGGGCTGGTGTCCCCAAGATGTTGGGTAGACCAGTGTTCTTGACCTGCCGCACTTAGATCACTGGGGGAGCTGCTGAGACATACCAGCGGGCACCCCCCTCACCCCCATCTCTGAAATCCTTGGGGTCAGATGTGTTTTGGAATCTGGAGTTTCAGATTTTGGAACACATTTACCCCAAGTCTGGGACAGGGCCTGTGACTCAGCAGTGCAGCACAGTGAGCCCCGCTGCCCACAGCCCGGGGCATTCATGCCCAGTAGGCAGACGAAGGCTGTAAAGAGACTCATATCCAGCTCAAGTGTTGCTGTCAACTGAGTCACAGAAAAATTCTGGCTTTTAGAGCTTTTCGGATTTCAGAATTGTAGATAAGGGATTGTAAACTTGTATGTATTCAAAATTCCCAGGTGTCGCTAATGTACAGCCAGGGCTGAGAACCATAGACTTTAGACGTTGCTTCAATACCTCGTGTTGTTACAACATCAAACTTCCTCACCGGGTATTGGACAATATATACATCTAACACTATCCAAACCACCGCAGTACAGCCATGGTTGCAAACCAGTGGCCTGGGCCACCATAGCCTGAAAGCATTTTTCTTTTTCGAGAGTTTGAATTAGTTGATAACATTTAAATTTTTTGAAATTTCACACACATAAATCTAGATGCATGACATCTCTTGGAAAAAAGTCGCCACAGGGCACCTTTGGGTGGGGCTGCTTTCCCGTCTCCAGCCAGCCCCTCCTCTGAACATGTATGTTGTGGTTACCAGCCCTGGAGGGCAGTAAGGGCGGGAAGCTGTAGCTTCCGGGTCAGAAAGAACCAAGTGCACTGGCTTCACCACATACTCCCCAGGACCCTCAGGTAAGACAAACCGTCCTGACACCCCTGTGCCCTCTAAAAGGAGGGGTAATGGACCCCACTGCACGGCGCCGTCAGAAGGCGCACACGAGCTGCTACATGCACACTGCTGCTGCCCAGTGAGCAATCAGTCAGTGTGAGCATTTATTATCCATCACTTACTTATTAATAATAATGCCTAATATTATTGTATACGGCAGACCTTGGAGATAATTGAGGGTTTGGTTCCAGATCACTGCAATAAAGCAAATTCACAATAAAGTGAGTCAGACAATTTTTTTTTGTTTTCCAGTGTATATAAAAGTTATGTTTACACTATAGCCTATTAAGTATGTAATAGCTATGTCTAAAACAAGTACATACCTTAATTAAAAAATACTTTATTGCTAAAAAATGCTAACCATCATCTGAGCCTTCAGCAGGTCGTAATCTTTTTGTTAGTGGAGGGTTTGAAATATTTCGAGAATTACCAAAATGTGACCCAGAGATACAAAGTGAACAAATGCTGTTGGGAAAATGGCACCAGTAGACTTGCTCGATGTAGGGTTGCCACAAAACTTCAGTTTGTATACACACACAAAAAATGCAATATCTGCGAAGTGTAACAAAGTGAAGCACAATAAAGCAAGGTGTGCCTGTATTGTCATCATTAATTGTGTTGTTACCTGTACCCTGACATCACCCAGGGATCCGACTGACCCTTGTTTTGTCTTTCCCAGGGAGCTAGCAGCACTTTGGTGTCTGAGCTCGCTAGGACGGCACCCTCCGTGGTCCATCTGGAAAGCCACTACCTCCCCGCACCTTCTCGCCCTTGGTCTTCTTCCTCCTGTCTCCTCTCATGATGGCCTGCTGCCTCATTGCTTTCTTTTTCCTCCAAGCGTCAACCCAGGCGCTGGGAGCTTCCATAGAAGACTCCTCACCTCTCAGTCAACCCTCCCACTCCATCCGGCCGCAGGAAGGGAAGGACCTGGCCCCCCAGGCCCGGAGGACAGCGGCAAGGGCCAGGATCCTCTGGAGGAGGAAGACAGCCCCCCGGCACCTGGCCCACCTGACCTTCATCTACATCCTGGTGGCCTTTGTGAACGCGCTCACCAACGGCGGTGCTACCCTCCGTGCAGACCTAACTCCTGCCTGTCCTATGGGCCTGTGGCCTACCACCCTGTCCGCTCACCCTCAGCTCCATGGCCAACCCTCTCGCCTGCTTCCTCTCCATGTTTCTGACCTAACAGGTCTAACACCCCCACCTGGCCCTGGAGAACTCTGGTTGGGGGCACACTTCATGTCAGAACCCAGAATCCCACACCCACCTATCAGGCTGGATGTGTAGTGGTTAAGAATATGGTTTCTGGGGCTCAACTGCCTGGGTTCAAATCCCCGGCTCTGCCACTTACTAGCTTTGTGGACACTGGACAAGTCACTCCACCTCTCTGTGCCTCAGGAATCTAAAAAATGGGGATAATAATTGATCTTCTTCCTAGGTTGCTGAGAGCATAAGACGAGCTAATTTCGTAAAGCTTTTAGAGCAGTGGCTCATGTCAGGTCCACCGTCACCGCCATTGGCCCATGTAGAGGAGCAAGCAGGAATTGAGTTTCCCATTTACAAATGGAAACCCTGAGGCTTGGAGAAAGGGTCTGCCGTGGTCTAATTCCCAGGATTTCAGCCCTGCCCTCCTGCCTCCAGCCCATGTCAGCTCCCTTACAGCTGCAGTTCTAGAAGAATGGCTGGGCAAATTGATAAAATGCAGATTGAGCCAGCCTAGATTTCAATTTTTTTTTAATATAAATATTTACTTATTTATGGCTGTGTTGGGTCTTCGTTGCTGTGCGCGGGCTTTCTCTAGTTGCGGCGAAGCGGGGGCTGCTCTTCGTTGCAATGCGCGGGCTTCTCATTGCAGTGGCTTCTCTTGTTGCGGAGCACGGGCTCTAGGCGCGCGGGCTTCAGTAGTTGCGGCACACGGGCTCAGCAGTTGTGGCTCACGGGCTCTAGAGCACAGGCTCAGTAGTTGTGGCGCACGTGCTTAGTTGCTCCGCGGCATGTGGGATCTTCCCGGACCAGGGCTCGAACCCATGTCCCCTGCATTGGCAGGCAGATTCTTAACCACTGTGCCATCAGGGAAGTCCCAATTTCAAATTTTAATAAGCAACCTAAGTGGTTCTGATGCAGGGACTTCGGATCTGCACAGGAGAAACACCCACCTTGGGATCATGAAACTTTAGGTCTCCCTGCCTCCCACGTGCTCCTCTGCCCTGCCTGGGCTCACAGCCTCTCAGCCCTGCCCACCCCCCACCCCCCAGCCCGGGAAGGAGGAGTAATGAGGACAGGAGAGCTGGACAGAAGATGTCACTTTGCCAGAAAGCTGATTTTTCTCCCTTGAGGTTTAAAAACTGTGGAGGGAAGCTGGAGATTTCTGAGGGAGCAGGCCAGAGGCCACAGACCTGTGGACACTGAGACGCCCAGAATGTTAGAAATACAGAGTCTGAGAGTCCCAGAATTCAAGAATCTTGGAGCAGAACGAGTCCTTAGAGGCAGGGCAGCCCCTCCACTCTCACCTAGGGGTGCATACCTGTCAGTGTTCTGAAGAATGTGGCCAGGGAGACCCCAGGGAAAAGGCCTCAAGTGAAGGATGGTGTCCTCAGTGGTCAGACCGAGGGCCTACATGGAAGGCCACCAGTGTAGTGCATTTAAGTCAGCCACCAGGACCCCCAGATCATGCAAACCTCACGTTGTAGACAAGGTAGCTGAGGCTGGAGGGAGAAGGGTCACCCGAGGTCGCACAGCGCACCCTGCAGTGCCAGTGCCATGATCCAAGCCTCCTGCTCATCAGCGCGGCTTCCTGGCTGGGCTGGGGAGTATCGCAGGAGGAAGTGGCAGCAGATGGTACCAGGTGGGCCCACAGCCGGGGCCAGGCCCTGCACACTCTGCTCCCCAGCCCCACAAGACTCATTACGCAGGTGAGGAAACTGAGGCTTAAGGACCAGTCCTGCAGGTGGAACTGGGATTTGAACCAGGCTCATGTAGCACTAGAGTCTGTTCTGTTTTTTCCTGCTGGGATTGCTAGGTGCTGCCGTTAACACTCAGGATGACTTAGGGCCAGCCTTGACCCCAGGAACGTCGCTGACCCACTTGAACTGGGTAGCCTGGAAGTTTCCACGTGGGTCTAACCTCTAAGCCTGGAGACGCTGACCCCTCCGTGTGGCCCCCTGGAGCTGGGCAGGGTGGGGGGGGTAGGGACAGAGGTCAGGCTACTCACCTCCTCCATTCACCCCCTCCCCCGCTCTGTCCTAGGTCTCTGCCATTCCTGGGGGTCCTTACAGCGCTCGGGACCGGCTTTGGGGCCTACAACATGGCCATGGCCGTGATGAGCCCCTGCCCCCTCATGCAGGGCCACTGGGGTGGAGAAGTCCTCATCGTAAGTATCTGGCCTGTGGAGCTGTCCGCCTCCCACCCCACAGCTAGCCAAGGCCTGGGAGGTCGAGAGTATAGCCCCTTCTATTGACCAAAGTCTTCGTGGTTACTCACTCAGGAAGCCCAAGGTTGGGGGGAGGGGGAGGGATGCTTCTCATTTGGGAATAGAGGCTTAAGAAGGTGAGCTGACTGGTCCAAGGTGACAGTCCATCTTCTCCCCTGAATGCCACACTCTTTCCACTATGTGTATGTCAGCGTGGCCTTCTCTTAGTTGCCCTTGACTTGATCATGAGACAGAAAAGCTATTGGGCTCTCCTTTGTCCTTGGGGAGGTCAACTCAGGGGGCCCCATTAGTCCAGCAGAGTCACCCCCAAAAGGCTCTCCTTGAACTTAGAGGTTATTCCATGGGGTCCCCTTAGCCCTGTTAGGTCACCCTAGAAGCGCCCTTCGCCCCTGGGGCTCGCCCCAAAGTTACCTTCACTGCTGAGTCTCTCCCAACCAATCCCCGCAGGTGGCTTCGTGGGTGCTGTTCATTGGCTGTCTGAGCTATGTCAAGGTGATGCTGGGCGTGATCCTGCGTGACCGTAGCCGCAGCGCCCTCTTGTGGTGCGGGGCGGCGGTGCAGCTGGGCTCGCTCCTCGGAGCGCTTATCATGTTCCCACTGGTCAACGTGTTGAGCTTTCTCTTCCGCTGACTTCTGCAGCCTGCAGTGCTCCACCTAGGCCAACTGAAGTGGCGTGGTCCATCATAAGGCCCCGCCCCCATTACTAACACCCGGAAACTGGGACCCCTCGAGGCAAGGCGTGTGCCCAAGGTCACAGAGCCAGTTGTAGGGAGCTGGGAGGCAGAGCTTTTTTTTTTTTTTTTTTTTTTTTTTTTTTTTTTTTTCAGAGCTTTTAACTGATCTGCAGCACCCAGCTGGAGGATGTTAGAAGCGGAACAGCTGGGAGGTTGAGCTGCCCTTTATAAGCTATGTGACCTTGGGGAAGTCACTTGATTGCTCTATCCCTCTGTTTCTTCATCCATAAAATGGGGATTATAATAAATAGCACCTACTTCATAGGTGTGGCACAGGGATAAAATGCAGAAGCACCCAGCACATCCTGATCTGACGCCCAACAGTAATAACAGGAGTGACAATCTACAAAGCCTAGAAGTGGCCAGAGGCGTTGAGAGATGACCCCTTCCCCATATCCTTTTTCCCCCTATCGTTTCAGAGAAGCTTCTAGAAGACAGATGGCTAACAGTAGAATCTCAGGCACCTTGGCTTCCCAATTCCCAGTATGGAGGAACATTGCACCCCATGCACCCCTTCCTGTCACCCCCTGCTGACCCAGTAAGGCCCACTCCTTGGAGATTAAGTGACCTCCTAAGAGGCAGAGAGAGGATTGGGGCGGAGGGGCCACAGCAAGACTTTGAACGTGAGTCCCCCCACCCCATTCACTGGCCGACACTGAACTGGGAGGCAGTCCTCTGAACTGGGGGGAGGAGGAGAGTGGGGAAGAGTATGTTAGCTACCTGATAGTTTTTTGGTTTTACTTTTTGTTTTTCTTTTTTTAAATAAAGACATTCCCTGCTTTTACACTAAGGTCAGCCTTCCAAGAAAAAGTCCAGCATGAACATTAAAAAAAAAGTTTCAATATAATCAGCTTTCAGTTGGTTCTAAGGTCAAGGCCGAGCTCAGAAATAAACAGAATCAAGGGCTTAGAGAATGTCTGGTCCTGGGACTTCTTTTCTTTAGAGGTTTGTTTTGTTTGTTTGCCACCACCCTTCCTTTTTAATTTTGAATAGATAATATAGTCACATGTTTCAAAAATCAGAAAATATAAAATGATGTTCAGCAAAAAAATTCCATCCCTGTCCACTCCCCCCTCTGCCCAGTTCCCCTTAACACATACATGAGCACTTTTATTTGTTCCCTGTTTACTCTTCCAGAGATTATGCAAATGTAAGCAAATTCAAATATAGAGCCTTTTTACATAAAAAGTAGTAAACTACTGTGTACTTTGCACTTTCAAGCAACAGTGAAAATGCGGAGAGCCGTCTTCTTCTTTGTCGTGACTGCATAGTATTCCACTGTGTGGAGGTGCCAGATTTGTTCAACCAGCCCTCCGTAGAAAGACATTTGAAGGTGTTGGAGACAAAATTAAACACTAAATCTCCCACCAACCCCAAAAACCTCTCCACAAAAGTAGAAAAGAAAGAAAATAGTTTTACTATTGAATATATGTTCAACCTGATTGTGGGGCACATCACAGACAGTCTGCTAAAGAGATTGCACAGGCGGAAAGAAACTCTACCCTTCTGTATAATCCAGCAGACACAACCTATTACATCAGGTTCTCAAATGATAACCTCAAGAGAAGTAGATAACACCGTTTGTCATCCTGAACTCAGCTAGTGATTGGGGTGGCTCTCTGTGTTAGCTAATTGTCCTTAACCACAGGAAAGAAGAACTCATATCTTTATGAAAGGAGGTGGCTTGGCAACTTGGAGCCAAACCCTGAGTTAAGCTCCTACACTCCAGAGACTGGGTGATAGGGGTGTGGCTTCCTGATATTTACATTGCAGAGGGTTCCCTTGAGAAAAACATTCCTGGGTGGTAAAACTGGCAAGAGGTTCATTCAGCTTTTTTAAAAGCCTCACATACATGCAAAAAGGAGCAGAGAAAGAATTTACGTTTTCTAAGGTAAATGCTCTTAAGAAAAGGGAGTGGGGATGTCTCTTTCCCTTTTTGGCACCAGAAAGAAATGTTTTTATTTGTATTTGCCCTTACAAGGGCATTTGGGTTGTTTTCAGTCGTTCTCTCCCAGAAAAGATATTGGAGTAGGTAATGAGCAAGAAGACCATCTCTCTGTACTGACGTGGGAAGATGGCTCCAAGATTAATTACACACACGGGAAGCAGATGCAGAAGAACATGTAGAGTGCGGTCCTAGCCATGCTAATACACTGTCAAGCACTAGGTGGGAGGGCAGGTGACTTGCTGTTTGGAAAAGGCACCTCCATCTGACAGCCCTCTCTATGGTTTTGCTTTCGCCCTCCTCCTTGGAAGTCTTTGTGACCTTGACAACCTTTTAGTTACCATGCACAAGTCAGCTGTCCTCCATCTCCTCCTCTGTACAATGGAGACAATAAAAGCCCCTCCCTCTCAGGGTTGTTGTGAGGGTTAATTAGCCCCACACCTGCAAACAGTGAGTGTTCAATAACTGTCATTAAAAAGCTTCCACTTTGAGAGAATATCTGCTATGGACCCTGGATGCCCCTTCCACCCCACCCCCACCCACCCCCTCCCTGAACTTAAGTCCAGTTGACCCACGTCACGTGATGTCTCTACAGTCCAACCAAGGAAGTTTCCCTGAAGAATGAGAGCGGGACTCTGGACTCTGCCTAGGGTTGGCAGCGGGTGGGCATCCCTGAGGACAACCCCGCTTCCCAAGCTGGTATCTCAAGGTGGTTGGAGGGAAGGAGGTAAAGCAAGAAGGAAGGGGCCTTCCGGGCAGCAGAAACTGCACTTGCAAAAGAGGTGGGGCAGGAGGCAGCAGGCCGCATTCAAGCACCTAAAAGGAGGCCAGGTTAGGGAGGCCAGGGGCAGGCACAGAGGCAAGGGCCTGAGAGGCCAAGGTTGTGTAGGGGTGGAGGGTTGTGTTGGCCTCTGTGGGTTTTGGCGGGGAGGTGGTGATATTGCAGGGAACCACAGCAGATACAAACAGACTTGGAAACTACTGCAGCCATCTGGGCAGAAAGGGCCCTGCACTGGTTGAGCCATGCAAAGGCCGGCTTATCACACAGACTGAAATATACAATTTGTCCTTTTTGGTCTCCTAAGAAATTTTCCTGGAAGTCAATGACTGATTGAGCAAAGGGACTCTAAATAAAAAGGACAGAACGACCCTCCTTCCACCCCGGGCCGTGGATGGGGGCTAAAGGGATCTGAGTACGGAGAGCATGTAGGGTCCCAGCCTCTGCCCCAAGAAACCAGAGCAAGAGGGGCTGCTCTGCTTTGAAGCTGGCCACCCAAACTCCCGAGTGGGGGTCCCCAGGAGACATTCCCTCCCACCATTTTGCTGGTAGTATACTCTGAGAAATGTCTAGAACTGTCTGGAAAACAGAGCCTGAAAAGTGGCACCTGGGGCAGGAGTCTCACAGGCCCCGGTGCTCTGGGGAGATTGACCTGGTCAGAGCTGCCCTAGGTTTAGGCAAGTCCAGCCAGCCTCTGTCCAAGAGCGCTGAACCCGAACCCAGCTTCCGCCCCGCCCTGTCATTTTCTGCAGTGGAGACACCCTGCAAACCACCTTCCAGAGAAACCGCAGAGAGCAGGGGGCATGGTGGTATGGTTTGATTTCATACCTCTAATGCTTTAGACAGATGGCATATGGGCCTCTGAGTGGGTCCCAGGTCCTGCAAATGGGGTCATGTGCGAGCAGTGGTCCTTGCTCTTCAGGGCTCCGAGCTCCATGAGGGAAGGCTTGCATCTGGACTGTTTATCCTGGACCCGCAGGCCTCAGCACCATGCCTTGCCCTGAGAAGGGCTCAGCAAATATTACTTAGTGGTGGGAAGAATGGCCTCTCCAAAGCTGTGCATGCCCTAATTCCTGAAACCTGTAAATATGTTACATTACACGGCAAAAGGGAGTTTACTGTTGGAATTAAGGTTACAGACCTAAAAATAGCAAGGTTATTTTGGATTTCTTGAGTGGGCCCAATCTAATCACATGAATCTTTAAAAAACAGAGAATCAGAAGAGATTCAGTTGAAGAAATGAGAAGAAAGATGCAGCACCATACACTACAACAGCAAAAAAACCCAAACAATCCTATTAAAAATGGACAAAGGACCTGAATATATGTTTTTCCGAAAAAGACACACACATGACCAACAGGTACATGAAGAGGTGTTCAACATCACTAATCATCAGGGAAATGCAAATTAAAACCACAATGAGATATCTACCACATGACTGTTATCAAAAAGACAAGAGTTAAGTGTGGGTGGGGATGTGGAGAAAGGGCAACCCTTGTGCACTGTTGGCAGGAGTGTAAATTCACGCAGCCACTATGGAGAACAGTATGGAGGTTCCTCAAAAAAATAAAGATAGAACTACCAGATGATCCAGCAATCGCACTTCTAGGTACATAACTGAAGGAAATAAAATAACTATCTCAAAGAGATATCTGCACCTTCATGTTTATTGCAGCATTGTTTACAATAGCCAAGACATGGAAACAACCTAAGTGTCCATCAACAGATGACTGGATAAAGAAATGTATTTTTATACACAGTGGAATAATAATCAGCTATAAAAAATAAAGAAATCCATGGGCTTCCCTGGTGGTGCAGTGATTGGGAGTCCGCCTGCCAGTGCAGGGGACACGGGTTCGAGCCCTGGTCCGGGAGGATCCCACATGCCGCAGAGCAGCTGGGCCCGTGCGCCACAACTACTGAGCCTGTGCTCTAGAGCCCACGAGCCACAACTACTGAGCCCACACGCTGCAACTACTGAAGCCCGAGTGCCTAGAGCCCGTGCTCCGCAACAAGAGAAGCCACCTCAATGAGAAGCCCGCGCACCGCCATGAAGAGTGGCCCCCGCTCGCCGCAACTAGAGAAAGCCCGAGTGCAGCAACGAAGACCCAATGTAGCCAAAAATAAATAAATAAAATAAATAAATTTAAAAATAAATAAAAAATAAAGAAGTCCTGCCATTTGTGATAATATGGATGGACCTTGAGGGACACTATGTTAAGTGCAGTAAGTCAGACAGAGAAAGGCAAATACTGTATATTCTCACTTATATGTGAAATCTTAAAAAAACTGAACTGATAGAAACAGAGTAGATTGGTGGTTGCCGGTGAAACCGTGCATCTCAGATTAGGACTTGAACCCACGTGCCAGGACTCGAACCCAGCCAAAACCCAGATTGGGACTTGAACCCACGGTCTTTTAACTGTGATCACACACCTGGTCTCAGGACCTAATGAAGCTCAGGTTCTTGATGTCTCATCACAGAATGAATTCAGTGAGAGACAAAGTGGTAGGTAAGAAGTGGATTTATTTAGAGAGAAACACACTCCATAGACAGAGCGTGGACCATCTCAGAAGGCGAGACAGCCCCAGGGTATGGGGTTGTCAGTTTTTATAGGGGTGGGTAATTTCATAGGCTAATGAGTGGGAGGAGTATTCCAGATATTTGGGAGAAGGGGTAGGGATTTCCAGGAATTTGGCCACCGCCCACTTTTTGACCTTTATGGTCAGCCTTGGAACGGTCATGGCACCTGTGGGTATGTCATTTAGCGTGCTGATGTGTATAAGCCTCAGCGTATACTGAGGCTTAAGGTCTAGTGGAAGTCTTGTCTGCCATCCTGGACCTAGTTGGTTCTAACCATTTATGTCTTGCCATATGGCTATGTCGTTCTTTTAAAGGTTGTGCCCTGCCCCCTTCCTTCCTGTTTCACCAGGGGCTGGGGAGTGGAGGAAATGAGGAAATGTTAGTCAAAGAGTACAAACTTCCAGTTACAAGATGAATAAGTCCTGGGGAAGTAATGTACAGCATGATGACTATAGTTAACAATAATACTGTATTGTATACTTGAGGACTTCCCTGGCAGTCCAGCGGTTAAGACTCCATGTTTCCAATGCTACGCGGTGCAGCAAAAACAAACAAACAAACCAAAAAAACTGTATTGGGACTTCCCTGGTGGTGCAGTGGATAAGAATCTGCCTGCCAATGCAAGGGACATGGGTTCGATCCCTGCTCCGCCAAGATCCCTCATGCCGCGGAGCAACTAAGCCCATGCACCACAACTACTGAGCCTGCACTCTAGAGCTCGCGTGCCACAACTACTGAAGCCCGCGCGACTAGAGCCCGAGTTCTGCAAAAGAAAAGCCACCGCAATGAGAAGTCCGCGCACCGCAACGAAGAGTAGCCCCCGCTCGCCGCAACTAGAGAAAGCCGGAGCGCAGCAACGAAGACCCAATGCAGCCAAAAATAAATAAATAAATTTATTTTTTTCAAAAACTGTATTATATGCTTGAAAATCACTAAGAGAGTAGATGTTAAATATTCTCACCACACACAAAATAGTAACTATTTGAGGTGATGAATGTGTTAAGTAACCTCATTGTGGTAACCATATATTATACATGTATCAGATCATCAGAATATACACCTTAAACTTACACAATGTTATATGTCAATTATATCTCAATAAAGCTGAAGAGAGAAAGAAAGAGAGGAACGGAGAAAGAAAGAAAGAGAGAGAGAAAGAAAGAGAGAGGGAGAGAGGAAGGAAGGAAGGGAGAGGAGAGAGGGAGAGAAAGGGAGAGGGGGAGGGAGGAGGAGAGAGAGGGAGGGAGGAAGGAAGGAAGGAAGAGAAAAGAGAAAGAAAGAAAGAGAGGAGAAAAAGAAAAAGAAAAAGAAAGAGAGAGAAAGAAGAGGGAAAAAAGGAGGAGGAAGGAAGGAAGGAAGAAAGGAAAGAAGGGAGGAAGGAAAAAACAAAGACTTGGCAGAAGTCAAGAGAGGTGCCAAGTGTCCTGGCTCTGAGATTCAGAAAAAACCCACATGCAAAGACCAAGAGAGGCCCTGAGGAGCCAAGCGCAGCCCTGGCTGACAGCCATCGAGGAAGCAGGAACCTGCAACTGCAAGGAACTTGATTCTGCCAGTGACCTGAATGGCACGGAAGCAGGTTCTCCCCCTGTGGACACCTTGATTTTAGCCCTGTGAGACCTGTTTCCGACTTCTAACTTAAGAATTGTGAGATAATAAATTGACATCGTTTTAAGCTGCTGTTTGAGGCAATTTGTTACAGCAGCAACAGAAAGCGGATACAGTGGTGTTCCCTCTCTTGTTCTCACAGCCCCTTTAAGCTTGTAAGATACATTCACGTGCATTATGACAGTCACCCCCAGAGTCCGACATCACACTGCAGATGTGGAAGCAGAGGTCCAGATGGGGAGTGACCGAGCCAGAGTGCCCCAGAAAATGGGCTGCAGAGACAGGGCACAGACACTGGCTCTGAATCTAGGGTTCTTTCTAATGAGCTGTTGGCATAAATACTGAGGTATCACACGTCAGCTTTATCCTGGAGGAAGGGGGTCCCAAGAACTTGGAAGCATAAAATCAGGACTGCTCTGAGGAGAGACCCACAGAGTCATCTGAAAGGGAATTGAGAGGCATTCCAACATGCTTCCTCGGGTTGGTCAGCACTGGAATCCCTGAAAAAGAAGCATCCACCATGTCTACCCCCACTCATGTCCACCATGGTGACCATTAACTTAGTGGCTATAAAGAGCTTCCCACTGCTGCCCTTCCTGGTGGGCCAGATGCCAGGGCACAGGGCCATTGCCAAGGGCCTCCACATGCCCTGGGCTCCTCCTGAGCCTTTACTGATTTAAATCTCACAGAAGCACTATGAAATACTTTCTATTATTATCAGTCCTATTTTGCACAGGAAGAAACTGAGGCACAGAAAGGTTAAGTTACATGAGGTCACATAGCCAGTGAGTGGCAGAACCAGGACCCAGAATGCCTAGGCTCTGTATTACATGATCTTTCTGTGTCAGCGACATGAGTCTCAAAGCACGTGAACTCGTCAGGAAAACCTTGGCTTCAGACGAGGAAACTGGGCCACAGAGAGATACAGCGCCTCCCGGGCTCATAGTCATCTGGTTTGAAATAGAAACAGAAAACTCCAATCCACCTGGCCCCAACTTCGTCACCATCCAACACACACACACACACACACACACACACACACACACACACATGCACACTCCAACTCCTCTGGAAGTGAGAAGAAGAAATTAGTGCTTTTGTAGGCAGGATGTGATTTACACCTGCAGAGACTAGTGGTATCCCTTTAAGAATGAGTAGCAGAGGCGCTAGAAGTTGCCAGAGTTTTGTCACATACAACGCCTTGAAATTCTGATTTTGCCATGGCATGGCCTTTCCTGATGCACTTCATGATGTTTATAGAGGTAAAACCTGGGGGAAGTGCCATGACAATTTTTGGTGTTTCCAGGACTCTGCCTTTCATTTGGAAACTGGTGGGTGATCAGCTGGCTTCTGGGTGTGCCTTAAGAAAGAAAGGCTGCTCTGTTACAACCTGCAATTTGGCCCAGACCCGTGTCTTCTCACAGGGCTCAGTGGTTAGAATGTAAGATTCGTAGCTTTCTCTCTTGATAGGAAAGATACTATTATTAAGAGAACAAAGATAAGCAACAAATAGCACTGCTAGTTGCTACAATGTCCATTCTCCTGTCTCTTTCATAGTCATAGAACCCCTGATTTTTTTAAGTTATTTATTTTTATTTTTTATTTATTTTTGGCTGCATTGGGTCTTTGTGGCTGCACACAAGCTTTCTCTAGTTGCAGTGAGCGGGGGCTACTCTTCGCTGTGGTGCGCAGGCTTCTCATTGCGGTGGCTTCTCTTGTTGCAGAGCACGGGGCTCTTCTAGGCATGTGGGCTTCAGTAGCTGCAGCACGCGGGCTCAGTAGTTGTGGCGCACAGGCTTAGTTGCTCTGCGGCATGTGGGATCTTCCCAGACCAGGGTTCAAACCCATGTCCCCTGCATTGGCAGGCAGATTCTTAACCCGTGCGTCACCAGGGAAGTCCATAGAACCCCTGATTTTAGCTGGGCACATAGTAGGCCAGAATAAAGGCCACATTTCCCAGGCTTCCTTGTGGCTGGGAATGACCACGTGACTAAGTTTAGACAAATGTTACAAGAATAACGCTTATAACTTCCAGGTTGTGTACTTAAAAGGCAGAGCAGGACCTCCAATCCCCATTTCCCCTTCCTGCTGGCAGAAATGCAGATGTGATGACTGGATCTGGAGCAGCTACCTTAGACCAAGAGGAGGAAGCCACAAGTTGAGAATAATACAGCAAGAATATAGAAGGAGGCTGAAACCATGATGATTGTGGAGCTACCATTCTGCCTGGAACCCAGATTTAACGTGACAGAGAAATAAATTTCCGTTTTTTAAGCGTCTACAATGTGGGGGACATTTTGTTACAGCAGTGGAATTCCCATATTTGTATATGTATGTTTCTCTATATGTGTGTGTGTGTGTGTGTGTGTATATATATATATATATATATATATATATATGCATACATACACTCACACGCTCACAGTCAGTCACACAGAAAGAGGAGAGGACCTGGAAAGATATATACTGAAATGTTAGCCTAGTTAATTCTGGAGGAAAGGATTTCTGGTGATTTCTTTTTTCTTCTTGACACTTTGCTGTAATCTGAATTTTTTTCTTTGAGCATGTGTTATTTCAAAACTTGACGAAAATAAAGAAAAGCCTAAAGAAAGGGAGCATCCTATAAATAGATCCTATTGTTTAAATCACCTTCATTTGCTTCATATGAGCCTTCATAGGTCACACACACACACACACACACGAACATAAGATTTTACAGAATATTTGGCTTTGTTTCCTGTGGGTTGTGGAACTTTTTTTCAGATGTTCTTTTTACTGAACAAAATGTCTTGGAGATGGTTCCATGTCCCTATGTGTAGGGTGGCCTCATTTCTTGTAACCAGCACAAAGCACTCCCTGGCTGGGCATGCCAGGTTTCCAGAAAAGCTCTGTTGATGGACCTCTGCAGTTTCCAATTTTAAGCTACTGAAAACAACACAGTGATGAAAGTCCTGAGACCTGCCTCTCTGCACTTGTGTGGAGTTTTGAAGCTTCTAATCTGGCTCCCCTGCTTATTCACTGTGTGACCTCAGGCAACATACCGTGCATCTCTGAGTCTCTATCTTCTCACCTGTAAAATACGGGAAATAACGAAGCTTGCTCCATAACATTATTGTGAGGATAATAACATCAAAAATTTATCACGTGCTTACTGCATGCCAGGCACTTTTCTAAGTGCTTCTCAAGAGTTAACTAATTTAATACTCACAACAGGGTGACATGAGGTAATGCTTAGACAGATGCCCTGAAAGTTTTCTAGAATCTTCCAGCTTTCAGACAACCACCATGAAATCCTCTGGCTAAATCTTCATGAGGAACCATTTCAGAGACTTCTTAGAGTTGGTGGTCAAAGAAGATTTTTGTATGATTTCAATCTTTTAAAATTTATTGAGATTCATTTTGTGGCCTGACATATAGTCTATCCTAGAGAACTTCCGATGTGCATTTAAGAAGAATGTATTCTGCTCTTGTTGGGTGGGATGTTCTACAAATGTCTTTTAGGTCTAGTTAGTTTATAGTGTTGTCCAAGTCTTCTATTTCCTTGTTGATCTTCTGCCTAGTTGTTCTATCCACTATTGAAAGTGGGGCATTAAAGTGTCCACCTATTATTATTGAATTGTCTATTTCTCCTTTTAGTTCTGTCCATTTTTGTTTTGGGTTTTTTTGTTTGTTTGTTTTAATATTTATTTATTTATTTATTGGCTGCGTCAAGTCTTAGTTGTGGCATGCAGGATCTTTCATTGTGGTGCATGGGCTTCTCTCTAGTTGTGTCACACAGTCTCATTACTTGCGACACACAGGCTTTGTAGTTGTGGTACGTGGGTTTAGTTGCACCACAGCACGTGAGATCTCAGTTCCCTGACCAGGGATCGGACTGGCATCCCCTGAACTGCACGACGGATTCCCAACCACTGGACTACCAAGGAAGTCCCCATTTTTGCTTCATATATTTTGGGGTTCTGTTGTTAGGTGTGTATGTGTTTATAGTTTTTATAAAATCATCCTGATGGGTTGACCCTCTGATATTGCTGTTTGCATGATATATATTTTTCCATCCTTTAACTCTCAACCTATCTGTATCTTTGAATCTAGAATGTGTCTCCAGTAGACAGTATATAGTTAGAGCTTGGTATTTTTATCCAGTCAGAATATCTCTGCCTTTTGATCGAATCCATTCAAATTTAATGCTATTAAGAATAGAACTAGATTTACATCTGCCATTTTACTTTATGTTTTCTATATGTCTCATGTCTTTTTTGTTCCTCTATTCTTCCTTACTGCTTTCTTTTATATTAAATGAGTAATTTTTATTATAACATTTTATCTTTAATAGTTTTTTCACTTTTTTAAAATGACTGCTCTAGGTTTACTATATACATCTTATCAGAATCTATGTCAGATTGACACTAACTTAACTACAGTGAGATATAGAAGTGTTACTCCTCTATTGCTCTATTTCTTTTTCCCCCTTTTTGTACTATTCTTGTTATATGCATTACATCTCATATGTTTAAAAAGCCCACAACACTCCCTCTAGGAGTGTTCACTAGCAAGAAGGGAGGCAAGAGGAAGGAATATTTGGTTAGATCACCTGCTTCCCCCAAAATCTGTTCCAGGCTCCAAAGCTAATAGCAGCTTTCCCTCCAAGGAACTCGAGGAGTCTCCTTATCCCCCAACTGCCATGCACACAGCCAAAAATGTTCATAAAGATCTGGCCTGCTGGTGCCTCAAGACACCCTCCATTAGGGCTGTTGGATAGCAGGAATATTAAATAATATCCCCCAAACTGAGAAGGAACTTTGAGACCTAAAAATGAAGCAGGCAACTCCATAAAGTGCAATAATGATGTTTATTGTGGGTAACATACAGACAGGCAAAATTGAGCAGACAGCAATCCAGAGGCACTCTGCGCAGCCAAAAGGGATACAGGAGGATTTAAAGGGGCCAAAGTTAAAAACAGAATCTGACTAGCAAGGGAGAAGTACGTCTGCACTGATGGGAACCGGGGTTTTTTTCCCTCTCCCGGGGGGTCTCATGGCCATTATTCCTTGCAGACCATTAACCATCTGTGTCAGCAAAAGGCATTCTTTCAGTTTTCATATCAGATGAAGGAAAGGGTAAAAGTTGATAAGGAAGTTTTCTGGCTTGGGCACATTCTTTATGAGTAGGTTAAAGGTCAGTCACACAACAGGGGAGGGAGTAGGACTGCAGGTCTAAGATGGAACTGCCAAATGGAATCAGTGTGGTTCAGCCACACAGGGGCCTTGACCTGAGGATACACATTGCCCTGGTCAAGTTCCGCCCCACCCACTTTTTTAAAAAAATAAATGTATTTATTTATTTGGCTGTGTTGGGTCTTCGTTGCTGCGCTCGGGCTTTCTCTAGTTGCGGCAAGAAGGGGGCGCTACTCTTGGTTGCGGCGCGCAGGCTTCTTATTGCGGTGGCTTCTCTTTTGCGGAGCACGGGCTCCAGGTGCATGGGCTTCAGTAGTTGTGGCACGCAGGCTCAATAGTTGTGGCTTGCAGGCTCAATAGTTGTGGCTCGCGGGCTCTAGAGCTCAGGCTCAGTAGTTGTGGTACATGGGCTTAGCTGCTCTGCAGCATGTGGGATCTTCCCGAACCAGGGCTTGAACCCATGTCCCCTGCATTGGCAGGCAGATTCTTAACCACTGTGCCACCAGGGAAGTCTCTGTCAAGTTCCCTCTTTGACACGGCAAGTCCCATTCCCATCACTCCCTTTCCTAGAGTGGGGAAACAAGAAAGTTCCTCCACCTCCTAGGCTGATTTATAATATTAATAAGTAACATTTATTGTTCAAAGAGAGCAATAATTATGGAGTAACATGGATGCTCTCATGAAACCCCTAATGAAATAGGTAATCATCTTATGGATGAGACTACTGAGGCTCAGAGAAGTTAAGTAACTGAACCAGGTCACATAGCTGGTAAGTAATAGAGTTTGAACGCAGGTAGTGTGGCTCCAGAGCCAACAGGTGAGATCACTCCACTGTGCCGCTCCCTGAAAGTAGTCATTAGAGGATCCGTTTCCTCCTGGCAGTGGTAAATGTTTAACATCTCTAAAGGGAAATCCCCCTGTTTGTACCACTGCCAGTTTCCATGGTGTAATTACTCTCACTGTTGCCGATTTCAAGCTACAAATATGTTACTGAAAGCAGCATTGGGAAAAGATGCACACAATCAGCTCTCCCAGGCTGGCGCAGACTGAAAGCCCAAGGAGGGGGGTCAACGGGAGGTGGGCAAGGGAGGACAGAGGATCTTTAAAGAGGTTTCCCACCGAGGAGCTCGTTGGGCCCTTCAGCAATCTGAAGTGCTGAGTCTTTTTTTTTTTTTTTTAAATAGATAATGATGTTTTTTATGTTTATAATCCATTTTTTAAATTAATTTTTATTTATTTATTTATGGCTGTGTTGGGTCTTCGTTTCTGTGCGAGGGCCCTCCCCAGTTGCGGCAAGTGGGGGCCACTCTTCATCGCGGTGCACGGGCCTCTCACTATCGCGGCCTCTCTTGTTGCGGAGCACAGGCTCCAGACGCGCAGGCTCAGTAATTGTGGCTCACGGGCCCAGTCGCTCCGCGGCATGTGGGATCCTCCCAGACCAGGGCTCGAACCCGCGTCCCCTGCACTGGCAGGCAGACCCTCATCCACTGCGCCACCAGGGAAGCCCTGAAGTGCTGACTCTTATTCTTGTCTTACAGATGAAGAAGCTGGGGCTCAGTGAGCCTGATGCATTGGTTCAACAGTTACTGAGCATACACTCTGAGTGGGCCCCAGATGAACCGGACCAGTACTGGGGATGCAAAGATGACCCAGACCAGGTTCTAGCCTGCCTAACGGAGCTTGTGGACTGACAACAGACACACAGACACATACACGTGGCTCCCATAGGGCCTCCCTTCAAACGGGTAGCATGACAGTTAAGATGGTGGGTTCTGGTCCCAGACTCCCTGGTCTCAAGTCCAGGCTTTACCATTTACTAGCTGTGTGATCTTGGGCTAGTTACTTAATCTCTCAGCTCCTCAGTTTACTCATCTGTAATAATGGTACCTACCTCATAGCATTGTTAGGAGGATGATATGAATTAATGCAGACAAAGGCCTCAGAACAGTGCCTGCTGCATAATAAATGCTCAATAAGTGTTAGCTGTTTTTATTATGTAACTTCAGAAATGCAACTCTGTGTGCCCAGAAAGAGAGAGAGAAGGGAGAATGAGTACATGGTGTGGGCGATTCCACCTGGACAGGAGCCCAGCTGTGAGCAAGATGCTGGGGGCATGGACAGAATCCCACACATCTGAGTGAGAGCCGAACCTAAAATTACAGTGTGCAAACCAATGCAATGGCTACCACACACTGCCACTGTTTATGTTCAGAGTGTATTTATTACTGCAAAGGACTATATTCAGAAGACTGCCAATACCTTTCTTTATGAGAGATTGAAAGAATTTTTCAGAGTTTTAAAAAATATGTTTATATTTATAATTTTCTCCTCACATTAGAACCTAACACCCACGTTAAATGCTCTCCCTGCAGTAACTATCGTTTCAAAATGACAAGCGCTAGAATAAACAGTGGGGACTTTCCAAAGGCTATTCAGCTGGTGGTTGGGAGAGCCGGAGCGAGACCCCAGCTTGAGGACTCACAGGCCAGTGCTCTTTCTTCTTCAATCTGGGCCCTGGGGGACAACCGTGACGTTCTCCCAAAGACCCCGACCTCCACTTCTGGCTCCTTTCTGAGCGGAGGGGAGGACGGGTTCGTCTGCAGAGCTTGAACTCACCCAGGGAGGGTGTTTGGAGTGGAGAGAAAGGGCGTGTGGATTAGAATCCCGGCTTCACAGCTGGCTCTGTGTGACCTCCCTGAGGCCCAGTCTCTATAGATAGAGGTTGACACCTACGTCAACATGTGTATATGTACATATACACATCTGTATACATATATATAGTACATACATTATATGTATGTATTCTGCACGCAGCAAGGGCTCTTGTGTTTACTCCCTTCCCTCCGTACAGGTGGTGGGCTCTGGATGCATAACTTTGAGCCAGCAGGTGGCGCTGCAGCCCAAGAAGCAGGAGAAAGGGCAGGAAAAGGGTGTGCCTGGAGGGTTGATCAGCTGGGGTCCTGCAGATGGGGGGTGGGGCAGGCATTCAGAGGGAAGGTAGTAGTCCAGGTCACACGAGTGCCTCCCATGCCCACACAGGCAGACACACCCAGCATCTTGCATATGTGCATAACCAAGGATCGACCTTGCAGGGGAAGGAGGCCTTCCCATACAAGATCTCCTTGAATCCTCACAACTGTCTTATGGGTAGTGCCAACGTGATTCCATTTTACAGGTGAGAAAAAATGAGCCCAGAGAAGCAAAGTGAACTGTGCTAGGTCACACAGCAAGTCCATGGCAGAGCTGGGATTTGATCTTTGCCCATAATAATATTAACAGCCAACCCTTCTACATGTGTTAATACTGTCCCAAGGCCTTCTGTACACATTAACTCACTGAATCCTCATAACAGCCCTATGAGGTAGGCATTAGCATTTTTAGTTTCAGGTTACAGAGGAGGAAATGGAGGCACTGAGAGATTGGGCAGCTTGCCCAAGGCCACACAGCCAAAGCAAAAGAGCTGGGATTTTAACTCCAGAGTCTCTGCTTTAAACCACTGCACTCCTTGGCCTGCTGAGGCACACGGGATGCACGGACACACCCTCCTCTCGTACTCACATTCTCAGCCAGGGCGGCTCCAAACTGTACAGAGTGCAAGGTCCCTGGGTGCTATGAAGTGAACAGGGCCACAACGCACCCCTCACCTGGCCATGACACCACCTTCCCTGTCTGGCCACATCAGGAGCCCCTCCTCTGTGGCGGTGAGGGGGAGACCTCCCCTTGGAAGGACTCTGCTAAATGCTCCCATTTCCCCAAGGGAGCCTCCTCTGTGAAATTTTCCTGCAGCCCCCCAGACACCAGGAGGTCACCCCTCCTGTGGCAGCTCCACTTATGCACTGAAGGCAAGATCTCTCTAGCTGCTGCGGCAGCCCAGGCTGGCGAAGAGCGGGAGTGAAGCAGGGAGACCAGTGAGGAGGCCGTGGCAATGACCCAGGTGGTGGCGGTGGACCCCGGTGGCGGCTTTGGAGGTGGGAGGACGGATTTGGAGTCTGGATTTGTTCTGAAGGACGAGCTCACAGAATTTGATGAATTTGATATGTGGGTGTGAGAGAAATTGTTATGATATGTAATAAAATATATTGCATACATTTTGTAATAAGGCATTAGTTATCAAGCGCTGCATAGCAAATGAACTCAAAACTTAGTGGCTTAGGATGACAATAAACATTTATATCTCAAACAGTTTCTGTGGGTCAGGAATTCAGGAATGGCTTAGCTGGGTGGCTCTGGCTCAGAATTTTTCCTGAGGCTGCAGTCCTCTGAAGGCTTATTGGTGCTGGAGGATTCACTTCCGAGGTAGATCACTCACATGGTGCTGGCTGTTGCCAAAGAGTCTCAGTTCCTCTCCATGGGCAGCTCGAGCGTCCTCATGACACGATGGCTGCTGGGCCCCCAGCCAGTGACCAAGCGAACAAGATGGAAGATGCAGGGCCTTTTATGACCTAGCCTCAGAAGTCACACTCTCTCATTCCTGCACTACCTGTTGGCTTCACAGGCAGCCATCAAGGCATGAATGGCAGCAGGTATGGATCCCTGGGCACCATCTTGGAGCTGGCTACCGCATAAGAAGAAACCTGTTCTCCTTTCCTTTTTTTTTTTTTTTTTTGGTCCTATTTTTTTTAATTGTGGTAAAATATGTAACATAAAATTTATCATTTTAACCATTTTTAAGTATACAGTTCGGTGGCACTAAATACATTTACATTGTTGTGCAACCATCACTACCAATCACCTCCAGAACTTTAGCGTCTTCCCAAACTGAAATTCTGTACCTGATAAAAAATAATGTCCCACTTCCCCTTCCCCCAAGTTCCTGGCAACCACGATTCTACTTTTCGTCTCTATGAATTTGATGACTCTAGGTACCCCACGGAAACGAAATTATACAACGTTTGTCCTTTTGGGTGACTCATTTCCCTTAGCCTAACATTGTCAGTGTTCACCTATATTGCAACATATGTCAGAAATTCCTTCCTTTTAAAAGCTGAATAACATTCCATTATATATACCACGTTTTATTTACCCATTTATCTGTCGATGGATGCTGGCATTGCTGCCACCTTTTGGCTGTTCCGAGTAATGCTACTATGAACGCGGGTGTACAAATATCTGTTCAAGTCTCTGCTCTCAGTCCTTTAGCTATGTACCCAGAAGTGTAATTACTGGATCATATGGCAATTTTATGTTTAATATTTTTGAGGAACTGCCATACTGTTTTCAACAACAGCTGCACCCTTTTCTATTCCAACCAGCAATGCACAAGGATTACATTTTCTCCACATCCTCATCAACACTTGTTATTTTCTGTGTTTTTCTTTTTTAATAATAATCATCCTCATGGGTGTGAAGTGGTATCTCATTGATTGTGATTTTGATTTGCATTTCCCTAATGATCAGTAATTTTGAGCATCTTTTCACGTGCTTATTGACCATTTGTATATCTTCTTTGGAAAAACGTCTAATAAAGCCTTTTGGACATTTTTTCATTGGGTTGCTTGGTTTCTGTTGTTGTTTTCTCCTTTCTTGGCAAGTATATACCCTGCACGCTGCAGCAAACCACACATTTTGGCTCTGCCTTTTTCCACTCACTCTCAGTCCATGCCAAGCCCTGCCCTATATGATGGGGATGCTGTGGGAAGCAGAACCCGAAGCTTCCTGCCCCATGGAGCTCACTCCATGGGGAACCAGGCACTAACGAGATGTCAGCTGGTGACAGAGTGGCTTTTATTTCAGGGGAGAGCAGCAGGCAGCCCCAGGCCCCTTTCAACCCTTGCGCCTGGCATGTCAGCTCCTCATAGCATGTTCTAAAAGTCTGAAAGAGTTTCCAGCGTTTTTAAAATTTGGGAGACAACATCAAAATGTAGATTTATTGCTACTCTTGAAAAACTGGAAGTTCTGACCACTTGGGCCTGCTTTCCCACCTGGCCGACATCACCTGGATCAAGGTACCAGCCCCCACGTGCCTACAGTGTTGGCTACTGATGGCTCACCTTTCCCAGGGGCACTCACTCCGAAGACTGGTCAGTGCAGAGCACAGCGGCCTGACCTGCCTGTCTCAGACTGTGACATCTCTGAAGGGCTGTCCCCTTCTAGGCTGTCCCCACTCTAGAGCTCCTGATGGGACTTCCCAAGGCGGTTGCAACTGCCTAACCCTGCTACCTTCACTCCCCCGATATCTGAAGAGCGTTCCCTGGAAATCCACCTGCACCCAAATTTCCATCTCGTGGTCTGTTTCCTGGGAACCCTGACCTTCAAGAAAGGCATGTGCTTGCCTGCTCCCCAAGGCCCTGGCCTAGCCCACCTGGCATTCGAGTTCCCATCCTTGGTTGTGTCCTGGCCTCCCCATAGTGATAACAAAAGGAGGTGCTAATGCTTCCAAGACAGGGACCACATACTCATGTTCTAGACATTATTCTCAGCGATATACTCATTTAATCCTCACAATAAACTTGTGACCCTAAGATCACTAGGTACTTATTAAAAAGGCTAAATTTTTTTTTTTAATTTTTATTTATTTATTTTTGCCTGTGTTGGGTCTTCGTTTCTGTGCGAGGGCTTTCTCCAGTTGCGGCGAGCGGGGGCCAGTCTTCATCGCGGTGCGCGGGCCTCTCACTATCACGGCCTCTCTTGTTGCGGAGCACAGGCTCCAGACGCGCAGGCTCAGTAGTTGTGGCTCACAGGCTTAGTTGCTCCGCGGCATGTGGGATCTTCCCAGACCAGGGCTCGAACCCGCGTCCCCTGCATTAGCAGGTGGATTCTTAACCACTGCGCCACCAGGGAAGCCCTAAATTTTTTTTTTTTTAAATTGACAATACTAAGTGCTGGTGGGAATGCAAAATGGTACAGTCATGTTGGAAAACAGTTTGTCAATTTCTTATAGAATTATAAATACAGTTATAATATGACCCACTAATTGCACTCCTAGGTATCTACCCTAGAGGAATGACAACTCATGTCCACACAAAGACCTGCATGTACATGTTCATAGCAGCCTTATGTATAATCACCAATAATTGGAACTGACCCGAATGCCTTTCAACTGGTGAATGGAGAAATAAGTCATGGTGTATCCATACAATGAAATACTACTCGGCAATAAAAAGGAACAGACTTCTGACAGATGGAACCGCATGGATGAATCTCAAATGCATTATGCTGAGTGAAAGAAGCCAGACTCAAAAGGCTACATACTGTAAGATTCCATTTATCCAACATTCTTGCAAAGGCAAAACTATACAGACAGACAACAGGTCATGGTTATTAGGCGTATTCATTTCCGAGGACTACTGTAACACAAAGTACCACAAACTGGGTGGCTTAAAACAACAGAAACTTGTTCTCTAATATTCCAAGTCCAGAAGTCTGAAATGAAGGTGTTGGCAGGGCTGCACTCCCTCCACAGTTTCCCAAGGACAAGCTGTTCTTGCTCCTTCCAGCTTCTGTGGCTCATTCCTTGGCTTGGGGCCACATCACTCCAATCTCTGCCTCTGTGGTCACATCAGCTCTTCCTCTGCATGTTTGCCTCTCTCTTATAAGGACATGTGATGGCATTTAGGGTCTGCCTAAATAATCCAGGGTAATCTTCAATTCAAGACCCCTAATTTAATCACATCTGCAAAGATCCTTTTTCCAAATAAGGGTACATTTACGAAATTCAGGGTTAGAATTTCGGACCTTTGCAGGGTCCTTATTCAACCTACTATACAGGGATTAGGGGAAAAGAGGTTAACTACAAAGGGGCATGAGGGACTCTGGGGGCTGATGGAAATGTTCCATATACCAATTGTGGTGACAGTTGCATAACTTATACATTTGTCATGCCTCCCCCAGTTGTAAGTGGCAGAACTGGGAATGAATGAAGCAGGCTTGGCACTGAGACTGTTCTCAAGGTAATCAATGCACTATATTACATGGGGAGAAAAATGAGGTGGGGTGGGCGTTCTGCGTTCCACTGCTAATAATTAAGCAGAAAAGTTTGAAAATGACGAGAATGGATGAGCTTCCCTCCAGTGATGACATTTCACGATTCTCCAGTTCTCTGGCTGTCAGACGCTTTCCTTCAAAATTCTGTGAAGCTGAAGATGCGGCCCACTTTGGAGCCAAGAGGGCAGTTGTCTGGGATGCGCTGGCTGGGTGGGGGAGGGGAGAGGATGCTGGGGATGGATGAAAATAATAGCAGGGGGAGGGTTCTGACCCCTCTCCCCACAGAGCACTCATGCCCTTTCCCCCCGGGACAAGGCCTCCGTCCTCTCCATTCACTCACCCCAGCTGATGCCACACACCCCCCACCAGAGACCTCCCCACCTCCTCTCATTGTCTGACAGGCTCAGATGGAGGGGCAGCCCATTAACCCCTTCCTGGCCTCATTGCTTCACTCTGCAGCTGTCACACCCGCAGCCTCAGGCCCAAGCAGGGAAGAGGACCCGGTAGTTAATCACAATTACTGCGCAGAGTGTCAGCTGTGAGGCTGGCCTCCTTCATTGACTGCCAGCCGGCCCAGGCCAGGGACCACCAGTACCAGCCATGCAGCAGATTCTAAGACCTACAGAGGCAGAGAGAGGACAGTCTCTTCCTAGTTCATTTCTGGGGACTTCCCCCAAAGACCCCAGCAAGGTGTCCTCCATTGTCAGGGCTGCAGCCAGTAGCCTACAAACCCCCAAGCCCGCCCCCTGCCCTCAGCACCTTTGCGTGATCCTCAGGTGGTGGACTCCTCATCTAGAAACACCACCTCCTCCAAGAGGCCTTCCCTGAGCACCCTGGCTGACGCGGCGCTGCTGTTCCCAGTCACCCTCTATACATGCCCTGTTTACAAGCTGTTTCACTTTTCCAAAGCACTTGTCACTACCTAGAATTGTCTCAGGTGTTGACTGGTCTAGTATGAATATTAGTTTCCGGGGGCTGAAATAAGAAATTACTACAAACTAGATGGTTTAAGGCAACAGATATTTATTCTCTCACAGTTCTGAAGGCTAGAAATCCAGTATCATGGTGTCAGCAAGGCCATGCTCCCTCTAAAGGCTCTAGGGAAGGATACTTCCTTGCTTTTCCCCAACTTTGGGGGGTTGCCCACCATCCCTGGTGTTCCTTGGCTTGTAGACTCATCACTCCGCCTCAGCCTCCATCATCACATGGCCTTCTCCCTTCTTGTGTCTGTGTCTGTGTCCAAATTTCCCTCTTCTTATAAGGACACCAGTCACTGGATTAGGGTTCACCCTAATGCAATATGACCTTGTACTTGATGACATGTGCAAAGACCCTATTTCCAAAGAAGGTCACATTCACAGGTGCCAGGGGTCAGGACTTCAGATCACACGATCCCTCAGTGATTGTGCCGCAGTGAAGCATCCCACGATGTGGGGTCGCCAGTTTGTTGATGGAGATTGAGCTGCCTCCATTTATTGTCTATTACAAATGAAACTGTTGTGTACAAGTCCTTGTGGGGACATATATTTTTATTTCTTTTGGGCAAAAACCTAAGGGTGAAGTTGCCGGGTCATAGGTAGGTGTATGTTTACCTTTATAAGAAACTGCTGGGGCTTCCCTGCTGGCGCAGTGGTTGAGAATCTGCCTGCTAATGCAGGGGACACGGGTTCGAGCCCTGGTCTGGGAAGATCCCACATGCCACAGAGCAGCTGGGCCCGTGAGCCACAACTACTGAGCCTGCGCATCTGGAGCCTGTGCTCCGCAATGGGAGAGGCCGCGGCAGTGAGAGGCCCGCTCACCGCGATGAAGAGTGGCCCCCGCTCGCTGGAAATGGAGAAAGCCCTCACACAGAAACGAAGACCCAACACAGCCAAAAATAAATAAATAAATAAATTTATTAAAAAAAAAAAAGAAAGAAAGAAAGAAACTGCTAAACTGTTTTCCAAGGTGGAATATCTGAAATGCTGTTTCATGTCAGTGCACCATGAGTGTCCTCGTTTGTGTTTATGGCTGTGTAGTGCTCCAGTGTATGGATGTCCCAAAATGTGTTTAACCAGTCCCTTATTGAGGTTGTTTCCAGTCCTTTGCTGTTACAAACAATACTGCTGTGAATAACCTTGTAGATATGTCACATGTCACATGAGTGAGTGCACCTGTAGGACACACTCCTAGAAGTAAAAGTCCTGAGTGTGACAGAGACTAATGGTTGTCCTCTAAAATCCAGGCTTCACTTCCTCCTTTGAAACAGAACCTACTGTTTTCATCTGGACACATGATGCCTGGAACACACACTGTATTTCTCAGCCTCTCTTGTAGCTTACTGTAGCCATGGAATCAAGTTTTGGCCATAGGAATGTAAGTAAAAGGATCACATTTGACTTCCAGAAAGGGTCTTTAAAGGGACTTCCCTCCCTTTTTGACTCCTTTCTAATGACCGGAAGTCTCTCCCTCTGGGATGCAGATGTGATGGCTGGTGTTTGAGCAACTATTCTGGGCCATGAAGTAGAAGCCATATACTGAATGTGGTGGAGTAAAAAGATAGAAGGAGTCTAGTTCTCTGAATTATGGAGTACCTTGCCAGCCCTAGACTGCCAGCCACCAGACTTTATTTACATGAGGGAGAAATGCCTCTACTTTGTTTAAATCACTATTAATATGGGTTTTCTGTCACAAGCGGCCACTGGGTTATAGATCCTATGCATTTGTAAGTTTGAAAAGTAGTGCCACATAGCTTTGCTTTTAGAAAGGTCATTTTGAGGGACAGAGTGCAAGTAGACTGAAGGGCTAAGGAAATCAGGGAGACACCAGGACAGTGGTAAAGGGGGAGAATGATAAGGCCTAAGCCCTCATGAGAGCAGTTTAGGTGGGGAAGGGGGGGTGATGGGGTGGGACAGCCAAATTCTTTCCAAATCTAAAGGAGAGAATGATAAACTAGAAATGACAGGACAGGTGCTCCCACCCCCCCCCACCCACAGCCCACGCTTTCATCTGACCCCAGCCTGTTTGGCCACCCCCCTGCACAGTAAGTTCCAGGCCCCTCCCCAGCGAGCCAATCTTCCCAGGTACACCGTACTTGCTCTTACTGCAACATTTTGTACCTGCTGAACCCTTTTATGGGCAAGGCCCTCATCTGCCACATCCCTCTACCCCCTCACCTGGCTAATTTCCACTTGCCTCTCTGGCCTTATCTCAGACTGGGCCTCCTCCAGCAAGCCCTCTCGGGCTCCCTCCTCTGCCGAAAGTCCTTCTCTGAGCCCACGCCCTGTTGCTGCCCTTCCTCTAGCATTTTCCAGGCTGTGTTATAATTGTATAGAAGTCACCCTGCAGCACTGGAGAGCCTTTGGCTGGTGAGGGGGTAACCAAGAGGGGCCCAGCCCAGGACGCAGCATTTAAAAAAATGTGACCCACTTGTCAGGCGCTATTCTCAGCACTTACACTTGCCTAACTCAAAGCAACACTGTGAATGGGCGAGTGAGCGAACGAATGAATGAATGAGTGAACGAATGAATGAATGAGTGAACGAATGAATGAAGTACCCACCAGGGGGCGGTGGAGCTTTATCGCGGAGCACCGAGTGGAAGAGACTGGGAAGAGCCGCTTTCCCACCGCCCCTCCTCTTTGGGTCTCGCCACACACACACACCCAGCCCCACGAGGGAATCGCCCAGCCCCGCCCGCCCCCTCCCCGCCTCAGATAATTAACTCGAACCAATAAAACGCTGATTGCGGCGCCTTTGTACCCGCCGCCTCGGCATTGTCATGGTAAACGGGGTCCCCTCCCCATCCGGGCTGCCGGCCCCTCCCCAGCCCCCGCAGCTGGCCCGGAGTCGGCCCGAGCCACCTGGACGGGACCGGGGGACCCAGAGCTGTCCGGCGCCCCGTCCATCTGCTCCTGCTCCCCACCCCCGCCCTCGCCGTCAGCTGCGGACCCGGCCCAGCCCGGAGCCGGCGAGGGCTGCCTGCGAAGCCCGCACCTCTTTCCTCCGCCTTGGCCCGCGGGACCCGCAGAGCGGGCGCCGGGGATCCCTCCTGCAAGCCTGCGGTCCGTCCTCAAAGACGGCGGGGGTGGAGGTGCGTTCATGGTCAGAAATAATAACAATGCTGAGAAGCCAAAGAGTACAGAGGGAACCAGTGGGAAAGCGCACCCCCGTTCCTAGTTCCCCAAGAAAAGCTTCCAGAAACCTTCTAACATATATAGGTACATATAGGAATATATATATATTTTTTTAATTAATAGGAATATATTTTAAAGAGGATACAAGTAACAGGAAAACAAGCTGGAGGTAACCAATTTAAAGAATGCAGTAGGTTTTACAGGACTGTTCCCCCTTCATCCTCACCACCCCCCTCCCCACGACTGTCAGTTTGGGGTTATTTCTCCAGAGAGCTTTCTCTGCATGCACACTCATAAATGTATCTGCATATACACACATGTATTACCCTAAATGGAATCATGCACTACCTATTATCTACGGGTCGCTTTACTTTACTTGACAAGGAATGTGGTAGAGATCTTTCCGTGGCTGGGTTGTTTACAGAACAACGCTACCGAAGGCCCCCTCTGTCAGCTCCCACCCCCACCCCCCTTCAGCCTGGGTGTGATCTGCTGCCTGGCCTGTGTGCCTTTCCCCCTGTGGGAGAAGGTTCTGTCCTTGCGTCCCTGTGTGAATGGGGGTGGGGTGGGATCTGTGTGTTTCTGGGCTTCTGGGAACCTATCAGGTCTGTGAGCTGCCTTTCAGCAGAGAGAAGTGGAAAAATAATAATAATAACAAGAACAGCGGCAGCAACTGTAAAGCAGAAATATCCAAAACATAAGAAATGAGACAAAAGGAAGTCTGTGTGTCTTTTCAATGTCATCCTAAGCACTGTCTGATCAGCCTGCCTGGGTCACCTGATTCTCTAGGCGACACACCTTTGTTTGACTTTGCTGTTTATTATTGATCAATGTCCCTACTCAGTGAACTTACAAGTTATCTTGTAAAAAGAAGCACAGGCACTTCCCTGGTGGCGCAGTGGTTAAGAATCCACCTGCCAGTGCAGGTGACATGGGTTCAATCCCTGGTCCCGGAATATTCCCACATGCTGCGGAACAACTAAGCCCATGCGCCACAACTACTGAGCCTGCACTGAAGAGCCTGCGAGACACAACTACTGAAGCCGCCCGCCACAAGTACTGAAGCCCAGGCACCTAGAGCCTGTGCTCTGCAACAAGAGAAGCCAGTGCTCTGCAACAGTGAGAAACCTGGGCACCACAACGAAGACCCAATGCGGCCAAAAAACAAATAAATACATAGATAAATAAATAAATAAATAAGCACAGTTGCAAATGATTTCTGTCCTATAGTAAAAATAACGTAAAAGCTTGTGATTTTGTTGCTCTGTAAGACATTCACCTAACTTGGCCATCTTGTCCTCCATTGAACCAGCTTTACCATCCTGCTGCTTCCCCCATTAATGAGTTAAATAAAGCTTTGACATGTGCTTACTATATATTTGCATGAGCTGCGTGTTTTCAATTTTCTGAAAATAATACTTTGAACCAGTTAACCTTTCTTGAAGCCTCTCTCTGTGCCAGGCACCTTCCTCAGGGCTTCACTAGGAAGAAGGAGCTTAGAGGCTGACTCTAGGGTGACAGATCTGGGTAAACACCGTCTCTGTGCCAGACTCATCCACATTCTTATCTCTTACTCAACTCAAATTGCATGACATCACTGCAAGAGGAGATTTGCTTTTACATTTTCCAGTTTTGTGCATCACTTTCCGCAAGACATAGGGCTTTAACTATGAAGCGAGGTTGGTGATAGCTGCCTCCCAGGATTGTGTGAAGGTGTAGTGGGATAATGCTTGAGAACGCAGCTCCATCAGTAGTGCATTGTGTTACTTGTGGTTCAGCATCCGGAAGCTCAGGGAGGGGAAGTAACGTACCACCCAAAGTCACAAGGTCCCAAAGCCTGGGCCATCACGCCTGCTGCCTTGGTCACATAATGTCCCAGAGCCACCATTTCCACATCTGTAAAATGGGAATAACAAAACCTCCAGGGGATGTTCCCAGATGAAAGCAGACTCTGCCTGGCAGAGAGGTCAGCTGTCGTGGCAGCTGCAAACTTAGTTTCATGGTTGTGTGAAAGCTCGAATGTGCTTATGTCACACATCAGGTCATCTGTTGAGATGCCTTTTGGCTCTTGCTTTTACAGCCAGCACCTGAGAGGAGGGGTATTCTTCTATCTTCCACCCCAACACAATGATTGTTTGTGCCCTGAGCTCCAGGATCTTGCTAGGGGGTCCTTGGCAGCTTCTTTATGGGTCTAGCGTTTTCTTTCCTGAAATGGAGCCCACCCAAATTTGGGGTCAAAGGTGGCAGCTCCCGAGACCTCAGGCTTGGAGACTGTATTAGTTTTCTGGGGCTGCTGTAACAAAGCACCACTAACTGAATGGCTTAAAACAACAGAAATGTATTGTGTCATAGTTCTGAAGGCTAGAAGTCTGAAATCAAGGTGTGAGCAGGGCCATCTTCCCTCTGGGGCTCTGAGGAAGAATCTGCTCCAGGCCTCTCTCCTGACTTTCAGGGCTTGTCCACAATCTGTGGCATTCCTTGGCTTGTAGACACATCACTCCCATATCTGCCTCCATCGTCACACAGCATTCTCTCTCTATGTCTGTGTCTGTGTCCAAATTTCCCTCTTCTTATCAGGACACTAGGCATTGGATTAGGGTCTGCCCTACTCCACTATGACCACATCTCAACGATTACATCTGCAAAGACCCTATTTCTAAATAAGGTCACATTCTGAGGTTATGGGTAGACACGAATTTGGGGGAGGGGGATGTTATTCAACCTCAACAAGCATCTCCCTGGTGATCCTGAAGGAAACTGACCCTCCCCACATTTTCTGGATTGCAAAAAACCCCAGGATTCCTGTGAGACCCTCTGGATGAGCAGTATCAAGCGTCTGACCATCCTATCAGCAGGGAGCTAGGAGTTGCATTTCCTCTGACTAGATAAATAAAGCATAAGCGTGCCAGGGAGGAATGGACAGTGCCTACAACCCAAGTCTCTTCGCTCAAAACTGTGCACACAAGTGCTGGGCTCTGAGCTGCCAGCAGGTCTCTGGTCTATATTTTCCTCATCTGTCAAATGGGCACGGTGAGTATACGTATACAAATCTTGAGAACACACAACATTTATGGTGATAAAAATCAGAATAGTGGTTACCTGGGGGTTGGGCAGGAGGGAGCCTGCTGGGTGGTGGAAATGTTCTATAGATCTGGATGGTAGTCACACGGGTGTATACTTACATAAAAATTCATTTAATTGCACACTTTAGATGTGTGTGCTCTAGGTACTTTAGTGTGTATATTTTATACCTTAATAAAAAGGTAAAAAAGAAGGAAGGAAGGAAGGGAGGGAGGGAGGGAGGGAGGGAGGAAAGCAAAGAGAAGGAAGAAAGATGAGCACAATGACCTTTGCCAAGCCTGGCTTCCAGGACAAAGGGGAGAGGCCCATGCCCAGACCTTTCTGCAAATGGCAGGCAGAGGGTCACCGAGATGTAGCCTTGGCAACAGAAACAGAACGAAGGGGCTGGTGTCGGTCAAGGCCTTCTTTCTTTGTTTTCTCACCCCAGGCCTCACTCCTGGAAGACAGAAAGTGGGATTTGGGAGTCACACCCACTGGCTGTGTGACCTTGGGCATGTTGCTTGCCTTCTCTGGGCCTTAGGCTCCTCACCTGGAGAATAAGGACAATACTCTCAAAGAAGTGTGGCAAGGACTGGGACACTGGCTGCGCTGCCCTCAGCATGGTGGTGGCCCTCTGGTCAGTGCTTCACTCCACTGCTGCTCTGCTCACTGCTGCTCCTCCTAGCTCAGGCCCAGCTTGGGGAGGGAGCCATGTCTGAGCGCCAGCTACACTGTCCTCTAGTGGTTACAGGCAGGTGAAAAGCAGCGCTGGATTCCTGGGTTCAAGTCCTGATTTTTCCCACTCACCACCTGTGTGACTGTGGATCAGTCGCTCGTCTTGGTTTCCCCCTCAGTAAAATGCCTTCCCTCCCGAGGTTGTCATTTCATCCACTCATTCAACCCGGGGCAGCTTCCTACACTTTTCTGTGGCTCAGTCTGCTCATCTCTAAAATGGGGATGAGAACAGTCCCTATGGCATAAGATTGCTGTGATGATGAAAGAAATCTGCACTTAGAGCAGCGACTGGCCCAAAGCAAGGACTCGGGAAGCCTTAGCTGATACCACCCTCTATGCCCGCCCATTGATTGAACTCCTGCTGTGCGGTGGGCACCGGGCTGGGCACTGGGGGGGTCCCTGTGGGCCCAGTGGTCCAGCAAGTGGATGACAAGGGAGCCCCAGAGCCCCCCCAGCCTTCCAAGGCTGCTGCCTCCCAGGCTGAGCGTTTCAGCTGTACCCAGGCCAGAGGCACGGTTCTGCCAAGTGAGGCGCTGAGAGAGGCTGTCACCCGGCGGCACAAAGGCAGCTCCGCACGTCATGGGCGGGGCCGGGGAAGAGCTCCAACCACCTGGCTCTGCAACTGCTCCCGGGGCAGCCTGGCCCCAAGCCTGTGCTCCCTGCCTCGCCTCTCCCGGCCAGGAAAGATGTGGCAGCAGGGCAGGCACGGGCAGGAGGCAGGCCCAAGATCCGGGCAGAGAAGGGGCAAGAGTTGGAGCGCAGGGCCTGGCGGCAGGGAGGGAGGGAGCCCGCGCACAGTGAGGAGCAAAGGAGGGGAGGGAAAAATATTAACGCGAGCAGCTGACGCTCACGAGCACCCAGGGGGCTGGGCCCTGGTCTCAGTTGCTCCTCATAACAACCTCAAGAGAGATGCCCATTAGTTAGCACTCCATTTTACAGCTCAGAAAACCAAAGCTCAGAGAGATTAAGTAACTTGCCCAGAGTCACACAACCAGTACGTAGCAGAGCTGGGATTTGAACCCAAGGCTGCCAAGGTCCACGCTCTAAATCATTATGAAGATGAAGAGGAGGGAAAGGAGAGGGGAAGGAGAAGAATGACTAGAAAGGCAGAGAGAAGGAGAGAAGGGAAAAGGAAGAGAGGAAGGAGAAAAAGAGAAAAGGAAAGAAAGAAAAACGAAGATGGAAGGAGAGAGAAGGAGGAAGAAGAGAGAAGTGGAAAGGGTGGAGGAGTAGAGAGAAGCAAACGTTCAGGAGGGAAGGAGGCCCCTCCTTGGGGGCCTGGGGGAGGGAGGCTGCCCTCTCCCCCTACACCCCCATCTCCCTCACCTCCCTCACCCCACACCCCAGCCCGCCCCCCACACCCCCACCCCGCTGCACGAGCTGCTTCCTGACAGGCACACCAGGATAGCTGGGCCCCTGGAAACAGTGGCTTTCCTGGGAGGGGCTGAGGGGCCCAGAGCCAGCAAGGGGAAGTTGAGGGCCTAAGAACTGGAGGGCCTGTCAGCCCCTGTGTGCCTGGCCTGGAGGGCTTGTTTCTACCCCACGGCCACCCTCCAGGGGGGGCTTGTCCCCAGTTCACAGTTGAAGAAGCCGAAGTCAGAAGGTGAAGTTAAGTCCCCCAGGGCACAGGGCTGGTAAAGCTCTGGTGCAGGGCTGGAGCCCACAGTCCGCCCTGGAGGCTGCTGCACTCTCAGACTCCAGTCTCCAGCCTCTGTCCTCACAAGGTGGAGTCTCCAGCCAACTACCAGCTTCAGCAGCAGGCAGAGCTCAGCTGGAGAAGCCAGCTTGTACACAGTCCTATGGGCACGCTCACCCTCTTCCTCTTAAAGTGACCTACTCAGCAGCCCCAGCCGAGGGCACAGAGAAGGGAGCCCAGGCTACTCACATTCAGCCTGGACCAAGCTGAAGGCCCGCTGCAGTCAGCACAGGCTGCGTCATTAAGCAAACATCAGCTCAGCTGCTGAGGTCCTGCTTACTCCTCACTCAGGTGACGTGGCCACTGGGGGCCAGTTGGGGCCTCTGGAGTCTGGGGGCCCAAGATTCTGTTTTGGATGGCTTAGGATCCCTTTGAAAGTGCACCCCAATTTAATTCTGTGTATAGATTAACTTTTCTGGTCTTTGGTTTTCATCAGATTCTCAAAAAGGGTTACATCTCCCAAAAGGTTAAGAGTCACTCAGAGATATTCAGCTCAAACAGTCTGTGACTTAATGCAGATGAATTTAGAAAATCATAGTAGAACAGGAGGCCTGAATCTTGGAACTCTGAGGACAGAGGCCTGGTCTATTGTAACCTGTGTCTCCGGTTCACAGTAAACATTAAACATTCATAAATGAATGAGTGAACAATTTACAGAAGGCCACCAGAGGAACAAACAGGAGGAGCCAAGAAGGGGTGTGGAGGACCCTCATTATTTAATGCTGTGTAACAAATCACCCCAAAACTCAGTGACTTACAACAACAACCATAATTTCATGGTTTCATGGTTTCTCAGGGTCAGGAGTTTGGGACCAGCTTGGCTGGGTGGTTCTGGGGCTGCACTCATCTGAAGGCTTGATTGGGGCTGGAAGATCTGCTTCCAAAGTGGCTCATTCATATGACTGGCAAGATGGTGACAGCTGGAGGTGGGCCTTTCCACAGGTTGCTTGAGTGACTTCATAGCGTGGCAGCTGGCTTCCCCAGAGTGACCAAACCCAGAGACGAAGGCAGAAGCTGCAATACATCTCATGACGTAGCCTTGGAAGTCACATTCCACCATTTCCACAAAATCCTACTGGTTACACAGGTCAGCTTTATTAGAATTCTAAGTTGATGTGAATCTCAGGAGAAGAGGATCCTTGGGGGCCACCTTAGGGGCTGGAGGCCACAGAGGAGTCAGAGAGGTGAGAGGAAAATCTGGAGAATTCAGAGCCCTGGAGATCAGAAGTCTCTTGCAGAGAGTAGCCCTGCCTTGAACAGAGTTTGGGTCCAGAGCTTGACGACACTCCCAAGGCCAGTCTTCCACTCTCTGCCTCACTTCTGGCCATACCTTCCCCCCACTATCTCAGCGTTCCAGACTTGCTGGGTTTTGATCAATTCTCTAAAAGCAGCATGAATTCTCCCACCTCCAAGCCTTTGTTTCTACTCTTCCCTCTGCCTTGAATGCCCTTCTCACTTCTCCTCTCAAGCTACCTCCTCCAGGAAGCCTCCCTAAATGCATCCCTACATGAGTCAGTCACCTTGCCCAATCCCCAGTGCATCCTCCATGGCTGTATAGAGCCCTTTGTACACCTCTGCCTCCCCCACCACAAGTGCCCTGGGTTGGAAGGCTGACCCACAGGTGCCCAATGCTATATGCTGAATGCATGAATGATGGTAACACCCCACACACAACAGGCACAGGGAGGAATTGAGACATGGCTGATGACCTCCTTGGGCCTCAGTGTCCCCACTGGTCAAATCCCCTACAGCCCCAAGATTCTGCTTTTACATCCTCCTGGAAGTATCCAAGGACAGCACCTTGCAATTAGAAGAGACAGGTCAGAGCAGGGCTCAAACCCCAGAGCCTCCACTTACTTCATCTTCAAGGTCAGGCAAGTCGTTGACCTCGCCACACCTCAGATTCCCCAGCTGTAAAAGGCACTAATGTTCTTCACCTCCCAGGTGGAGAGGAGTGAGCACTATGGCACGAGAGGTGTTCATATCCTGGCTCCACCTCTGGGCAGATGACCTCCTTCCTCAGAGCCTCACTCTTCCTATCTATTAAATAGAGACAATTATATTTGAGTTGTCAGATTTCTCTGGGTCTGAAACTGCACTCATCCAAGTAAATGTTCTGCCCAGAGCCTGGCACATGGTAGACACCATGGCAGCCTTGGCAGGGTGCTCGGTCTCCCTTCAAGGGAGAACTTGCCCTTCGGGTACCAGGAGAGCAGTGAGCTGACAGCCTCCAGCTGCGGCAACTTCAGGATCCACCTCAGCTTTTGAGCCAAGGCCACACCCTTCCCGGGCAATCCCAGCCAGTGTCCAAACCAGCAGGGGAAGCTTCTGCCCAGCGTGGGGCTCCTCCGATGGGCACACTCTTCTCCGGAGTTCCTCACTGGGTTGGCGGTGCCAGATCTGTGTGGTGGTCTCAAGTTCTCCCTGTCCAGTTCTGCTCCCCCTTGTCTGGCATACGCATCAAGCCCCAATAAACCTCTTACTCTCCTGGCTCCATCTCAGTGTCTGCACCTAAATGACCCAAACTGACAGGGCACTCAGAATGGAGCAGTGGTTCCCAACGTGTGTCCCCAGAACCAACAGCATCTCCATCACCCGGGAACTTGTAAGACGTGCACATTCTCAGGCCTCACCCCAGACCTGGGGGTGGGGCCCAGCAACCTCACTCAACTTTCAGAACTGCCATAAGAGAGGAGAGCTATTGTTCAGACATCATAGTGGCAGTGCGGTGGGGGATAGGGATGCAGGTGGGTCTGCGGGAAGGGGGGAATGTTTTATCACAGTCTCAGCAATTCCCCACCCGCCAAGTCCCTCCCTCATTTATTCCAAGAATCCAGAGGGCTGAACCAACAAGGATCTCTCTCCACCCCATTTGGGGAAGGGACCAGTCCAACATCCAGCTGGAGACTTCACAGGTTTGTGAGGCTACACACAGCCCTGCCTTCTTTTCTCCTGCTCCTCGCCCCTCTCTCTTCCTTCCCTCCGCAGGGGCACCCCAGCCCCACCCGCCTACCTCCCCTTTGTCTGCCAATCTGTCTCCATCCCAAGATGAGCCCTGGGCCTCCACCAGCCAGTCTGTGCTCTACCTACAGGACCCAGAGAGAGGCCTCTACACTCCCAACTGCTTCTCACTCACCCTGGGGAAATGTCCAGGGGAACAGTTCATACTCCTGGCCTCCCTGCCCCAGCCCAGGCCAACATTCGCCCCCCACCCCTCCAGGTCTGGAGTATACTCTCCCATCTAAGACACTCAAAGCATCTCCACGTGACAAGTGAGGAAACGGGACAGAGAGGCACAGAGATTTGTTCAAGATCACACAGCAAGAAAGAGGAGCAGCCAGAATTTGGACCTTGCTCTCTCTTCCCACCTCAGCCTCCCACTCCCAGGCCCCCAGAGTTGGCAGGTGACAATTTTGAGATGGTCACATGTGGCAGGGACATTGTTGGCCCTGGAAGATCCGAGGCCTCACAAAAGCAGCCACAGCTTATCCCTGTGGCATGGTGGCGCTGTGCTCTTCTTTCTCCAGTGGGTGTGATCCTCATCCTTCTCGCTGACGTCACAGCCCAGCAGATAAGGCTCAGAGACAGGCAGACACTGGCCAGAGGTCACACAGCTGCTTTCGCTTTTCTAAACTGGAAGTAGGGTGGTACTTTATGGGTGCCCAGCTCATCCTCTGTCCAGCCCCACCTCAGAGAACCCTGGACTGTCAGGGCCAGAATAACAGTGGCAGTAAAGACAGGCACATTTACTGAGCACTCACTGTGTGGCAGGCGTGGCTGGCGTGTGCTCTGCAGGCACTGTCCTACGTAATCCTCCCCAGGAGCCCACGACAGATATGCAGTTATCTGGCCCACTGCGGTGACGGGCCTCAGAGAGGCTCATATTTTAACTCTAACTGCCCTAGACCAACCCCTCCATTTTATTTTACTTTTTTATATTTTATATTTTATTTTATTTTATTTTATTTTATTTTATTTTATTATTTTATTTTATTTTATTTTTTCTCTGTGCCACATGGCTTGTGGGATCTTAGTTCCCTAGCCAGGGATTGAACCACGGCCCTCGGCAGTGAGAGCACGGAGTCCTAACCACTGGACCCCCAGGGAATTCCCCAACCCCTCCATTTCGTAAATGGGGGGTTTGAGGCCCAGAGAGGTGATATGCTTTCTTCAAGGACACACAGCTAGTTAGTGTCAGGACCAGCCTTTCCCAGGCAGCTTACCTAATGAGAGTAATCCTAGCCCACTCATACAGCACTTGATGGTTGCCAAGCTCTCATCCCCGCTCAGGAAGACAAGGGTTTCTTTTGCTTAATGGTTATCATTTGGGGATTTTTATATGATGTGCCAATATAATTCTGAAAACTTTATATTCACTAATTTAATGTTCACAAATACTCTACAAGGTGGGTGCATTTATTATCCTGATTTTACAAAAGAGGAAACTAAGGCCAGAGAATTTAAGTCGTCTGCCCAAAGTCACACAACCAGGATTCAAATTCAGGCTGCCTGAGGTTTTAACCACTATGATGTCCCGTCCTTTTTACACCTGAAAAACCCGAGGCTCAAAGAGAGGACATGACTTGCCTGAGGCCACAGAGGTAGAGAGTGGGGAGGAGGGGGCGGCTGGACAGCGGCTCAGACCTCCTGCCTCCAAAGCCAGTGCTGGTTCTCCTCCCCAGCAGTGCTCTTTCTCACTCCGTGTCTGTTGATTAACAAACACTGGCTGGGAACCTTCTTTGTCAGAACAACCTGCCCAAAAGGTAAGGCAGACAGGAAACAGACGCCCACAATACTGAGGGATGAATAGGTTCATGGAGGTACCAGAGGCAGCTGTGGCAGTACCTGGCAGGACGCTGACCCACCCTGGGAATAAAAGGAGGCTTCCAGAAGTCCGATCCTTGAGTTGAGTCTTCAAGTTCAAGTGGGAACTTTTCCAGAAGGACGGGGGTCATAATGCATCCCAGATTGAGAAAGAGCATGGGCAAAATCCAGCAGTGTGAAAGAGAGTGTAAACCATTGTGAAGAGTTCGGTTCAGTCCTGAGCAAGGGTGGGGACAGAAAAGGCTGAACAAGGAGGATCATGAAACACGCCTGAGGGAGTCAGGATACTGAAGTCCCAAATCTGCCCATATCTAACAGAGTGACCTCAGTATTCCCATCCACAAAATGGGAGTGGGGGTAAAGAGTTGGTGTCTAAGGGCCCTGCCAGCTCCAAATTTCAGCTGGTGGAGTCAGGATAGATTTGAACAGGAGGAGAGTTTTGATGTGAATGAAGGAAGCAAGGGAAAGAAGGTCATTCTGGGAAGAGGGACCCACAGGAACAAAGGTCCAGAGGAAAGAAAGTGCAGAGCAGGTGTTGGTATGGAAAAAAATGGTAAGGAAAGGATATAGCTTCTATACAGGGTCTCTGGGATGGTGTAGACAGACAGAGGAAAGCAAGTGAAAAGGTTGTATCAGTCTGGACTCCTCAGTTACAAATGAAAGGAAGAAAAAGAAAGGAATTATTGATTTATATAACTGAGAAACCCAGAGCACTGACTTCAGGTATGGCTGGATCCAGGTGCTGACAAGTTATTGTGAGGACCGTGTCTCTCTTGCTATCTTGACTTTGATTTCTTCATTGTTTTTTCCACTCTCATGGAGTTTCTAACCTCATGGAGGCAAGGGTGGCCACCAGTAGCTCCAGAATCCATCACACATACTACACTCTCAAACCCACTCATGGCATTATCCTGGGCCCTTTTCTTTCCCTCACATCTAACATTAGATCTATCCTCAAATCTTTTTTTTTTTTTTTTTAAGTCTTAACTGAATTTGTTACAATATTGCTTCTTTTTTTTATGTTTTGGTTTTTTGGCCCCGAGGCATGTGGGATCTTAGCTCCCCAGCCAGGGATCAAACCCACACCCCCTGCATTGGAAGGTGAAGTCTTAACCACTGGACTGCCAGGGAAGTCCCTATCCTCAAATCTTGTAGGATTTACCTATAAAAGAGATCCAGAATCTCCCCACATCTCCCCCCATCCACTGATAACAGCCTGGTCCAAACCACCCTTATCTCTCTATTCAATTTTTTCATTGAGGTATTGCATTCATGTGGACGAGAACACAACCAGAGATGTATATCTGGCTCAATGAATCTTCACACAGTAAGCACATGATGTAACCTCCACCCAGATCAAGATACAGAACACTAACAGCATCCCAGAAGCCTCCCTCTAACCCCCTTCTAGTTAATACCCCCTTGTCCTCTTATGTGTCTGAGTCACCATCATCTTTCACCTGGTTCAGTGCACCAGTTACTGGCTATCTCAAGCTTTCACTCTTGCCCCTTTCAGTTAATTCAGTCAATTCAGTCAGTTCAGAGAGCCTGTAAAGTATAAGTCAAAAGATGTTCCTCCTCTGCCCAAACCCTGCCATAGCTCCCATTTCACTTGGCATAAAAGCCAAAGCTCTTACCATAGCCTGCAAGGTCCTACACAAGCTGGCACCTCAACCCCTCTCTCCCTCTCCCTTCCCTCAGCATCCCCTGCTCCAGCCTCACTGAGTCCTTTCTGTTCCTCAAACACTCAGACACATACACAGGACCGTTGTACTTGGCTGTTCCCACTACCTGGAATCCTCTTCGTCCCCCCACCCCCATATCCCCATGGTTCACTCCATCACCTCCTTCAAGTCTGTGTTCAAAGGTTCCCTTCTGATGTCTGCTCCCACCCAAGATGGAGTAACAGGAACTGAATTTACTCTCCCACTTGAAACAACAACAGCAACAAAAAGCAAACAAACAAACAAAGAAAACCAGGCAAAATATATGAAATTACAGTTCCAAGACACTGGGTATCAGGCAATGAAGAATAGTGATCCCTGTGTAATGGGAAGCAAACAATGTAAGCCCCATGATTGCCCAGGTTTACTGCCTGGGAGGAGTTTCCAGATCCTAGTGCAGGGAGGTGGTGAAGCCCAACAGACACTTTGAGTTAAGGAAATGCAGCTGAGAGTCCAGGAATACCAAGGAGAGCAGAGTTTGCAGGACAGAGTATCAGAGAGGAGAGAGCTGCACAAAAAGAGAATTCCAGAGATCTGCAGGAAGTTCCCCTAGAATATTAGGCTGAGCACTGGTTGGTGCTTTTCTGTGACAAAACTACTCTGGGCTGGGAAAAACATGGGTAAAGATTAGAGAGCAGTGCCTAGCAGTCACACAGGATCAAATATAGTGCCAAATAGAAAAAAGTCATAATTCATGGGGAAATGGTTAGAGTACTCAGGAAGGTCTTCTCTCAGTATTGGTAAAGAATTAGCCCTTAACAGAGCACTGCTCTGGACACATTCAACAAATCATAAAAGCAAGACTTGAAAGGATCAAAGTATTTCCAAGTAACCTAACTGAATCTCAGAGCAAAACTCAAAAAGATATAAAGAAATATAAAAATATACAGCATCCAATAAAGGTAAAATTCACAACGTCTGGTATCCAAACAAAAATTACAGGCATGCAAAAAAAAAGAAAGATTTCAGTCATGCAAAGAAGCAAGAAAACATGGCCCATAATGAAGAGAATAATGAATCAGTTGAAATTGACCCAGAACTGACACAGAAGTAGTGGATAAAAATACTAAAACAATTATTAAATCTGTATTCTAGGGACTTCCCTGGTGGTGCAGTGGTTAAGAATCCACCTTCTAATGCAGGGGACGCAGGTTCAAACCCTGGTCAGGGAACTAGATTCCACATGCATGCCGTGACTAAGAATTCACATGCCACAACTAAGGAGCCCATGAGCCGCAACTAAGGAGCCCGCCGGCCACAACTAAGACCCAGCGCAACCAAAATAAATAATAAAATAATAATAATAAGCTTTAAAAAACTGTATTCTATATATTCCAAAGTTAAAGAGACACATGGAAGATATAAAAAGATCCAAATTAAACTTCTAGAAATGAAAACTACAATGTCTGAAATGAAAAATATGCTGGGATTAATGGCTGACTAAACACAGCAGAAGAAAAGATTAGTGAATTTGAAGACATAGCAAAGAGAAACTATCCAAAATGGAACACAGAGGGGAAACTTTTTTTAAATAAAAACAAGAAAAGTATCAAGAAATGTGGAACAACTTCAAACAGTCTATGCGTAATTGAGTTCCCCCAAGGAAAGGATACTTTGCAAAAGACTGGCTAAAGAATGGCTGAAAATGTTCCAAATCTTATGTAAACTATAAACTCACAGATGCAAGAAGCTTAACAAACCTCAAGCACAAGAAACAGGAAGAAAATGACCCATCATGATCAAATTGCTCAAAACTGGTGACAAAGAGGGAAGTATTTAAATAAGCAATCAGAGAAAAAAGGCATGATAAATAATAATGGCAAAAAAATAATGATAATGGCAAATTTCTTATTGGACATAATGGAAGGGAGAAAATAGTAGAGCAACACCTTAACTTACTGAAAGAAAAATAAATGTGTCAACATAGATTTGTCCCCTGTTAATATATCTTTCAAAAATGAAAGTGAAATAAGATGCTTTCAGACATACAAAAGCTGAAAGAATTCTTCACCAACAGATCTGCACTATAAGAAATGATAAATGAAATTTTTCAGGCAGAAGAAAAATGATACCAGATGGAAATCTGGATCTATGCAAAGGAATAAAGAGCACCAAAAATGTTAACTACATGAGTAAATATATAAGATTTTGTATTATCATTTAGATGTCCTTAAAAGGTAATTTACTGTTTAAATAAAAATAATAATATTTTGTGGAGTTTGTAACATCTACGTAAGTAAAATGTGTGACAATAACAGCATTAAAGTCGGAAGAGAGAAATGGAAGTATACTATTGAAAGGTTCTTACACTACATATGAAGTTGTATAATATCACTTGACAATAGACTGTGATAAGTTCAAGATATATACTATAAATTCCAATGCAACCACTGAAATAACAAAATGAGGAATTATAGCTAATAAACCAATAAAGGAGGTAAAATGGAATAATGAAAAATAATAATGAAAAATGCTCAGTTAATCAGAAATGAGGCAGAAAAAGGAGAAAAAGCAGATGGGACAAAGAGAAAACAAAAAGCAAGATGATTGATAGACTTAAATCTAATCATATCAATAATCACATTAAATATAAATGGTCTCAACACTCCCAATTGGGAGTGGGACGAATTGGGAGATTAGGTTTGACATAAATACACTACCATGTGTAAAATAGATAGCTAGCGGGAACCTGCTGTATAGCACAGGGAGCCCAGCTCAGTGCTCTGAAACGACCTAGATGGGTGGGATGGTGGGGGTGGGAGGGAGGTCCAAGAGGGAGGGGATATAGGTATACATATAGCTGATTCACTTCATTGTACAGCAGAATCTAACACAACATTGTAAAGCAATTTTACTCCAATAAAAAATAAAGTATTTCTTTGCTATGTTTGATATATTATAAAAATTGTAACTAAAATTTATTGAGAAATTATTATTTGGCAATGCTGTGCTACACACTTTCATGTATCATTTCATTTGAAAGTTAAGAAATCTGAGGTTTTAAAGAGCTAAATTATAAAAAGAGAGAAAACAAATAGCAAGATGATAGACTTTAATCATATCAATGATCACATTAAATGTAAATGGTCTAAACACTCCCAGTTAAAAAGCAGAGATTGTCAGATTGGATTTTTATAAAGACCCAAATATGTGCCACCTACCAAAACAAAAACAAAAACAAAAACACACATACACACTTCAAATATAAAGACATAGTTGAAAGTACAATGATGGAAAAAGATATACCATACTAACACTAATCAAAAGAACACTAGAGTGGTTAGTTTAATATCAGACAAAGTTTATTTTAGAGCAAAGACTCTTACCAGGGATAGATAAGGTCATTTCATAATGAGTAAGAGGTCAATTAATCAAAAGCATATAACAATTTTAAATGTTTATTCCCTTAATGGCAGAGATCCAAAATATATAAAGCAAAAACTGGTAGACCTCCAAGGAGAAATAAATCCACAGTTATAAACTGAGATTTCAAATCTCAATAAATGAAAAAACAAATAGAAAATCAAATTTTACCTTCTTAGTGTGCCCTACCTTGACCATCCATTTTAATTGTGCCCCCTCACTCCCTACCCCTCTCTCCTGTACACGTCGTCACCTTCTAACAAAATATGTATGTATGTATGTATTGAAATTTATTTATTTGTATAATCCTAGCACAGTGTCTGGCACTTAGAACATTCTTAAAACAACAACAACGACAAAAAAACTGTTGAATAAAAACATGATTGAAAGACTGTTAACTGCTATTATGACTAGTATCATGTGACTCAGCTTGTAGTCTTTCTCTATTGTTATTTCAATGAGTAGACTCCAACAAAATCAATATTGGAGTCCCAAAATTCTAGAACATAAGGGCAGAAATCACAGAAATCCAGAATGTTCATGTAAGATGCATAGGATGTTAATATTCTAGAAAGTCAGAGTCTACAATGTTAGAATTCTGGAATGTTTAGAGCCAGAACATCAGAATCAGGGACGAGAGTTGACAAGCGATCTAAAGCTAGTGTGTATGGGGAGGAGGGGGTGGCGCATTCAGAGTCAAACAGTACATTCTTTTATTCTACTTGCTAGTTCTGGGTGTCCCCTAACTTTAGTACCCATAGGGAGGTGTATCTGCAGCTCACTAACTCAGCTTAGCAAGGCAAAGGGACTGAGAAACTATTCACCCATGGCCTCAGGGGATGTAGAACGAGGGGAGTGGTGAAGGGGGGAGAGAGGCTGTCTTTCTCCATTTTAATAGAGCTCCTGCTCACAGGGCCCCTTCTGGACTATAAACCCGTGAGGCCTTTCGGTCATGCAAGACTAGAGGCTGTCATTATCAGAGGGAACCACCACCACCACCTGCACAGGAATAAGGGGGGAGGCCACAGCAGCCTGAGGTCTGCCCATCATCCCAGGGACCCTGCTCCCTCACCACAGAACTGGCTGGGGAGGCTGAGCCCTAGGGAGTGGAGAGATAGGCTGCATGGAGTCAGGGCGGCCTAGGTCTCTAGGTCCAGGAGTGTAGCCTTCACTGCCCCAGCAATGGGGCACCCTGGTGGGGGTAGGGGTGTCCAGCAAGTGGGGCCCACACACTAAATCAGTTGTCCTCCTTTGTTTTTATCTACAGCTCTTATCACCCACTGAACCTCATGACTCATGTGTTTATCTTCTTTCTCATCCATCTCCCAAACTAGATTGTGAGTCCATGAAGGCAGCCAACAGCTCTGCTTTGCTCATGCTGTCCTAGCACCTAGGGGTGCTCTTGTGGACTCTGCAAACAGTGAATGTTCAGTCAGTGTTGCTGGTGGATTGCATGGATGAAGCTGCTTTGCCAGCCCTGTACACAGGGATTCTGTGCACATTGGGTCACACCCTGCTTATGAGAACTAGTGAAGGCTGTGAATCCTCTATCCAAACAAATCTCGCACCCCTCACATGCTGGTACAGACACTTAACAAGGAACACACACACACACACACACACACACACACTCACCAGCCCTAAGCTCTGCACAGACAAGTTTTGTGCCCATGCCCAGGCACCACTCTCTACCCCACTGGCCCTGGTGTGGGATGAAACTCAAGGGCCTGTTTCCAGCACCGTCTTTCACCCATCAGTCCTGTGCTGTCCAGGGAAGACCAGAGAAAATACCAAGAACCAACACTTGTGAGCGCATGCTGGGTGCCCAGCGCTGTGCCCACATGGTCTCAGGCCGTGGCCTCCACCACCCCTGGGCACAAAGCCGCTACCTGAGACATAACCTCCCACAGTGAGTGGGGAGCCCTTTCTGAACCACTTTGCTATTGGCCTCTACAATAGCCCTGCATTTAGCCTCCATTTAGGACACGGGTTCTCAACATTCTTGAATCACAGGCTGCGTTTTTTAGGCTGGGTCAACTGCTGGCAAAACCCCAGAAAAATGCACAAAGAAGCACGATTTATCAGGCAAATTCCCAGGGACTCTCCCTCTTTCCCCCTACCCCAACCGCGGTCACTGGAGCCTGTAGAGCCCCAAGCCTGGAACCAGACGTTACACACCTTGGGTACATGATGGGGGGCAGGGCTCCCTCTTTTTTGGACACTGTTCGGAAGCCCCCCCCAACCCTTAGACTGCTGATGTGCCTTCTCGCCCCCCTTCTTAATTACTACCGCGCTGCTTAATTGGGCGCCCCGTGCGTGCGTGCGTGTGTGTGTGTGTGTGTGTGTGTGTGTGTGTGTGTCTCGGGAGCCGGGGCGGGGGGGGGGGTCACTCTTACACATGGGGCGGCCGGGTGGAGGGGGTGCTGGCTCCCGGCCCGAGACCGAGACCCCTCCCCCCGCCCGGCCGCTGGAGGATTGTGAAGCTCAAACAGATGGACCGAGCCGAGGGGGCGGGGGCGCGCTGACGGGGTGCGAGACAGCAACGGCGGCCGCGCCTCCCTGCGCCCTGACAAAGGCGGGGGCCGGGCAGCGCGGGCGCCTTATCAGCGCGAGCAGACCCGGCGGCCGGGCTGGCGCCCGCGGCCCGAGTACAGACGCACAAAGGCTCGGGCTGGGCGGGGGGATGCGGGGGTGCGGGGGGCTCGAAGATTAATTGCCCAATCAAGTTGTGGGCGCGGGGCGGGGGCGGGGCCGCGGCCCCGGGGGACGCGGGGCGGCGCATAATGAAGTGTGCAAAAAGTTAATTTGCTCCGCGACTCGCTGCTCGCCACAATCAAAGGCGGGCGGCGGGGAGGGCGGGAGTGGGGAATGTGCCCGCCTCCCCTGCCTGCGATCTGGGGGGGCGCCGGGTGAGGGGACACAGGACACCCCCAGCGCGGGAGCGGGGGGTAGAGGTCTTCAGACGTTCGTTCGACAACCACTTCCGCCCGCCGAGTGTCCCCAGGCAGATCCCGTCCAGTCTCCCAAGCGCCGCTCGCCTCTCCTGCACGCACAATGGTTGACATTTCTGGAGCGTTCACTCTGGGCCGGGCTCTGCGCCAAGCGTTTCCTGGCGTGATCTCCTGTCTCAACCTGAGGAGATAGGAACGGTGAGCATCCCGGTTTTGCAGCAGAGGAGCCGCATGGAGATGCTCGGGAAGTGATCCAAGGTCACACACAGTGCCCTAAAAAGGCCCGGAACCTTGGGTGAAAAATTGCACGGTGGAAAGTGTCAAATACAAAATACACCGGACAATGGGAGAGATGATTTGTTTCAAGCTCTTGCAATCCCAAGACCACACTGTCCGGGCAGGACCGGTCTGCCTTAGACTTTTATAGGGTGGAGTAGACAGGTTACAGGTGGGGGGATTTAGAGTTGAGATTGTTTTACAATCAGGGGAAGTCGCCTCAATCAGCTGAACAGGAAATGTTTATCTTTGTGTCTAGTTTCAGATGGCACAAACAGTTCTAATCTCAGCTAATCAACCATGAGACAAAGAATGGGAAGGTGGGGGGTCTTTGTCTGGCCTTAGCAGGTTCAGGCAAAAGGGGAAAAGTCAAAGACAAACAAGGGAGTCATCTCCAGTCTTATGGGAGCCATGAGAAATATGGACAGAGTCTTACCTAAGTCTTATGGGGAAGGTGGTGGCTTGCGGTGAGCCATTTACCAGAACACAAAAGGGTAGAGGGATTGCAAAAAACAAAAGTTCGGGGGGATTTCTTAACCATTCATGTTTTCTAAGAGCATAGGGCGCAGGTAAAGTTTAACACTGTCAAAAGGTTGGCTGATGGATGGCACAGGTAGAAGCTCTGGTTTCCTTTAACAGCAGCTTTGCTGAGTGGCTTAGAGCCACTGCCTTGTGAGGCGCTCATCCTCAGTAAGTAGAAATGCCCCTTTAGTCAGTCCCCTGGGGTTGTGACCGTGGGCAAGTCATTTGACCTCTCCTCCATACAGTGGGAGCCATAATAATACCCATCTTATAGGATACTATTATCAGTGAGAGCATAAACAGTAAGCACAAAGCAAAGCACCTGGAACATAGTAGGTGCATCATTACTGTTAGCTATGAGTGCTAGTATTTTCTCAGAAAGCAGAGGTATCAGGATTTGAATTCAAGCTTCATGGTTTCAGAAACTACGAGCTCACCCAGGTGCACAGCCAGATCTCTGTGTATTGCTTCAGTCCTCAAACACCAAACACATCCAGAACCTGGGCATCCTGACAAGAAAAGGAGCAGGCCCTGCCCTCCTGGAGTGGCTCATCCTGCAAGGCCAGCCAGCCCCAAACAGACAATGGCACGGAAGCTGCAGTGGCCATGGGAGCTCAGGGGAAGTGCCAAACTTGGAGTTAGGGCCGGCTGTGGGAAGGCCTGGCAGACATGTCCCAGGTGCCCACAGGCCAGTTGGCACAGAGAAGTGGCGGCCATGGCCCCAAGCCCCATCAGACTCCTACCAAGACCCCCTCCTCAAGAAGCAGCTTCTAGGATGGGCTCACCCCCTGGAGCTGACTGATGGCTCCTGAGTTCTTGTTCTCTGACCCACTGCCCAGGCCTGTCTCTGGGCCCAGGCTGTGCCAGGGGACTGGGGAGGAAGCCGTTGAGGGTGACAAGAGCCAGCCTTGCAGGCGAGAAGGGGCGGGATTACAGCCAAACCAAGATTTATGGGCCTGATCATAATAATGAAAGAAAGAAAGAAAAAAGGGATGCGTGTTGGGCAATGCCCAGGGACCAGGGCTGCTGCCCTATTACCAAAAATGTCGTAGCTCTCGACTCTGCATATTAGCATAAAACATGCTGTTTTGCATGCATTTGCAACCATTTGCATGCTAATGACTTGACGCCACAATGCACCCAGTCCCCGAAGTGGCTTCTGGTCTTTGCTTTTCTCCCAGCCCCTGCCCCTTGTCTTGCGTTGAGAAAACCAGGAGATCTGGGTTCTAGGCTAGGCTGAGCCACTCACTCCCTGTGGGGCCTGGGCTGGTCCCTGTCCCTCTCCTGAGTCTCAGTTTCCCTGCCTGTGAGCTGAAGGAGAAAAACTGAGCAGGAGTTTTCATATTATGCTCCAGTAGTCCCCTTGGGGGCTGCAGACACAGAGACGGGGGGAGCAGGTGGGGCAGGCGCCCCCTCCCTCTATCCCCTTGAACAGCTGGGCCTCTGAGTAAAATTTCACTTGAGCAATGCAGAGCTTCTTGTTAAAAACAAAGACCAAAAAGTTTGCAAACAAACGCACTCAGTTATCTCCACTGAGTCTTTCCACTACAACGTTCTCTAAAGATCTGAATAATAGTAACAATCAGAGTTAAATATAGCACTTACCATGGGACAAGCACGATTCTAAGCACCAGGCACACATAACTCAATCTTCAAACAACCCTTGAAATAGGTGCTATTATTATACCCCCATTTTATAGATGGGTAAACTGAGGTACTGAAAGTAACTTAGCTAGGTTCAAACAGCAACTACATGGTAAAGTGAAGATTCAGACAGTCTGGCTCTAGAGTCCACACCATGAATTTAGCCAAGTCAACCCTTCCATTATACAGATGAGGATACTGAGGCCCAGAGAGGGAGATTAAGAATTTCTAAGCATCACAGCTAAACTGGCACTTGAACCTTGCTTCCTGCCCAAGCCCCAGGCTCTTTGCCATCTGGGGAAGGATGAACAGAGAAGGGAGGTCTGGGGTTTCAAAGATGCTCAGGACTCCTTCTCTCTTGGTCCAATGGGCTTGCCAGGTTGAGGCATGCTTCCTACCCTGGCCACTACCAGAGCCTGCTTCCTCCTCCTCAGCCAGCCTCGTCCCAGCTGGTGGACCTCAGGGAACAGGCCCTGAAACCAGCCAGGATGAGCCCCTAAATCAGGACAGACAGCAGGCTAGTGAGAGCACCAGGTGTGCCCATCAGAGCCAGCACACAGTGCCCTGGCTGGCTGTGTAGGTGGAGGAACTGCCCAGGGGGCTCCACTGCAGGGGGCTGGGGGGCTTTATCTCTGCAGACCAGGCAGTACCAGGCCAGCAGGTGCTCGGCCCCCACCCCTCAGGGGTCTGGGTGGGAAACTCCCAGATGTAGGGATGACTGGCTTCCCTGAGCGGTGCCCCCTGGGGATCTAGTCATCCCTCTCTCTATTCAGGGCCCCTGGATGGCACCCTGGCCCTTCTGAAGTGCCCTCCCTCCTGCCAACCTCCCCGTCTGACCTGCCTCCTCTCACCTTGCTCCAGCCACCCTGGCCTTCTCTCAGCTCCTCGCACACCCCCAAGCTCAGTCCTACCTCCGCACCTCTGCACTTGCTGTTCCCTCCACCTGGAACACCCTGCTTGGCTGCTTCACACCCTTCAGGTCGCAGCTCCAGTAGCTTCCTCGCTACCTCGGAGAGGCCTTCTCTGACCACACCCTCTAAAGCTCTCACTACCTACCCCCACTCACTCCCTAGCACTTAACCTTGATGTCTTCTCCACCATTATTACAATCTGAATTTATCTTGTTTATTTATGTGCCTCCTTATTTAGTGCCTGTCTCCACCACTAGACTGTCACTCCAGGAGAGTCAGGACCGTGTCTGTCTTATAGAAATATGGTTCTCAATAAATATTTGTTGAAGGAAAGAAATAAAGGGTGAAGACAGTTGCTGCTGAAGGTTTATTTGGTTGTTTTCGGTCTCCCCCTCCCCAACTCTGCCCTAGAATGTCAGCTCCATGGGGGGCAGGGATTTATGCCTGTTTTCTTCTTTGCTGTGATTCCCAGAGGCTAGCACAGTGCCAGGCACAGAGTAGGTGTTCAATAAATATTTGTGAATGAATGAGCTAAGTGTGTAAGATCCCTGCACTGGAAGTCAGGGGACCTGGGTCCCTTGCCAGCAATGCCCTTGATGGTGTGTAGGACCCGGGGCAAGTTCCTTCCCTCTGGGGGCTTCAGTTTCCTCATCCAAAGGCTGGACTTCGGAATCCCTGCCACTTTCACCAGGACCATGGTGGGCAGAGTGTGGTCCGTCCTCACTCCTCCCCCAGGGAGGCAGATGGGGCAGCTGCCAGGAGGCAAGGGGCAGGCAAACCTGGATTCCAATCAGGACATGGCTACCACCTGGCTGTGTGAACTTGGAGGAGTCACTGTCCCTCTCTGAGCCTCCATTTCCTCATTTGCAAAAGGGACACAGTAGCTGTGAGGACTGCACAAGACGATGGAAGGGAGAGTGTTGTGTGCTGTGCCCACAGATGAGACGTCATTTCTCATCAGCAAGGCAGTGCAGCAAGGAGATCACGACACGGCTCCACCCAGCACGTTTCTGTATTTTTCATCTGTAAAAGGGGGTCCTAATAGTACCAACCTCACAGGGCAATTGCGAGGATTAAGATGAGAAAATGTTATGTATGTACCTGGCACATAGTAGGGACTTTTCCAAATAATCAGAGCACAAAGGAGACTCAGAGTGAGGGTGGGTGTGGGTGTGGTTTGAGTTCCGTGTTGGGGGTGGGTTGGGGAGGGTGAGGCAGCAGAGGTGGGTCAGAATGAGATCAGGCAGCCCTGAGGGCTAGATGGGAAGTTAGCCTTTATAGTGGGAGCAGTGGGAGCTACAGGATGGTTTAAACAGGGGAATAAAATGATCTGATCTGACTTTAAAAACACTCACTCTAGCTGCCAGGTTGCCAGGTATGGCTGGCATTGCTGGTGGTTCCCCATGTCCATTATCTCCCTTCCCCTTAGTATTAGAACCCCTAGACATAGCTGGACACATGGACACCAGAATAGAGACCATACTTCCTAGCCTCTTGCAGTTAACGTGTGGCCATGTGTCTCCATCCTGGCCAAGAGGAATTAGGGTACCACGTGCAATTTCTGGGAGAGGTCCTTAAAGAGAGGGGGAGCATTCTTTGCCTCTTCCCCCTTCCCTCTGGCTGGAATGTAAACACGATGGCTGGAGAATGAGCAGCGATTCTGGGCCAGGAGGTGTTGAGGAGTGTAGAACAATAAGACAGAAGGAGCCTGGGTTCCTGGGGATCAAAGTGCCATCTTGCTAGCTTAGGACTGCCTGCCTCCAGACTGTTTATAAGAAAGAGAAATCGGTGTTTTTCTTCTTTAAGTCACTCTTCTTTGGAGCTCTCTGTCACTCACAGCCAGCTCCAAAACGGATGCAGTTGGCACAGGTGATCTTGGAGCGCTGTAGCCCATCTTGAGGTGTACAGGGCAGAGGACTCACCTGGGTCTTTTTTCTGCTCATACTGGCCCTGAAGCCCCTGGCCTTTGCTGCCCAGCTCTGCCTGTCTGAAGGCACAGCCCAGGTCAGCCCAATTAGTGGGCATCCCTGGCTGGGCCAAGCTCTGACAGGTGCAGAGCTCATGAAGGCCTAAGACCAGGGCTCCTACTGCGGTTTTCACAGCTCTGAGAGGCAGGGCAGAGAGCGGACAGTGGGCAACGGCAGGATGGCATCGCCCATCCTGATGGTCACCTCCAGCCCCTTCTCACCCCTCTCCACGCGGCACCCAAGAGAGCCTCTTAGTGCCCTTGCCCGATCTCACAAATTCTACCACAGTGCCCTCCTGTGGCCCCACTGGGCCCTCAAACTGACATCCAGTCCCCTCTCTGGCCCACATCCTGGAGGATGGTGCGCAGCTTTGAGTCAGACTCATGAGGACAAATCCCCTCTCTTATCTGCTCTGTGACTTTGGGCAACTCGCTAAAGCATCTCAGGTCTTAAGTTTCTTCCTCTATGAAATGGAGATGATTATAACAGCTATTTCCTGAGTCAGTGCAGGGATTCCAGTTATTCACTGTTGAGTAACAACCCACCCCAAACACAGTGTTGTGAACCAGTTTCTTAAGCTCACAGATTATTATGGCTCAAGAATTCAGACAGAGCACATTAGAGATGGCTTCCTGCCATTCTACAATATCTGGGGCCTCAGCTGGAAAGAGTTGAAGGCCGGGCACTGGAATCATCTAAAGGTGTCTTCCCTTACATGTCTGGCAGCCAAGCCTAGCTCAGCCGAGGCTATTGGCCAGAATAGCTACGTGTGGCCTCTCCTTGGGTCCAGGGCTTCCTCACAGCATAGCAGCTGGGTTCTGAGAGCGTCCCCTGAGACCCAAGCACAAGTGATAGGCCACATCTGACCTATCCTCAGAAGTCACACAGTGTCACTTCTGCCACATTTTATTTCTAGAAACTATCACAGGAGGGCACATAGACCCCACCACTTGATAGGAGGAGTGTCAAGGAATTTGGAGCCATATTTTAAAATGCTTGAACAATGCATAATAAGCACTCATTAAATGTTAGCTGGGAAAAGTGGCAGTAGTATAAAAGTGGCAGGGTTCAATCCTATATGTGTTGAAACAGTCATGTGACACTAGACATAAAAAAGGCTAATGGAGGAGGCACAGGAAGAGGTCCCTGGAACCCAACATCCCCACTAGGCTGAAAGATAGAGTTTAGATAATAAGAGCTAACAGGTATTGAGTGCTTACGAGATGCCAGGCACAGAGCCAAGCACTTTCCATGCATGATCTTATATAATCCACACAGTGGTCTAAGAGGCAGTTCCTAGCATTACGCCCATTTATTGACGAGCAGCCAGAGGCTCAGAAAAGCAAAGGGTCTTGCCCAAGACCACACAGCTAGAAAGAGGCACAGCCAGGATTTGAACCTAGGCAGCAGGTTGTCAGAGCTGGTCCTCATTTCCCAAGACGAAGCTGGGTAATAGCCAGCCTGCCAGGTGGAAGAGGCCATCCTGACTGTTTGGTGACAGACAGGGAGGGCTCGTGCTGCTGGATGGAGAGCCAGGACCAGGAGGTTTGTCAGCTGCAAGCCCACAGTCACAGGCTGGGGGAATGGGGCCAAGACCTCCGTCTGGAGGGATGGGGGAGGGAGGGAGAGAAGAGAGCCCAAAGAGCAAGGCAGAACCCCCATCCAGAGGCAGCAAAGTACTAATGGATGAAGGTAAAGCCTGGGTCACCAGAGCTGAGCCCCAAGATCACAGCAGGGCCCTGACCTCTGCTCCCTGGAGCACCCAGCAGGCGGTCACTGGTCCCCCGCCTGGAGCAGGACGCAGCCTGCCACCGGCAGTCAGGAGGCCTCCGCTGTAGCAGAAGGAGCAGGAGGATGGGGAGGGGACTTGCCGCAGCTCTGGGTCCATAAGGGCAACAGCACACTGCCAGGGCTGAGACGGCTCTCCCCAGTGCTCTCTGGCCTTGACTTTGTTCTCTTCTCAACTACTCTTTTTTCCCTCCTTCCCTCCTTATTTCCATCTACCCCTCCTTCCATTCTTCCTTCTTTCCTTCTGTCCCTTCTTTCATGCCTTCTTTCCATGCTTCCCTCTCTTCCTCTCTTCTTCCCTCCCTCCTTCTCTCCTTCCTGTCATTCCTTCCCCATTATGAAATCTCACAGGGAGAAGCTACATCCCCCAAAGTCAGGGGTCAACCTGGTCTGAACCTGGTCATGACCATGGACTTCTTCATAAAGTGAAACATGACTCCCGAGCCATCACGAAGCCAGTCCTAAGGGTGTCATAAGTCTGTGATGAGTTCCTTCAACTCTCCAAAAATCAGATACAACAGGGGTGTCAACTCCTCTCTGCCCCAAAGTCAGAGGGTGTCTCCCAGAGCACATGAGTATCGTGCGTGTTACTAGGAGGCAGCTTCATGGGGCACCGGATTACAGGCCGGATCACCTTGGGCTAATTGTTCAGCACCTCTGAGCCCCGGTTTTCTTGGCTGAAACCACTTCACAGGCTGAGAAGAGGGTGGGACGGGACGACACAGTTGCGCCCAGCCCCAGGAGTGCCTCTGCCTCGCCCAGTCCCTTGCTGGCACAGGCCTCTGACCTTTCTCCCAGGCCCATGGGGCGGAGCCAACTCCCAGCTGACGTTGGCAAGCGGCTGGGAGGGTGGACCGGCAGGCTGTCGGGGCCGGCCTTGTGCCCAGAGAACCTTCTGTGCCACTGTTCCTCGGCCAGGCAGGCCCAGCCCACCAGCCACTTCCCGTGCCCCTAGCAGGACACGGCTGGAGGCCCCTCCTCTCCGCCTCTTGCTCAGCCGACCACGGTGGCCACCCTCCTCCCCCCAGGCCCTGGAAACAGAAGTCTCCAATATAAATGCAAATTCACTGGGGTCCCTAGTCTCAGGCTGGCAGCTCCAGCCTGCACTGCAGGCTGGGGACATGAGCTGACACTGGCCCAGAGGAGATAAGGCCCTTCTGGGCTACCCCCACCCCAGGCCCACTCCTCAGCCTGTCAGCTCCACAAAGACCCCAGAGAGTCTTAGCCCTTCCTCTTCACTGCCCCACAAGGCCTGTGATGGGCCTGCGAAGGCCCCCCTCACTGTAATCAAGGACTGCAATCCCCAAATAGTGATGATGTCCTACCCACTGCCCTCCTGGGTTGGCAGGGACAAAGCCTCAAAGCAGAGAGGAGAAGGGCGGGCGACATGGAGGCCAATCTCTACCATCACAGCTCACAGGGCTCAGGGCTGCCACTAACCCACAGCATTCCTTTGTGTGAATTAGAAACAGGTACCCCCTCTTTCTGGTGTAAGGCAGCCTCTTAGCTCCCAACTGGGCACCGTTGAGCCCAGCAGTTGCACAACTGTAAGCAGGGCCCATCTCCTCTTTGGGACTTGGTCACCCCTCTGGCCAGAAGGATCATCTAGAGAGACCTTCAGGTGTTGTACAGCTCCTCTGAGGCTGAAAACATAGAGCCCTTGGAACTGGACAGGGCGGCCCAATGGGTACGAGCTCTTTCGGGTCAGGTGTCTTATCATCCTTCCACTCCTAGGTCCCAGACACTCCCACCCATAAGCCACGACTCCAGGACATTTAACAAGGGAGCGAGGCCTCTACGGCAGAAGCATCTGCGATCCACACGAGACAGAGGTGGCCTAGGTTTGAGGTCATGAGTAGGACTCTCCAATGGCCCGGGTTCCAATCCAGTACATTCCTGGCTCCAGCTTTCATGTCACCTCCTCAGAGAAGCCTCCCCTCATGGCCTCATATGGAACAGTGCCTTCCCTACCTCCAGAGACCATATCACATTGCCCTGTTGATTTTCTTCATAGCAGTTATCGTTACGTGACGTTATCTCATTCATTTATGTCTTTCCGTGGTTATTTTCTGTCTCCCTTTCCCTTCTTGGAATTCAAGTTTCTACAAGAGCAGGCACCACGAATTGATAACTTCTCCCTCAACACTTTCTGGGAGATGACAGATCCCACGCCATAGGGTGAATGTAAAGAATTCATGGAGATGGCCAAGGTTGCTTAGCAGAGAGCCAGCACACAACAGGCACTCAATAAATGCTGGGGGCTTCCCTGGTGGCGCAGTGGTTGAGAATCTGCCTGCCAATGCAGGGGACACGGGTTCGAGCCCTGGTCTGGGAAGATCCCACATGCCGCGGAGCAACTGGGCCCGTGAGCCACAATTACTGAGCCTGCGCGTCTGGAGCCTGTGCTCCGCAACAAGAGAGGCCGCGATAGTGAGAGGCCCGCGCACCGCGATGAAGAGTGGCCCCCGCTTGCCACAACTAGAGAAAGCCCACGCAGAGAAACGAAGACACAACACAGCCATAAATAAATAAATTAAGTAATTTTTTTTTAAAAAAGTAGATTTCTGTCCTTTCCCCATCCTTTCAAAATCAGAGCCTCAAAGGGTATTATCTGGGAATCTCTTTACCAGCTCTTCAGGTGATTCTAATGCACATACAAGCTTAAGGACTTCTACCTTAGATTCATCCTTTAAAAAAATAAAATAAAATAAAATAAATGCTGATGGTTGTTGTTGTTACTGTTATCATAAAAGGGCTGTGGGTGTCCTGGTCCCAGAGGTCCAAGTCCTGCCACACTTCTTCACAAATTCCAAACCCGCCACTGGGGCCTAGTCCTCCTCTCCCGTTTACTCACCCCATGAGCACAAGCAGATTGCTGCTTTCCTCCAGGCCTCAGTTTCTCTCTGTAAAGTGATGGGGTAACCTCCTCCATAGCCTGAAACTGCACAAAGTTGCTACAAGTGTCAAGTGACATAAAGAGGGAAAGACACTTTTTTAGTCCCTAAATACACTTTCAATACCTTGAAGAACGGCTCGCCCCTCCCCTGAATGGGATGTCTGCATCTCCTGGATCTGCCCAGAGCCGTCCCTAGAATCCTGAGGCCCTGCTATTCGCTGACGCAACCCAGCCATGTCTTAGACTTCTTTGAAGGAAGGGGTTTCCATTAAGGCAGAGTTTCTCAAAGTTTTGACATAATCATACCACCTCCCCCGCCTTTGCACCTCCCCATTTGCACTCTGTCTGTATTTCATACAATTTTTAAAAAAATTTTTGTAAAGCCTTTATTGAATTTGTTACAATATTGCTTCTCTTTTATGGTTTTTGGTTTTTTGGCTGCAAGGCACGTGGGATCTTAGCTCCCCGACCAGGGATCGAACCTGCACCCCCTGCATTGGAAGGTGAAGTCTCAACCACTGGACCACCAGGGATGTCCCTGTATTTCATACAATTTACTTAATATTTTTCTCTAAGTTGCCTCATTTTTAAAAAAAATAAAGCCAATTCATGCTAATGGGAAACTTTACACCACCGCCATAAACAAAAATTAGTATCAATTAGTGTTTTTTAAAAAATATATGTTGATATTTGCTAAAATAAATAGTTAACTATTAAAAGTTTGATACTCCCGGCAAGATTGGAGTTCTGATCTAAGGTTTTCAAGCTCTCAAGCTGAGAGTTCTCTGGGGGACATTTTTTTATTCCTTCGTTCACTGGACAAACATTTCAGGAGAACCTTGCTTGCCCTGCCACGGTGGCAGCAGCTGTAAGAGACACTGTTTCCAGTCCTCTACACACAGAGGGGCTAGTTGAGGCAGCCACTCACACCGTTCAAAATACAATTAGTTACGGAATTCCCTGGCAGTCCAGTGGTTAGGACTCCACGCTTCCCCTGCAGGGGGCGCGGGTTCGATCCCTGGTGGGGGAATTAAGATCCCACACGCAGCGCAGCTCGGCCAAAAAAAAAAAAATACAATTAGTTAGCAGAGAATCATCACCCAAGCCGGTCTCACTAGGCATTTCTTGGCCCTTTTTGCTCAACACCACCTAATAAAGGCGTCCTACTGTGGGGGAGTGGGAAGAAAGAGAGGGGGTAAAATTCCCCCAGAGGGACCCTCTCCATGCCCGCAACTGAGCACGCCTACTAACTGCTCCTGCTCAAAACACAGTCTCCAGGACCCCCTACCCGGTGCCATTCATCCACTTAGCTGCTTCTAGACTCCTGGGAAAGGCAGTTTAATACAATGTCATGTTGTTTCTGGGAAGGGAATCAAAAGTGAGACCTCTGTCAAATTTGGTACAATGGATCAGAAACCTTTAATTGAATGGGCAATTTCTCTACTAGGACTGTATCTACAAGAAATCATCATGAATGTGGACCACAACAGCTGCAGGATGTTCTTGGCAACTTTGTTGATAATAGTGAAAAGTTGAAAATGTAAATGTTCATGCACAGGGGATTCAGTAAATAACATAGTATATCCCATACAATAGAAAACTATGCAACCATTTACCAACAACCCTTGTAGAATTTTAGACATGGGAAAATGTTCACACTATATTGTTAAGTAGAAAAAGTAGCTACAAAATAGGACGTACAATATGGCTCATTTTTAATATATGTACATATGCACTGTAGAAAGATTGGGATGGATTTAGGTTAGAGAAAATTTCTTAAACAGGGACTTCCCTGGTGGTCCAGTGGCTAAGACTCCAAGCACCCAATGCAGGGGGCCCGGTTCGATCCCTGGTCAGGGAACTAGATCCCACATGCCGCAACTAAGAATTCACATGCTGCAACAAAGAGTCCGCATGCTGCAACTAAAAGATCCCACGGGCCGCAACTAAGATCCAACGCAGCCAAATAAATAAATAAATAAATACTGGGGGAACAAAGATGTCTTAAACAAGAAACCAAAGTCCAAACCATAAAAGGCAAATATTAATAAACTAATCTACATTAGAATTAAGCCTCTGTTCAAAGTTCACCATAAAAAACTGTAAAGATAAGACACAAACTGGGAAATGTCTGTAACAACCTGACAAAGATTAGTAAAAGGACTTCCCTGGTGGCACAGTGGATAAGAATCTGCCTGCCAATGCAGGGGACATGGGTTCGAGCCCTGGTCTGGGAAGATCCCGCATGTCATGGAGCAACTAAGCCGTGCGCCACAACTACTGATCCCGTGTGCCACAACTACTGAAGCCCGTGCACCTAGAGCCCATGCTCCACAACAAAGAGAAGCCACCGCAATGAGAAGCCCGCACACCTCAACAAAGAGTAACCCCCGCTCGCCGCAACTAGAGAAAGCCCACGTGCAGCAATGAAGACCCAACCCAGACAAAAATAAATAAATAAATTTATTAAAAAAAAGATTAGTATCCAAAATATATAAAGAGTTCCTACAAATCAACAAGACAAAGACAAACAGTCAAAAAGAAAAGTAGGCTGAAGATTTGAACAGACATAGAAAATAGAAAACATGAACAGCCAGTAAGCATATGAAAAGATACTCAACCTCTTAGTAATTAGGGAAATCCAAAGTAAAAGCTCAATTCATGTCCACTAGACTGGCAAAACTTAAAAAGCTGGACCAATCCAAATATGATCACTTATGTGGAATAAGGAAAACTCCTTCACACTGGTTTTAGGGGAGTCAATTTGTACAACAAATTTGGAGAACAACTTGGCATTATTTTGCATATTCTACAACCCAGCAATCCCATTCCTGGAGACATTCTAGAGAAACTGTGCACAGGAGAGGTGGGCAATGATGTTCAGATTGGCAGGACTGAGCCCTCAGCCTCCTGCCCTTGGGCACCTGATAAATTCTTATCCCTTCCACCCTGCCTTCTGACTTTCTTTGGACAACATTTGCCCTGGGGCTGGGGCCTTAACTCTTACACACTTCTGGGTGGTGTGACCCAGCCTTGTTGGGCAGCAACTGGGCAAGCAGATCCCACACTCATCATCTGAGTGGAAGTAGTGGGATGAGCTGGAGTTTCAGTGACCCTCCCAGGGGCCAGGGAGAGGCCAAGAGTGCTTAGGGTGCTGGGAGAAGAACTGGTAGGGTTGCAGGCAGAGCTGGCTCACAGCCAATGTTCATCCAAATAACAGACTGCCCAGCTGCTGTACAAAAGAATGGGCAGCTCCATACGAGGTCATCGGGAGCATCTCTAAGACACATTGCCAAGGGGAAGAAAGCAGGCAGAGCAGCTACCCTTGTAAAGCGTATGTATGCGTATTCACTTGTGTGCAGAAAATACCTCTGAGCCCAGGAAACTGGCCTCAGGGGGAAGAGGAGGAGTGGCCGGGGGTCATGGGTAGGAGAGAGACTTCCTTTTCACTCCATCCCCTTCTGTACCTTTTTATTGTGTACACTGCATGTGATCCTATGGGAAAATAAATACAGTAATTTAAAAATGGAAACAAAATGCAGTCATGTTAAATATAACACATATATAACTGTTAGATGATTTGAATCTGTGGTTGATCACCAGTTGACATTATGCTACTTTGTAGACGCTTAATTAAACTTTATTGCTTTGAATTTTGGAAAGTTTTAAAAAATATTTTTCCAGCCTTTTCCAAACTTTTTTCGGTTTCGGGACCCTGTGGCTCCTTGCATTGCGCCTGTCAGGTCAAAGGCATAGAGCAGAGCTCTTTATCACCCATACCCAGAAGCACACTGATTCCCCAAGGGCTACACTAGGCATATTCCTTTGATTGAAATCATCTGTTGGGTTCCACCCCAGAGCTGCTCTTTATTTCCCATGGGGAACTGGCACGGCCCTCCCCTTACTCAGGAGCAAAAATGCACAAGGGCAGTTTCTGGACCTCAGTCTCCCGTTGGGCTGTATGGTATACTTGTGTCTCTCTGCCTGAGATAATCTGCTCTCTCCTACCCCTCACTCCCTTGCTCACTCTTGTACAGCCCCACTGGCTTCCTTGTTCCTCAACCCCCACTATGGTAGGAAGAATTCTAAGATGGCGCTCATGATTTCCAGGCCCCCAAGGTGTGCATATCCAGGATAATGCCCTGGCCTGTGGCTATGATGGAGTTCACTCCCGTGATTAAGTTAGGTTATATGGCATAGTTGACTGTGCCAGACTTGTGACTCACAGAACTGTTTTAAGCCACTAAGTTTGTGGTTGTTACATGGTAACAGAAACCAATACACATGCCAAACTGGCTCCACTCTGTGCCTTTTCTCTGATGGGTTCCTCAGCCCGGAAGGCTGTCCCCCATATCCACAGGGCTCTCTCCCTCCCTTCACTCAGGTCTCTGCTCAGAAGTCCCTTCCTAGAGAGGCCTGACTGACCACGGATCTAGAATAGCACCGCCTCTCCATTTGCTATTCCCCTGCCCATTTAATTTTTCTATAGATCACTTATCACTACCTGATATATGGTTTCCACTTCACCTGAATGACTTTTAAAAAAAAACTTATGGGCTTCCCTGGTGGCGCAGTGGTTGAGAATCTGCCTGCTAATGCAGGGGACACGGGTTCGAGCCCTGGTCTGGGAAGATCCCACATGCCGCGGAGCAACTGGGGCCATGAGCCACAACTGCTGAGCCTGCGTGTCTGGAGCCTGTGCTCCACAACAAGAGAGGCCACGATAGTGAGAGGCCCGCGCACCGCGATGAAGAGTGGCCCCCGCTTGCCGCAGCTAGAGGAAGCCCTCGCACAGAAACGAAGACCCAACACAGCCCAAAAAATAAATAAATAAATAAATAAATAAATAAATAAATAAATAAAGGTGCTAAAAAAAATAAATAAATGTATTAATCTTAAAAAAAAATTACAAAAAAAAAACTTATTACTTTGAAATAATTTTAAACTTATGGAAGAGTTGGAAACATTGTACCAAGAATGTCCATACATCCTTCACCCAGAATCCCCAAATGTTGGCATTTAAACATGTTTGCTTTTATCATTCTGTCTTTATATAGAGAGATTTTTTTCTGAACCATTTGATAGTTGGTTGCTGACCCGATTCCCCTTTATCCCCAAATATTTTAGTCTGTATTTCCTACAAACAAGGAAATTCTCCTACAGCATCACAATAAAATCATCAAAACCAGGATACTGACACTGATACATTACTACCATCCATCTTCAGACCCAGGTCAAATATTGTCAATTGTCCCAATAATAATCTTTTACAATAAACAAAAAGATCCATCCAGAAATACTTATTGTACTTAGTTGTCTTATCTTTTTCATCTCCTTTCATCTGGAACAGTCCCTCAGTTTTTTCTTGTCTTTCATTATCTTGACATTTACCAAGATTACAGGCCAGTTATTTTGTAGAATGTTCCTCAGCTGGAGTTTATCCAATGGCTCCTCATGATTAGATTTAGGTTTTGCATCTTTGGCAAGAACATCCCAGAAGTGAGTTTGTGCTCTGTGCATCCTACCAGTTTGTCCCATGACAGGTGATGTGGTAACAGAGCAGGACGCTATGGGGCCTTCCCAGGACAGCACCTCCCACCAGTGTCCTCCACCTGCCTCTTGTCTGTAGAAAAACTTTAGCCAAAGAATAAATTTAGTCAGAGAAATGAGAAAATGCAGAAGCAAAGGAAATAGTCAAATAAGACAAAATAATGATAGTTTAGCCATTAAACGAAGTCAAGGACCTTTAGTTCCTCCTCAAGGACTGTAGGTAATATTCTGGGCCATATCCATTGAGCTATTTTGCACATACTGAAACCCCCACCAGGCGGAAGAAGTCAACTACGTGATGACCAGACTGCAGCCATAACATAAGGTGCTCCATCTCGCACAACTCCAAGAACTGGCTTCAAGGAAATGGGAACAACCAACCCTGGAGCTGAAGATTAACTGCACTTAAAACAATCAAGATGACCCTAATCAGACCACTGCGTGACCAATTTCAAGATGACTGTGGCAGCTGACTGTGCTGTTCTGCATGTAGCCACCCCCCCACTTCCTGTGCACCCCTGAAACTCCCCTTTAAAAGCTCTTGATCAGCAACGGGAAGTTGGTTCTTTGGGACATGAGTCCACATTCTCCCCAGAGTTGCCGGCTTCCTCAGTAAAGCTATCTTTCCATTTACCCAACACTTGTCTCAGTATTGGATTCTTTTTTTTTTTAAATAGGGAATTTTTTTTTAATTTTTATTTATTTATTTATTTCTGGCTGTGTTGGGTCTTCGTTTCTGTGCAAGGGCTTTCTCTAGTTGTGGCAAGCGGGGGCCACTCTTCATCGCGGTGCGCGGGCCTCTCACTGTCGCGGCCTCCCTTGTTGCAGAGCACAGGCTCCAGACGCGCAGGCTCAGTAGTTGTGGCTCACGGGCCCAGTTGCTCCGCGGCATGTGGGATCTTCCCAGACCAGGGCTCGAACCCGTGTCCCCTGCATTGGCAGGCAGATTCTCAACCACTGCGCCACCAGGGAAGCCCTCCTTTTCTTATTTGTCAATACATCTTGGAGATCTTTCTGTATCGGTACATAAAAAGCGACCTCACCCTTTTTGTGGCTGTATAGTCTTCCTCTGGCTATTCTATACTTTATTTAATCAGTTCACATATAATAGACATTTAGATTGCATCTGAGGTTTTGTTAGGCTGAACAAGACTGCAATAAGTAACCTTGAATGTATTCATTTCACATGTGTCCAAACACATCCATAGAATAAGTTTTCAGAAGTGGGATCACTGGTATGACCTTATATGTTTCTGTGTTTAATGATTAATGGTATATCTCCCCTCTTAGAACAGCAGCTCCCAGAGGAAAGGGACTCTGTTCTATCCACTGCTATTTTCCCAGCACCAGGAACCATCAGACTATGTTAGGCACTCAATACATATGTGTTCAATAAATGAATGAATGACCAATGCCCTCTGGTTGTGGACTTGACTGTCTCAAGCATGTACGGACCATTCACTGTGCGCTAGGTGCTGTGCGTCATCTTGCCAATCCTCCAAACTCCCCTGTGAGGTAGGGACTGTTTGGACGCCCCCACTTTACAGATGAGAGCCTTGAGGCCCAGAGAGGGAACACAACGAGGCTGGTCACACAGCTAGCCAATGACAAAGCCACAGTTCCTACCCAGTGAGTTAGTCAGACGCTGGAGCCACCAACAGCCTCACCTGCTGCTCTCAATACATCTCTTCTCTCCCCGCACACAACTCAGTCTTCCAGCGCCACGTGGCCCCTTCATCTTGACTCATCTACCTTCCTGGTCCTAGCCTCTTCTTCTCAGCCTCGCCCCCAGCCAAAGGCGCTGGCTCCCCACCCTCAGCCAACACAGGACAGGACCAAGGAGAGGCGCTGTCATTTCCATACAGCTGTCCCCGGGAGCCAGGCCCTGCCCAAGCCCCCCCATTTTCCCTGAAAAAGCTGAATTATCTTGGCCATTTGGGGGGCACCTCTCGGCACAGGCCGGGCTGCCTGGGCAGGGCCTGACTGAGCTATTATCCTACATTATCTCACTCCCCTGCTCCTGAAAAGAACCAGTGACTGCTCGGCCCCCTCAGCCCTCCCCTGCCCGCTCCTGTCTTTTACACTTAATTACCTCACTCATTACCCCGCAGCCTGCAGAGGCCGGACCACAACTGGGGCATGAGTAATCCCCACATCACACACCCAGCCAGCCGGCCAGCACGGAACAAATTGCTCACACAGCCCATAAATAAAGGAACAGGGCCCGCTCAGGCCTTCGCAGCAGAAGGACCTTCGTGGAGGCTGCCGTGAGGGGAAGGCATCGGCCCCAGCTTCCCAGTTGGCCTTTGCCAGCCCTGGTGAGATGGTCCCTACCTCCTCCACCTCCCCCACCCCAGACGGTGACCTTGAACTTCTCCAGGCCACTGAAGTCACAGCTCAGTGCCACTGACAGATGGGGCAACAGGGGCCCTCACCCCTTCCTCACCACAGCCAGGGAACTGTCCAAGCACGGCTTCCAGGCTTCCTGCATGAACCTTCCAGCCATCTCTCACCACTTCCACCTCCACACTGAATGCCTGGCAAGTCCCCTGGGTCCTCTTTCTTTCCCAGCTCCTTTGCATTTGCTGCCTCCTCCCTTCCTGAGCACCCACAGACCTTGTTAATTCCTGCTCATCTGAGAGATCACTTCCTCCGGAGAGACTTCCCTGATCCCTCCAGGCTGGGTGAGGGACCTCATGGACTTTCTCCCATCAAAGCATCAAGCCTTTACGTTGTCATTGTCTTTGCTTGTGTCTTGTGAAGGGAGGACTGAGGCTCACACACATCCCTTTGCCTACTGCCCAGCCCAGGTCCTGGCACATTACCAGGCCACTTACTAGGCACTAAGTAAACGTGAGTGAGTGAATGAATGAATAAGTGAATGAATGAGGTGACGACTGGTAAGCTGCCTGTGCTGGATGAAGGGGTTTAGGCCCCCTTTCCCCTGTGTCACAGGCCTCCTACCTCCCAGGCTGTTGGCTCCTGCAGTCCAGGGCCTCTGAGCTCATAAGGGAGGATGATCTGGGACCTCTCTGTGGCTAAAACTTCCCTCCGACCTCTAGGAGGTCTGGCTCAGACCCCTTCCCTCGCATCACCGTGGGAAACACCAACTTCTCCGCTCTGTCACAAGGTAGCCCAGCCTTGGCCCAGAAGTCAGCGGCACCACCTTTTCTCCTTCACTTCCTACATCACCTCCCACCACCTCTACTGGTCCTTCACCTCCTGCAGCACCTGAGGGCGGATGACCCAGGAGCTGGCTGTGTGGTCAGCTTCTCCTGGCCTGAAGGACTTCATCTCACCCTCCTGCTCCCCTCGCAGACCCAGGATACGGGAGGGAACTTGGAAAGGTGGCAGGCAGGGAGCTCCTAAAACCTGATGGGCCAGAGTTCATAGAACCCTTTGATATCTGATGAAGCCTATGGACCCTTTCTCAGAATAATGTTTTTAAATTAATAAAATAAAATATATAGCATTACAAAGGAAACCAATTATTGGTTTTGAACCAATTATTTGATATTGAAACAATTATCAAAATATTAAAAACAAATCTGCATCACAGTAATACATGTGCTTCTTTATTATATATTATAACACAAGATTTAGCAAATAACTGTTGTAATTTTCAAGTCATTATGGGCATATACGGTATTTCAAGATATCTGGAACATCTGTAATGTGACAAGAAAATATCTGTGATTTCTATTAGTGACAATTTACAGGTCCTGCTAATGCCACTATGGTCTGTGGCCTGCATTCATCATTGAAGGAGTGATAAATTTCAGAAAGAGGCTAGTGAAATTAAAGGCGCAATCCTTTTCCTATCCAAGTTAATGGTGGGCCTCCTGAATTCTTTCTATGGTCCCCAGGTTAGAAGCACCTGTGATGGGGAATGACAAGTACATCTCAAATAAATTAGCACTTCCCTTCCTATATCCTGGCAGACATCATTAATCAATTACAGCAGTCTTTCACACTGAGCCCAAGCTCAGTTCTAGAATCTATCTCAACGCTATGCTTTGGGCTATGGCTACCAACCAAAGTGGGCTCTTGAGCTGTAATCAACTTGCCATTCCTAGGGGCGGGGAAGGGGACAATGCCATCGTCAGAATGAGATTAAGGGAGAAGGGGTAGTAAAATGAGGTTTAGCAACAGTACAGGGAAGGGGCATAAAAACAGAACACTTGATCATAGCTTAATGTATGTCACCAGGGCAAACAGTCACCAAAAAGCTTATGAAATGTCTGGACAAGTTATTAGAAGTCCAATATCTAGAGTGAAGAGGTGACAGTCCCTTTCTGCTCAGCTCTGCTCATATATTTCTGGAGTTCCGTGCTCCGTTCTGGGCCCTACACTTTCAGAAAAACATCAGAAAACTGGAACATGGTTCGGGGAAGTAACCACGAATGCGCAGGTGTGGAAACCATATCCTGTACCACTTACCTGTTCAGACCATGAACATGTTACTGAGACTTTCCCCTGAGTCACGTTGTGCTAGGACTTGGGAACACCAGTGTGAGCAGCCCCAGGCCCCTGCCCTTGGAGTGAGGACAGTGGAAAGAACTGGGTGTCTGCATACCCCCGAGGGGCCATCCTGCACCAGAAGGTTGGAATCTGTGGTATTCCACTCAGTCTGAGAAAAATATTACTACTGGAGTTTCCAGACAATGGCATGGGCTGCTGAGTCATCAAGGATCCATGGCAGCAAACATGCTTGAAGAATCTCCGAGAGGCTCAGACATCAGGATGGAGGCTTCATATGCAAAAACAAAAGAAAACAAAAAATTAGGTCAAAGGCCTGGCCAGAGGGAGACATCCCTGCTAATGGGGCCCCAAGGCCAGAGCTCATGCTGCCGACACCAACCCTGGATGCTGACACCTGGACCTTTGTCCCTGCTGCTTTTGGACACTCAGTGTAGAGGCTGCCACACTCTAGCCAGCACGGCATGGGGCTAGGCTGGGCCACATGACTGCCCCAGCTGCAGAGGAAGTGGGAGATCAGTATGGACCCTGTTGTGGGAGAAGGGGACTCATCAGGCAAGGGTGTTGGAAGGTTCTGGGCAGTTGAAAGGAAGGTCACCTGTCCACTCCAGCCACCAAGGACCAGGTGCTTCTTCTGCGTCTGGCTCTATGCTTGGCGCTTTCCTTGTCTTGTCTCTGTTAAGCATCTCCTCTCTCCTGAGTGTGTGCTGTGCTTGTCAGTGCCCATTTTACAGATAAGAAAAGTGAGCCTCAGAGAATCCAAGTCATTTGCCCTGTTCTTTTAACTGCTTCACAGAGGTGGGCCAGCTGGGGCAGGGGTAATCATTATCCACTTCGAAGCCAACCTGGGCAAGTGGGATCTAAGTTCCACCAGTCCTGGGATCTCTAGGATTCCAGACTGCACCTGCCACAGCAACGCTAGCGTGGATTCCGTGTGTCCCAACCAAGCATCTGCTGCATCCTGGACTCTATACAAACGTCATCTCCTCAGAGAGGTCTTCCTTAACCACCACAACTAAAACAGCCCCACCCCATTCTATCTCTGCCCCATGTCACTTGTCTCCCTGGCATTTTGTAGACAGGAAGCTGGCCTATCTATGTATTTGTTATTATCTGTCGGCACAGTAGGATGGATGTGAGCTGCATGACAGCAGGTCTTTGTCCTGTTCACTGCTGCGTCCCCAGCTCTGAGCACAGTGCCTGGCACAGAGTAGGTGCTCAGTAAGTATCTGCAGACTTACTGGTTGTGAGCCTTGGGGCAATTTCTTAACTTCTCTGTGCCCATGTGGTCCTTTATAAAATGGGTATCATCATACTGTCTACCTCCAAAAGTAGTCATGAAGATTCCATGAGTTCATGCCGTATCACAGCCAAGCAGACCTTCTAATGAGCCCCTACTGTACACCAGGCCAGTGGGATTTCACGGCAGAGCCTTGACCGTTAGAACAATAGGAATCAGAGAGGAGATGCTCCTTTGGGCTGCAAGGTCCAAGAGGTCAATGGGAAGAGAGTGGACTCCAAGCTCAGAATGGCTGATGTTACTGAGCACCAACTGTGCGTGAACTGGCGTCCTAAACACCTCACTCAATTCCCACCTGCTCTGCGAGGGAGGTACCATTCGTACCGGCATCCCCATTTGACAACTGAAGACACTGAGATACAAAGAAGATAGGTAAGTTGCCCAGGGTAGATAACTCATCAGTAAGTAGCAGAGGAGGGATCTGAACCCAGGCCGTCCATGCTTTTAACCCCTCTGCTCCCCTACCCCTCTACAGCTGGGGTGAGAAAGAGGGGAGGCTGGGAAGGTGTGCACTGGGGGCATGTGGGTGTTCTGACTCCTCAGGAGTTTGTCCACTAGTCTGGGGTCAGGCACAGGTCAATATTGACAACCTCCTGCTTCCAGGCACCTGGGCCACCTCTTGGCTTTTTCCTGAGTCTGATGGGTTCCAGCTGGTATATGAGCAGAGGCAGGAGCAGGAGGCAGAGCTGGGGGTGCAGAGAGGGGTTGATTCCTCTGCGCCAGGAGCCCTGGGAGCCGGGAAATGCCAACTCTGCAGCTTCCACAACCACCTCAGCATCTGTCAGGGATGGTTCTCAGCTTGGCTGGTGGGTAAGAGAGGGAGGCAGGAGAGGCCACGGAGGGGTGAGGGAGCCAGCCTTGATCTGGCAGGCAGGAGCCTGAAAATTCCAAAGAAGGCACTTGCCTGTCCTGTGCCTCAGTTTCCCCAACTGACAAACAGGGATGGGCAGGGAATGATGCTGATATGCTGAAGGCTGTTCAAGTACACCTTCTATTTATCGAGGGCTGATTACTCTCCAGGCCTCATAGAGCCCCATTTAGTAGGTGCTATCATTGGCCTCAGTCTATAGAGGTGACACAGAGGCACAGAGAGGTGAAGTGACTCGCCTGAAGTTATACAGCTTGAAGAGGCACAGCTGGGATTAAAGCTTGGCTCAGGGTGACCCAGGCCCAAACTCTGAACTATCTCACTTGCTTGAATGTGAAAGGCTGTTTAGCCACTCCATCCCTGACCCATGCTGGGGGCTTGTCCCAAGTCCCCCTGACCCAGCAGGGAGCCCAGTGATCAGATTCCTGCAACCAGTCCTTTCTAGAGGTTTCAGGGAGCTGCTTAAGGGGTGACCTTGCCAGGGTTCAGGAACTTGGAAGGAAAGACACTTTAACGCGGGAAGGTCAAGGACTGTGGTAGTCAGGGAAGGGACTCAGTTATCCCCCAAAGCAGAGGAAAACCTTGAGGGTTGACAAATTAACCTAAGCTCAGGCCAAAGGGGACCAAGGTGAGTGGGGGGGGGGGTCACAAGGAGGTTTTACACTCATTAGTTTATTCATTCATTCAAGATATATATTTATTGAGCACTTATTATTTGCCCAGCACTGTGTAGGTGATAAGGTGTGGCAGTGAATGGAGCAGATATGGGCCCCCACCCCCCACTTAAGGGGCATTCAGCCCTGGGGGAGCGGGGGAGGGAGACCCCCTTTGGCACCTTTGCCACTCTTAGAAAGAGGGATTATATGGTTTAAGATCATGGTTTGAATCCTGACACCTAGCTGGGTCTCCTTGGGCAAGTCACCTTGCCTCTCTGAGCTTTGGTTTCCTCATCTGTAAAATGGGAATAGCAGCAGGCCCCACCTCGAAGGTTGTTGTGATGGTTAAATGAGGTAATCCACATAAAGGGTTGGATTTGGCTCCTGGTACATAGTAAGTGCTCAATAAGTGTCAGCTAGTATTATTATCATCTGGGACTTTAATTAATTAATTAATTAATTTTTATTTTTGGCTGTGTCGGGTCTTAGTGGCGGCACACGGGATCTTTTCCTTGCGGCGCCTGGGCCTCTCTCTAGTTGTGGCGCAGGCTCCATGGGCTCTGTAGTTTGTGGCACGCAGGCTCTCTCGTTGAGGCGCGCGAACTCAGTAGTTGTGGCGCACGGGCTTAGTTGCCCCGCGGCCTGTGGGATCTTAGTTCCCTGACCAGATATGGAACCCGCATCCCCTGCATTGGAAGGCGGATTCTTTACCATGGGACCACCAGAGAAGTCCCTCATCTGAGACTTTAGAACATGCTCCTTCCCACCACATATCATCTCTGTCCTGGGCTAGATCTTGGAGTCAAGCAGGGGAGCGATGGGAGGAGGGGTTAACTAGGCAAAGAGGGAAGGAAAGCGTGCTCTTGGCAGCAGGAACAGTATATGCCAAGGCCTTGAGGTGGGAGGCTTTGAGGGAACAAAGGAGAAGCTCCGGCAGGGTCTGGGACTCTGACACACCCCCAACTGACCCCTTCCTGAAGTCTGTCGAGGCTCTAAGCTCCTGAGCCAATGAGGAATGAACATGGAATGGTTCCCAGAAATTGTGGCCAGGGCCCTTGCAGCTGGAGAGGAGGCAGGGTGGCAGAGTGGTGAAAGCACAGCCTCTGGCGCAGACTGTCTGGGTTGGACCCATGGCTCACCACCTACTGGCTGTAAAACCTTGAACAAGTTTCTTAACCTCTCTGGGATCAGTTTCCTCTCCTGAAAATGGGGCTGACAATACTGACGAGTCAGAAGGCAAGTGTGAGGATTAACTAAGGCGATATTTGTAAGGTGTGTAGATGAGTACCTGGCATGCAGCCCAGAGCTGTAAGTGTTTATTAAATGAATAAAGAAAAACATGTGGTGGCTGTGGGGAGGTGCCTGCCACTCGGACTGCAGTCCCTGACAGCCTCCCACTGCAGCGCCCTCTCAACCGGCCACAGTGTCTGAGCTGAGGCCACCCCCTTCCAGGACGCCCCGCTGATGACTGGGCACGGTGGGGAACCAGGGCCTGGACACTCTGCCCAGCATGAGACTCCTCTGCAGGAGATCTTGGGGCTGGAGCTCCCTGTGGGGTTGGCCAGTCCTCCTTCAAGCTGCACCATGGCCTGGGGCTCCTCTTACCCAATCTCCCTGTCTCCCACCTCTCCTTTCACAGGTGTCAGACCTGCACCCTGGTCTGAAGGCACACCTCTTTTTCTTGCAGGTGTTGTCCCCAATAAATCTCCTGCACGTCCATCTCTGTTTTCAAATCTGCTTCCGAGGACCAAAATGACCAGAGAGAGAACACAGCAGCTGTCAGATTCCAGAGACCCCCCACATGGCCTTGGGCAAGTCGTCTCTGAGTCGTGGTGTACAGAGCCGTGAAGAGTCAGGTTCAGGCTTTTCCTACCCTCTTTCCTTTGGCTCAGAAGAGGAGGGCCTGGGGAAATACACTGAAGAAACAGGCAGAGTAAGTGAAGCTTACCAGAGAAAGAGCCCCATCAGTGTGGAGTGGATGCATTTGTGGCCACTCCCCTTCTTGGAATTCATACAGAATCCATTATCGGCTCTGGACAGCAGCTCAGGGACCATCTTGTCCCATGCCCATTCAACAGACCAGAAAGCTGGAGCCCAGAAGAGGGAGCAGAGATAGCAGAGGCGAGCCTAGAATCAGTCTCCTGACTCCCAGAGCGGTGCTTCTTCCTAACACTATGGAGCGAAGCCTGCAAATGTGATGTCTGGTCCCCTCTTTACAGATATGCAGAGTGAGGTTCAGGGCAGCTCTGCCAACCACCTGGGGTTACGCAGCACTGAGATTCACACCCAGACACTAGTAGCTGCCCTCCTTAGTGATGGGCAGGGCAGGGTTGAAATCTGAGGGATATCAGAGCAGACTAGGGAGGGCCGAGCCTGCAGCCCTCACCAGCTAAACCCATTATGCCAAGACTGGGACTCCTGGGGAGGCAGGCAGTGGGCCACATAGATGTCAGACCCTCCCCAGCTCCTCTGCACAGAAACCATATGGCCTTGAGCCAGTCATTTCACCCCCGTCTGTTGATTGGGCTGATAACAGAGCTTTCTCCCATGAGGTCATGGTGAGGCTTAGGTGAGTGACGAAATGTAAACAAAAAATAGTCAACAATTATCAAGTCAGGTTACTCTGTGCCAGGCACTGCTCTAAACACTTTACAGGTACATTATCATTTAATCATCACTGCAACATTGGAGATAGTTCCTATTAAAATCTCCATGTTACAGACGAGGAAAGGGAGGCACAGAGAATCACAGAGCTGGGAAATGGCAGAGCATGGTTTTGAACTGAAAACAGGCTGATTCCAAATCCCTCTATCGAAAGCCCCTGGCAAGGCCAGCTTCTGTGAAGGGTAGATGTTTAGAACAGTGCCAGGCATTCGGAGCCACTGTTGATATAATAATAATTATTGTTGTCGTTGGGGAAATTTGCCATCGGCAATGCTATCTTCCCAGAAGTCAGAAGAATGAATATCCTGACATGTTTTACGAAACTTTATCATTTCTTCTCTTCAGAAGTAAGGGAGTCGTTAGCAAGTACTCAAGATAAATGTTTCTTGAACTGAAACATTTTATGGTCTTTAGGAAAACACAAAAAGAAGGTGGAGAAACATCCGTAGTTCCACCACCCTTCTTTCACTTTTCTGTGCATGTTTATTTTTACTTTGGTCCATAGTTGTAAACATGCTGTGAGAGATTTCAAGATTCTGCATCTTTCACTGAATATAATTCCATGAGGTCTTCCCCATATGATAATTTTTAATGGCTGCAGAATATTCCATCCAGGGGATGTCTTCTTCACAGCCCCTCCTCATTGTCTCCAACTTGGAGGTTTTATTCCAGTCTATGATGGTACAGCAAGCATCCCTGGGAAAAAAATTCTTTCCTTATTTGATGTGACTTGGAAAAATGAATTCCTAACAGTGGACTTTCTGAACCAGTGAGCCGGTGTTGGGGGAGGTTTGGGAGACAGAAGGCCCTCCATGGTGTCCTAGTGCTGAAACCATGCCAGAAGTTGTGTATTTCATCCATGCTTAAGGACACCCGACCCCATAGGTATTTTTGAACTTCACCTTCTGGGCTGAGGGTTTCTTCTTATCTGCTAAAGGTGCTGATACCACCTACCAGCTGGAGGTCAGAGACTTGGGATCTGATCTTCAACCTGACACTAGTGAGCTATGGGACCTTGGATACATCACCTCCATCTGTCAATTCAAGGGGGGATTACCTCTCCACCCTGCCCACCTGGTGAGGGAGAGTCCAGCCCCAGTTCTGTCCCTAAGTCACTGTGGACCCTCAGTGTCCTGTGAAGCTCTCTGGGCCCAGTTTTACCATCTCTTATGGAAGAGGTAGGAATGATAGAATCATCGAGCAGGTAGAGGAGTTGAGCTCATGGGCACCGACTTGTCTTATTTACCCCACTGGACTAAGCACCCCTAGGGGACAGAGATCCCAGTACCCAGAACAAACTCAAAAATATGACTACACCATGAATAACTATCAACAACTTCCTCTATGTGAGCAGTGAAAAGTTAATTCTCCAACCAATATGTCCACCTTTTAAGGCTGACTCTCACCCCACAGTCATTCACTCATGATTTATTGAGCACCTTCTGGGTTCTGGCCCTGCCAACTTCCTGACCTCATCTCCTTCCACTCCTTGCTGTTCCTGAACTGCCCCAAGCTCATTTTTGCCTCAGAGCCTTTGAACTTGTGGAGCCTCTGCCTGAAGCACTCTTTCCCTGGCTCCTTCCATGGCTGGCTCCATCTCATCACTCACGTCTCTGCTTAGATGTCACCTCTTCCAGGTGACCCTTGCTGGCCACCCTGTCTAGGTACCAGCACTCTCCATCCCCACCCAGTTTTATGTCCCTTGAATGTCACCTCCAAGGAGACGAGGGGCTAGGACTGTCTAGGTCACCACTTATTCCACAGAACCCCACAAACATGTGTTAGATGAACCCTGGGTGCTCCAGGTGCAACTGTACATATAGAATCCACACGGAATGAGCATGTACTATACGTCAGGCACCATTCCAAGCCCTTCTGCAAACAGCAACTCTTGTAATGCTCCCAACAACCCCTGAACTAACAATTATTATTCCCATTTTATAAAATGGGAAACTGAGGCACAAAGAAGTTGAATAACTTGCCCAAGATCTCATGGCTAGTAAGTAGGGGAGCTGGGATACCCTACTGCACCCTGTTAAGAGTATGCTGAGCCAAACACAGGACAGAGTCACAAAGCTCAGAGGCCAATGGGCAAGCTGGCCCTACCATGTAGGAAGTCAGGGGCACTTCACAGAGGAACTGATGCCTCAACTATGCCCTGAGGACAAGTAGGCGTGAACTAGGGTGAAATGGAGGGTTCCTCTGAACAGAGGAACCAGTGTGGAGGCCAAGAGAGAGCAGGAAGCCTGCAAGACTAGAAGTCAGCTTGTGTGGCTGGAGTAGGGAATACTGGGTGTGCCATGAATCAGGGGGTGTGAGCACCTCAGCCCTCTGTGACTGAGGTTAAAAAAAGTCCCAGAGGGCAAAATATGGGGCAATATGGCTGAGAAGATGGGCAGGGTCCCCCAGATCATTCAGGGCCTTGGCAAGATCAGGGGCCCAAATTTCATTCCGAGGTTTCTAAGTGACACCTGAAAGACTGTGTGAGGGCCCAAAAGCCGGCGGGGGGGGGCGGGGGGGGTTCTCTGGAAATTTTTGCTGACTCACTATGGGACCTTGGGCACCTCCATGGCCTCTCTTAGCCTCCATGGGTCTTAGTCTCCCAACTGGTATTGGATGACCCAGTCCCAAAAGCACATACCCACTGCATCAGCCTGGCATCCCATAAGCAGAATGCTGTTAACCAATGAGATCTTGGCATTCCTAGAGTCTGATTCCGGGACTCTTGTGCTCTGGACATCCCATACTTGCTGAAGCCGGCCCACCACCATGGCACTTTGCCAAGCAGCCTCTCTGGTCAGGGGGTTGCATTCTACTGCTCCTTGGTCCTGCCCAGATATGGGAGCTCCCTTAGGTTTTGGCTGGATTGGGGTGGGGGTGGGGGGGGTCTGCTCAGATCCTCCTGGAGACAAAGGAGCTGACCTGCGAAGAGTTCCAGCGGGAGCCCCACTCCCCCTCCCTTCCCCCCTCTCCCTTCCCAGTCCACGTGTCTCTATTGTCTGCTCCCCGCTTCAGGGAAAGACACAGCCTCGGATGTGTCAAAACCACCACCACCACCACCCCCCCCCGGCAGCAGGGAAATTAATTACTGGACGATTTTCACTTCCTCTTGCAGCGCGCGCCTGAGCTAGGCACCGGAACAGGACTGGCTGAGCGGGGCTGGGCATCGGCATCGGGGACTTGCTCCCCCCATCAGTTCTGGAAGAAGAAAGTTAAACCCCAAACCCAACAGGGGGCTTCAGTGGGAAGCCAAGCTGGGGTGGGGGGATGACTTCCCCTAGTTAACAGCTGAGTGTCCAAACTAGCCCCTTCAAAATTGGGGGACAGGGAGAGGGCTGGAGGCAGGAGGATCGCCGCTGGCGAGCTCACACTCTTTTCTTTGCATTCCCTTCCCTGTCCCCATGTGCCTGAACCCCGCCTGCTCAGACCACTCTACCTCCTCTCCCCTCTCTTTCTCTCTCTATCTTGCACTTTTCTTTCCCTTTCTTTGCATCCCTGGGGTGCTTTGTTTTTGTGTATCTGGAGCTCTCTTTTTCTCCCGTGGGTGTGTGTGTTGCTACTTCTCTCCATCTCTGCCTTTCTTCTCTCTCTCTGTTTCTCTCTTGTGTCTTTTTGTCCTTATCTTGGTCTCTCTGCTCCTATTTCTACCTCTTTCAGTGTGTGTGTCTCTCTTTCTCTGTATGTCTCTGTCTTTCTCTATGTATCTCTTCTCTCTCTCTCCCCCTTGTCTCCCTCCCCCCCTTTCTCCGTCTCTCTATATCTCTGCGCCTTTCTCACCCTCACTTTCTCCCCTCCTGCCTGCCCGCTGCTCCCTGAGCCTGGCCTGCCCCCACCGCCGCCGGTTCAGGGGAACGTGTGCGGAGCGATTGTCCTGGGGGACATTTGATGGATTAGAGCGCTGAACAGTTCCATTGCTAGGGGACCACCTGATCTCCTCCAGCCTGCGTCCCATATAAAGCCGGCAGCCGGAGTGCTGAGCACAGCTCCAGCGATCGCCTGTCTGCGCGCCGCCGCCGCCAAGCCCGAGCGGGAGCCAGAGCCAGAGCCGGGGCCGCCGCCACCGGTGCCGGCTCCGCTCGGCCGCCCGCCCGCCCGCCCGCTGGGAGCTGTCCAGTGCTGAAACCCCGCACAGCCAGCCAATCGCGCCCGGCTGGCCGCCTCCCCCCACCGGGGCCCCTCGCTAGTGCCCCCGCCGAGCCCCCTGCCAGTCGCACCATGCCCCGCTCCTTCCTGGTAAAGAAGATCAAAGGGGACGGCTTCCAGTGCAGCGGGGTGCCGGCCCCCACCTATCACCCCTTGGAGACCGCCTACGTGCTGCCTGGCGCCCGGGGGCCGCCCGAGGACAACGGTGAGTGGGACCCGGCGGGGGGGTGGGGGAGAAGAGGGCAGGGGAGTTCGGGCCCTCCCCAACTCGGGCCACGAGGAGGGGTGCGCGCGGTAGGGAACCCCGGGAGAAGATGACCCTGGCCGTGTGCGCCTCCCGGGCTTCCCAAGGGCTGGGCGGGCGGGGCAAGGGCCAGGTCCGTACAAAGGGAAAGTCGCAGGGTCGGCCCATCCCGCCATCGAGCGCCAGCCCGGACTTTGAAAGTTGTGGCCCTAGATTGGTGCCAGAGTGAGGGGTGGTGAGAGAATGGAGAGAGAGAGGTGCCCATGAAGGGCTAGTGCTGGGGGGCTAATGCATAAGGCAATCTGAGGGTCCCCTCTCCGTGGTTGAGGGAAGGAGTCTGGTTCCCCGAGAGTGCTCCCTTGATGGGGAAGGTAAACCGGCCTGGACTACCAGTCCCTGGGGAAATAGGGTTGGTTCCCTGGGGGTAGCTGGGGGCACCCTCTTTCCCTTCAAGCCTACTCCCCCTGGCGATGCCAGACAAGTGTTCTCGGCCCCCTCTCTCAGCAACTCTTTTGTTACCCTCAGCCGCATGCCTGCCAAAGGCTGGGCCTGTCCTGGGGACTGAGAGGAAGAGGGAATTTCTAGGAGGGGTTCCCCCAAAGTGGCTCCTGGTTTCCTGGGCTGCACTCCCTCCCCCTCCAGTTTCTCACTCCCCTCCAGACCTAGCCCTGCTGTTTTTCGTCAGTCCCCTACCCCCAAAAACACTCTATTTCTTTCCAGAGCAAGTGCCTGTAGGGACAAGGGTTTGGGGGACAAGAGAGGTCATTCAGGTCCAGAAGGGGGTGATCTCTGGAGGGTGTGGAGAAAAATCAGAGACTGCTTCTGTGGACCCCATCCCCCATGAAGGGGATCACAAAGGGGTTCTCCTCTGATGGTCCCCACCAGGACAGGTGTCTGGAGCGGGGGCATCCCTTTGGCAGTAAGAAATCTGACATCACATGTGGCATCAGCTTTGGGGTGTGTGTGTGTGAGAGAGAGAGAGAGAGAAGGGGAGAGGAGAGGAGAGAAAAAGGAGAGAAGAAAGGACTGAAGAAGAGGGGGGAAGCTGAGATGGCAAAGGCAGGAGGGTGGGAGCTTCTGCCTCAGGGATTTCCAAGCACTTCACCCACATTCCATCACTCTGCCAAGCCAGGTAGCAAGAGGGCGCTGGGTAAAAGTCTCTGTGACCTCATCAAGGTCAAAGAAATTAGGGAGTGATCAGGGATACAGCTACAGCCCCTCATCTCCTGGCCTCCCCCAGATCCCCAAGAGAATCAACCTCCCTTTTTCTTTGCCCACATGTCTCATATTCTACTGTCCTCTTTTCTTGACCCCAGGACCTCTTGGGGTTGAGGACTGAAGCCCAGGGATATGGCTGGGCTTATCTGAGTGCTGGCAGGACAGAGGGTGGACCTGGGGCCATGCCAGGGCTGGGGACCTGGGTAGAAATGGAAATGCCTGCAAGCCTGGGATGTGGATCCCTTGGGGAACTGACACAAAGCCCTGGGGTTCTGCCCGCTGAGTCCCCCTTGGTCCTGTCCCAGGCCAGCTGAGAAAACCTAGAGAAGCCCAGAGAATTTCTCATGCACAGCCAAAACTGCAGACTGTTCCTCAGGAGGGAGGCAGGAACGCCTTGCCTTGAATTCAGTCCAAAAAAGCTTTGAAAGGAGCCCCCGAGTGAATGGTGGGAAGCAGGGTAAGGGCAAAGCCATCAGCAGGGATGTTCTACCAGCTTTGATACCCTAGAACCATCCCTGTCCTTGGCCCTTTCCCCAAAGGGTTCCAGACCAGCTCCCTCTGGGGAATCCTGAGGCTGTCCTGATAGTCTGATATCTGGTCTGGAACTCTGGGAGGCCTGGGCTTTAGATCTCTGACTTGCTCTGTGACCTTGGGCAAGTGCCTTCCCTTCTCTGGTCCTCCGCCTCCTCAGCAGTGAAAGAGTTTGGATGGCATGATCTAAGTATCCTTCCAACTTTGACAAGCTCAGCTTCTGTGAAGGTCAAGTTTGGGTTGGGAGGCAGTGGAGATGACTAGATGAGGGTCTAAAAGAATGCAGGGGGCCATTGTCAGGGTTTCTGTAGCACTCCATTTACCATCTGATGTCTGGCTGAGGGTGGCAGAGTTTCTGAGGCCAGGCGTTTTTCTTGGCTTCAGTCTCTGCAGGCTGTCCCATGCTGAGGACAGGCACCCTGACCTGGGTGCCCTGGCAGTGCATGCAGTAAATGGTTAGTGTCGGAGACCAGGGTGTGACCCTTCAAGCTCTGGTATGGCCAGGAAACACAGGGTCTGCCTTGTTCCGTTATCGGGGGCCTTTTCCACCCCTGGGGTGTGGCCAGATTGGGAAGTGAAGGCTCCCTCACTCCATGGGTGGGTAGGGGTGCTGGAGGTCCTCAGAGAGCCTGCCGGCTCCTACTGGTCCGTTGTCTCCGTTCTGCCGGAAATAACCTTGCTGAGCATTTGAGGGAAGTGTGAAAAATTGCTGAGCTGACGTTTTTCTCTCTCAGCGTGTGTAAGTGTGCTGGGTAAACAAGGAGAAAGAGAGGAGGGGGGGAGGTGAGGAGAGTGAGGGAGAGAAGGAGGGGGGAGGAGAAAGGAGGGAGGGAAGGGGGAGAGCCTGGGGCTGGAGATAGTTCCAGTTATTAGAAAGATCCTCTTACAAGCCATTCCTGCAGCAACGGCTGCAGGGTCAGGATGAGACTGGTGGGAGGGGAATCTGGGGAAGGAGCCTATGAATGTGGAGGTCAGGGGAACCACAGGCTCCTAACTGATGAAGATGCAGGACCCCAAATTAAAGAGTGTACCCCCAGCTCAGGGAAAGGCTGGGAGTGCTGGAGAATTCCTGGAGGACTCCTCCTCCTCCTCCTCCTCCTCCTCCACCCACCCACACACACACCCCAGCAACGCTCTTCTTTGCTTTCTTACTCCCTTCCTTCTCAGCCTCCATGGGCTGGCCAGAGGGTGTGGCAGGTGCATCTGGGCTCCAGGCTCCCCCTGAATGCACAGAACCCCTAAACAGGGAAGGAGAAGCCCCACAAATGGGGAAAGTTCCAGGTCTCTGTGCAGAGCTCCCCAAAGAAGGGAGAGCAGCTCTAATTTCACCATCCTCTCCAGTGCGATGCCTCTTTTCTCTCCCTCCTGCTCCTTTTGCTCCTCCACTGCTTTCTGCCTCCATGAAGCCTTCCCTTCCCCTCCTCTCCCCTGGGTGATTCTGAGCACAGATTCAGTCTCTCGGTGAGATGCCAACTCACATCCTCCTAACCCCCTCAGAACCTCGCCCTGCAACTCTACCAAGCCCACCCCTTCACAGGCCTAGGCCCCCATCCTGGGGAATGCTAGGGATTCAGCCATCTCAGGGTAGGCCGCTGCCCGTCCATCTGCATAGCAGTGGTCTCCATGGACCGGTGGACATCTTCACTGCCCCTGGCGCGTCTACCTCTCCTCACACCCTAACTCTGAAGTCCAGCTGGATGCCAGGTCCTCCTTCCTCTGCACCCCCACCCCATCCTGCCCCCATACTCCTTCAGAGTGCATCTGACCCAGGCAGATGAGGGATCAATGCCAATCCAATAACACACTTGTCTGCCCTCTGCAGCTACATTAAGCCTCCCCAGCAGCTGAGGAAGCGCTCCTACTTCTGCCCATAGGCTTATCTAGTTGACCACATTATACCAGCACCCGCTTCTGCTTACCCCCTCTGATGGCGCCGGGGAGTCTCTCCAGGCCAGGCCTGGGAACCTGGCTGAAAGTCCCCAATTGCCACACATCTACCCCACACTTCAGAAAGCCCATTTGGGGAGCAGGGATGCAAAAGGCTAGCCCCAATCCCTTGGCAGAGGGAGCCCAGAGATGGCTGAGGAGGTGCCCAAGGACACACAGCAGGCCCATATGAGTGTTCTGCCCCGGGCATCTTGGTCTTGGTCCAGGTCCAAGGTCAAGATCAGAGACATGTCAGAGGTCCAGGTTCAAAGTCCATGTCCAACGTCCAGTCCAATGTCCAGGTCCAATGTCCATGTCCAACCTTAAGTCTAGGACAAGGTCTGAAGTCTAGGTCCAAGGTCAATGTCCCAGGTTACAGGTCCACTCCAAAATTCAGAACAAATCCATGTCCAAGTTCAAGTTTCAATCCATGTCCGGGTCAATGTTCAGCCTCCAGGATCAGGATCCAGATCCAATTTCTAGTCCAAGGTCATGTCCAGGTCTATTCTCAAGGCTGGATGGTTCAAGTCTTAGAGCCACCATCAGCTTTCTCTGTGGCTCTGAACTAATCTTCCCTTACCCGAGCCTCAGTTTCTCTCTTACGAAAAAAAGCAGTCAAACTTGATCTCTTTCAGCTCTGACCTTCTAGGGACCCAAAAATCTGATTTTCCTAAGAATTAGTCACTGGGAATGTGGAACAACAGGGTCCATGTGGGATACTGAATCTGGGGCCCCTGGTCCCCCTTAAAGCCTGGGGTCACAAGGGGTACACGAGGGGCCCAGACTGAGTGTCCACTATTCCGACACTCAGTTTGTGGCTTCTGAGAGAGGATGGGAGAGTACATCAAGTCCCTACGGCAGCACAGCAATTTATACATCCCCATCTCACACACACACACACACAGTGGGCAAATGGCAGTAAGAGCAGAGTGCTGAGGAAGGTTAGCTTCAACTGCCAGAGGCAAACCTGAGGCCAGAGAGATTACTTGCCCGAGATGACAAGGGCATAAATGGCAGACCGCATCACCCTCCCTGGTGGGTGCTTCATCTACATGTTCCAGGGATCCCCACAGCCTGGAGGCCCTCTGGGGGGCATGCAAGACGCTGCTGAGAGAGATGAGCCCCCCAGAACTCTTGGCCTCCTTCCAGCTGTGGTCTCCCCTGGGATGGAGCGTCCGCTGCCGGCCTTTGGCTAGGAAGGGAAGTTGGCATGGGCACCTTCTGGGGCACAGAGAGGGTAGGGCAGAAAAGCAGGGGGCCTGGAGAGACAATGTGCATTATGCATGACAGCCAGTCTCGAGGAGGCCCAGAAAGGGCCCCAGGGACACCCTGGAGGGAGCAGGAGGCCGCTCCACCAGCCAGTGCTGGGCAACTCCAGACCCTCAGCCGCCATGCCTATCCCCACAACCCCTTGAAAAACCTTTCCTATCGATTCCTACAGAGCTGTGGACCTCCCTGTGGGCCACGGGAATTGGGTCACAGTCAGGAAAAACCAGAATATGGGGGATTTCAGGAGGGAGGGATGGTGGGGAGGGGCCCTGGAATCCTCTCAACACTCCCTGGGTCTGAGTCAGTGGGCACGAGCCCCGCACCCTACAGCCCTGGTTATGTTGGGCCAGACCTCACTCTGCCCACCACTCATCTGGACTCAGGGACACCCCCCTCCCCAGTGGGCAGGTGTACCAGCTGCCAGGCCCTTGGAGGAGGTGGGTGTCATTTCTGGTCCAGTGCCCAGGGAACCGCTAACAAAGATGCTATAATAAGGGGAGGGGGAGGTACCAGCCCCTTTGCCCAGCTCTGTGAGCAGACAGGAGAAACTATTTTTATCCTGCTTTGCTGCTGACAGACCTGGCTTTCTGCTCAGCTGGCTGGAGCTGATTCTCGAGGCCCGAGGCCCTGGCACAGCAAGACACAGCTCTAAATATACTCATGCAGCAGCCCCTCCAGCCCCCCCACCTAGCAGGGCCTGGCCCTCCTCAGGAAAGTGGGCCACCTGGGAAGCTGGCCCATTACTAGGCCCCTCTCTTCTTCTGCTCATCTTGAGACAGGGAAGTGGGATTTGGGCTGGAAATTCCCTCGAGGAAGTTTGCAACACTGGGAATCTGAGAGAGACTAGGAAAAAGAACACTGGCCTGGGAGTCAGGAGGTCAGCCTAGCTCTGTTGTGAACTTGCTTTATGATCTGGTCAAGGCCCCTCTCTGGGCTTCAGCTTCTGTAGAACTAGGGCACCGGAGCAAGTGACCACCACATTCCCTTAGACACAAGCTAATGTGCATAAAGCACCAAGCAGGGTGCCTTGTACACAGTAAGTGCTCAATAAGTGTTAGTCATTACTTTTATTGATCATTTACAAAAATTTACAAAGGGCTGGTGCATTTTCTAGAAGAATAGCTTCTCCCCACCCCCAATTCCCCATCATCCCATCAGACACAGGCCAGCTGGGTGGTAGTATTTGAAGAAACCCACCACCCTTTCCTCCCACCAACAGAAAATCTTCCCTCCCCTAGCAGGTCTCCATGCCTGCTCAGGGGTTTTGGAAAAAAACAGACTCTGGAGGGTTTTGAGCCTTACTCCTCCTCCAGTGACCTTGGCAACTCCTCTCCCCTCTCTGGGCCTCTGGGCTTGGTGCAGTGCCTGGCACACGGAGAGGGCGCAGGGGTAGCTGGAAGCAGTAGGAGCAGAAGTACTTCTCAGAGATGCCCCCACCCTCATCCCAAGGGATCAGACAATTGGAAGAGACAATGTCTGCAAAGCACCCAGCACCTGATTTCTCATAAAATTCCCTTGCAGAATTTTTTTTCCCTTGCAGAATTTTTTTAAAATGTATTCTGGACCTTCAGTCTAAAATATCAAGACTCTTAAGCAGGGAAGACCAAAAGTCATTCTCAGGTGACATGTACATGACATCTCTACATCTCCGAAGTGTTTCTGAGCCTTCCCTATAGTCCCACATCGCAGGAGTGGCTCTGTTCCCTATCCCTCAAATGGGGCACTGGAGCCCAGAGAGGCTTTGTGACTTGCCCATGGTCACACAGCTGGAGTATGAGTAAAGGAGCCAGGATGAGAGCCAAGTCTCTTCTGAGTCCCTGGCCCTCCCTGCCTCTATCTGGACCCAAACAAGCGAGGCCTCTCTCACCCCGTTGGCTGGGGGACAGGCAGCTCAGCCTTCTACAGTCACATGTAAGGCAGAGGAAGGCACCCAAAACTTGTCTGAGTTCCATGCACAGAGTCAGAAGAGCATTGCCTATAGTGTCCTAAAGGATTCTCCAGGGTTGAGGTCCAGAGAGGTGAGGTGGTTTGCCCAAGGTCACACAGCAGCCTAAGATACCCATGTGTGTCCCCTTCACTCTCTAGCAGTTTAGAAGGATATCACTAGGAGATGTAGGGACAATAATAATGACAATAAAATAACAGCTTGAGAGGCTACTGTGTGCCAGGCATTGTACTAAGTATTTTACACCATTAATTCATTCAATCCTATTATGAGTTCCTTTATACAGATGTGGCACAAAAAGGTTAAATAACTTGCCCAAGGTCACATAGGTAGGGAGAGGTCTGTGGATCTGAGAATGAGGTGGAGTTGATGGGGGTTGGGGGATGGGGGACAGGACAATGGGCATCATTGAGGGGGTCTATTCAGCCACGATGCAAAGAGTGTTTTTAGAGCATTCCAGTCAACCTTCTTCTGGTAGAGGCAGAGTCCAGAAAGGTTAAGCAACCTGACCAAGGTCACAAAGTAAGTTAGAACCACCTCTGCCAACATGACCACATAAATTCTCATACAACCCTCCACTCCCACCCCACAACCCATACCAAACTCCGCAGCTGCTGGCCATCATGTCTGGCCCCACAGTTCCTGTCTGGAAGGCAATTCCACATCTGTCCCTAAGCTGAGGAGGAGCCTTTGTTTGAGGCGCCCCTATTTCTACAATATATAGAGATCCCAAGCGGCAAGAGAAAGGTGCTGCAGTACTGCAGGCCACCACCAGAGGGCACCACGGAAAGAGGGCCCTGCTGCAGCGAGGACTGCCCGGTCCATTGAGCTCCTACCAACGTGGGTCACCAGAATTTTTCTCACCAGACCATGAGCCAGAAATTACACATCTTGGGTGAGGAAACAGTGGCCCAGGTTGGAGCTGCAAAATGTGTCTGTGCAGATGCCGAGAAAATTGCAGCACAGAAACCCATCTGGGGAGATTTATTATTATTCATAATAACAGCCAACATGTGCCAGGCGCTGGGTTGGAATCCTGTCTCTAAGTTACTACCTGTGCAACCTTGGGCATGTTACCTAACTACCTTATGCCTCAGTTTCCTCATCTGTAAGATGGTACCAACCTCAGAGTCATAAGGGTGGGATGCATTCATGTGTAGAGCCTTTAAATAGTATCTGACATATAAGTGCTCCAGGAGTGTTGGTTACTATTTGTTCACTTTTCACTTATTGTTTGCTTATTCACGGACTCTGTACTGCAAACTGTGTGAGTTAGGTGCTTTTATTTTCCATTTCACAGCTGGGGAAACAGAGGCACAGAGAGGTCAGTTTGTCCAAGATCACACAGCTGGGAATAGTAAAACTGGAACTCAATCCAGGTAGTCTGGTGCCAAAATTGTGCTCTTAACCAATATGCCATCCTTCCTTAATAACAGCACATGCAAGGCACTGGCCACATGATCAGTGACCCCCTCCAAATGCATTCTACACTATCCCCATACCCAGAGAAAGGAGCAGAGATGCAGGAAGAGGCACGACTTGCTCCAGGTCACCCAGCTACAGTCAGTGTCGGGAATCAAGTTGTCCCAAGACCAAGTAGACAGAATGGTCTGTGGCAGACCCTGCTGGGCCGGGGATTGAGGCTGGCCTGGCAAATCTTTTTCTCCCATTCACCACCCATTTCACAAATACTTATCAAGTGTCCACTAGCTGGGGCACTGGGGATAGGAGGTGAACAACCCAGCCATGGCCCCTTCCTCAGGGACCTCCCAGCATGTGGAAAACAAGGGGAGCAGTGCAGTGGGTTCTAACTCTTGTTCCACCACTACCACTTGAGTAAGTGGTAGTGGTGGAACAAGTACCACTACCACTCTGAACCTGTTCCCTTACCTGTAACAGGTATTTTTGTGATGATTCAACGAGGTGATAGGAGTGAAGCACTTAGCACAGAGCCTGGCACTTAGTAAGTGCTCAGTAAATATCAGCTAGTATTATCATTATCATCAGTAATTACACCGGGAAGAAATACAGAAGGAGAAAGAGGGAGTCTGGGCACGCCCAACAGGTATTTAACTCAGTCTGAAACAATACTCCCTGAACATTTTGGGGCTTTAGTACCAGGCCTGATTCCTGGAGTGGGAGGTAGGGGTACCACCAGACCAAAGGCAGACAGGAGGGGAAGATGGGGTGCTGAGAGGCTGAGCACCCCCCATTATAAAACTGCCACCACCAGTGCCCTCTCTGCATCTGACTACAGTGCCCCTCCCTACTGAGTCCTCCACCCCCGCAATCCCCAATCATTTCTGTGTTCAGAGGGCCCTGTGTGGGCAGCTGAAGAGACAGAGGGAAAGAAAGGGTACACCATTGCTTTCCAGGTTGGGGGACAGTCTGCACACAGACTTAACCCTGTGATCATCCCAAAATGCCATATGAGAGGCAAAAGCACGAAGGCTGAATCAGGCAGGCAGGCTGTTTAAGGGGACGAAAGCTCTGAATCTAGTTCCCTGCTTACAAGAGAAACTCTCCTGGGAGCCCAGGCCCCAGGCCCTTCAAGGAGGGTGCTGGGACCACACAAGGCCCAGGGAGGCAGAGACAAATCAGGGTGGCCCCTGCCCTTGGAAAGCCCCTGTCGAGTGCCCTGGGAGAGCCCTGGCCCCCTCACCCACCAGTCACTGGATCCCAAAATGGAAAGGATTTCTGGCCCAACTCTAGAGAGGAGTGAGGGGCTTGGGGGGGGGGCGGGAAATGAATCTCACAGGGGGACTCCAGAAGGTTTCTAGTGGATCAGGGAGCAAAACAGGCTTGGGGGCAAGTACAAGGAAGTTCCCTTCTTGGAGCATCTATTACATGCCACATATGTGACCTCTTTTAAATCCCCCAGCAACCCTGGGAGGTGGGTCTAACAGGATTGTGATTCTTTCATACAACATATATTCCTTGCACACCTCCTTTGAGCCAGGCACACAGATCCCACCCGGGAAGCTCACAGCCTGGTGGGGGAAGCAGACAATTAAATAATCTTCAGTGAAGTCGCTTTTTCAAGCAAGTAAAAAGCATAATTATAATAGCTAACATTTATATAGCAATTACTGTGTGTTCTCTCTCTCTCTCAATTTCCTTATATGTAAAATGGGGATTATAACAGGATCTACTTCATAGGGTCTGTGATGATTAAATGAGTTAACATGTGTAAAGCATGGTGGCAGAGCTTGGCGCACAAGAAGTGCTTAATGCATCGTTCTTCTCATCACTTTACTCAGTCCTTCCAAAGACCCTGGGAAGGAGTGTCTGATCATAAGCTCCATTTTGCAGATGAGGAAACTGAGATTCAGGTAAGTCCTAGGACTGGAACTGGCAGAATGCTGCTGGAATAAAGAAAGCCTGGACTTTAGCGTCAGGCTGCCAAGGTTTGGATCCTGGCTCTATCAATTACTAGCTGTGGGCTTAGACTATACGCCTCAGTTTCTCTATCTGTAAAGTGGGTGCAATAATAATACCTTCCTTGCGTGGCCGTGAGCACTTGACAGTCAACACAAAGCCAGTAGAACTTGACCTCACCGCGCTCCACGAGGGTGGGGTGGGGTGATTTTTATTGCGGCCCACGGAGGAAGGATCCGAACTCGGGCAGCCTGACCCCCAGAGCACAGGTGCACAACAGCGACTGCTATTGTACAAGCAGCCGTCACTTCCCTACAGCGGCCACGGGGACGCCTCCCGGGCGCCTCACCTTCCCCGCTCCCGTCTCGCCCCCTCCAGGTTACGCCCCGCACTGCCTGCCCCCCAGCAGCTACGATGCGGACCAGAAGCCGGGCCTGGACCTGGCGCCGGCCGAGCCCGCGTACCCGCCGGCGGCGCCGGAGGAGTACAGCGACCCCGAGAGCCCGCAGTCCAGCCTGTCGGCGCGCTACTTCCGCGGGGAGGCGGCCGTGACCGACAGCTACTCCATGGACGCCTTCTTCATCTCGGACGGGCGCTCGCGGCGGCGGCGCGGCGGGGGCGGTGGGGATGCCGGGGGCGCGGGGGACGCCGGAAGCGCCGGTGTACGCGCGGGACGCGCGGGGGCGCCGGCGGGCGGTGGGCACCGGCACGCGTGCGCCGAGTGCGGCAAGACGTACGCTACGTCGTCGAACCTGAGCCGCCACAAGCAGACGCACCGCAGCCTGGACAGCCAGCTGGCGCGCAAGTGCCCGACGTGCGGCAAGGCGTACGTGTCCATGCCTGCGCTGGCCATGCACGTGCTCACGCACAACCTGCGCCACAAGTGCGGCGTGTGCGGCAAGGCCTTCTCGCGGCCCTGGCTGCTGCAGGGCCACATGCGCTCGCACACGGGCGAGAAGCCGTTCGGCTGCGCGCACTGCGGCAAGGCCTTCGCCGACCGCTCCAACCTGCGCGCGCACATGCAGACGCACTCGGCCTTCAAGCACTACCGCTGCCGCCAGTGCGACAAGACCTTCGCGCTCAAGTCCTACCTCCACAAGCACTGCGAGGCCGCCTGCGTCAAGGGGGCCGAGCCGCCTCCGCCGCCCCCCGCCGGCCTCGCCAGCTGAGCCTCCCGCCGTTCCCGGGGCCCCCCACCTGCGCCCTCAGCGTCCCCCAGCTGCGTTCCCCTGCCCACGCCCCTCGTGGGTACCCCGCTCCCAGACCGGAACTTTTCTCTCCAGCCCCTAACCCAGAACTCGCTTCCGGCACTGCCTTCCCCAGTACATCCCCACCCACATCGTCCTTACCGGCTACCAAGATTCGGACCTTGACCCCTTGTCCACGCCCTCAAGGCTCCCAACTCAGGCACCAGGTCCGCACCTTTCCCGGGCCCTAGAGCCGGAATTTTCTCCCCTCCCCCACCCCAGACTCTGCACCTCTCCCCTTCTAACTTGCAGACCTTTCCTCTCATTTCTGAGCCGAGTCTCAGACCGGTTCTCTACTGGAGCCCCCAGTGTAAGGCCTAAACCCCCCTTTGACTCACACCTGCAATGGATGCCCCATCCACACCAGGACACAGGCCTGAGGGATCTAATCTTCACTCCTCTTGGAGTCCCCACCCTGTCCCTGATCCCCTCCTCACCTTGGCCTTAGGTCCAGCCATTCACACACCACCACCACCCCACCTTCCTCAACCTCAGGTGGCCTTCTCACCCATTCCCACCCCTACTCTTTCCAGACCCCTCATTCCACTAGCAGCTCTCACCCCTCTGAGTTCACCTGACCTGGGGCAGACTTGAGGGGCAGTTCAGGGCCCTGCCCCCTAATGTAGCCCTTCTCTCACCCCAGGACAGCCTCTCCCCAGATTCTCTGAGCACTTTCCCCACCCACAGGACTACAGGTACCCCTCCTTACTCGTTGGGGTGAGGTCTGGGGCACCTCACAAATGCCCTTCTCCCCATCCGGCTGGGCCTCTCCAGTTTATTTATTTGTGTATTTATTGATTTATCTATTTATTACTCTATTTAATCTCTTGGCCTCACCAGGGATGGTCTGGCTTTCCCAGCTGGACTGGGAGGTCAGGGAGCCAAGCAAGGAGAGGGACAGCAAAGGCCATAGAGGGCTGTCTGCCACCCCAACACACCCCATTTCAGGGAGTGAGGGAGAAGCCCCACCCTCATCAGAGCCTGAACTTGCTGGGGAAGAGGGTGCGAGAATGGGAGGGATAGCCTGATGACCCTCAACTGGGGGATGGGGGACATCAAGAGGCCCAGTCATGGGGCAGGTCCCCATCCTCCTGAGCCTTCTGTTTCCACTCCAGGGAGACCGGAGGGAGGAGCCTCCTCGATGTGTTTCCTATTTATGCCTCTTCTCGAGGGACCCCAGGTTCCAGGGACCGACTGAGCCCCGGACCCGCTGGGGCCTCCGGCCCGCTCCGCTCCACGGGAGGAGCGCTCCCTCCCGGCCACGTCTATGCAACTCTCCCGGGCAGAGAGGCCGGGGCTGCCAGCTGCCCCGCATTGGCCGCCACTACCTCCCCCGCCGCGCTTTTGCATGCCCGGGCGAGGACCGAAGCACACACCTCCACGCTCGCGGACCCTGGCCCCCTCTGCTTTAAGCACACGCCTCTGCCCCATCTCTAGGCGCTCAGCTCCGGGGCAGGAGTCCCGGACTCTCCGACCCTCCCCCTCTCCCCTGAGCCGCAAAGGAGGGTGGAGGGTGGAGGCTGGAGGGGCCCCTGGAGCAGGGGCACTTCTCTAGGGCTTCTCCGCTCCAGGCCCACCCGGGGAAGCGAGGCGGCAGGGATGCGGGAAGGGAGAGGCGTTGCAGAATCAATTACGGAGGGTGTTGATCCTGTAAATAGGAACTTCCGACAGCAATAATTTTCCATGCATGCTAAGCCTTTTGGCCATATTTTGTATGAGCGCTTGGCGCTCTCCCTCCCTCCTCCTCCCCCATCTCCTACCCCAGACCCCCATCCCTTCCTCGCCTCCAGCAGTATTACCTGTAAGGCAATTCAGGGATATTAAAGGGACTTTGGCCACTCACCAGTGCCTCTAGACCTTGTGATGGGGACGGGTTTGGGGTGGGGGGCATCTGAGAGGCAGCCAGATTTTTTTCCACTCCATTTCCCTCCCTGTAGTCTGACCAGCCTGTAGCTGCCACCAGCAGTCACACAGCTCCAGGGGTCCCTTGACATCCACAAGGTCCCGGGCATCCTCAGTCCTAAACAGTCCTCAAATACTGGGGATGCAAACTGAAGGGGTTCAAGACCCAGATTAATAACATAAGGGAATGAAGCAGGTTGCCCTAAGACATTAGGGGATGGTTGTGCCTGTGACTGACAGGAAACAGCGTGTCTCACCTTAAAGAATTGCAATTCAAATTAACTGCACCTGCCAAACAAATACAACCGTGGGTCAGATTTGTCCCTTGACAGCCAGTTTACAACCCCTACATCCTTCCCCACTTCCCCTCTGCTGCTCTGGGTGGGGAGGTTCTGGCCAGCCCTAGTGGTCATACAAGCAGCAAGTGCATGCATGCAAAAAGGTTGACTTTGGCTCAGCAGGCAACATTGTCCCAAAACAATGAGCTGCCCGTAGAGCCTGTGAGCTACCTGTCACCAAAACTGTTCAGGAAGACAGTGGACAACCAGTCCATCCTCCTTGCCAGCTGGCTTGGTGATCTTTCAAAATATGAATTCTGCCCTTGCCTTACTAAAAACTTCCCTGGGGACTACTAGCACCATGCCGCTTAACTCCAACCCCCAGCACAGACTCAGGGGGTGGGGGTAGGGGGCTGTGTGCCTTGAGGGCCCGATGCCAGGCTGGGGGCTTGGGGGTGCAGGATGGAACTCCATCTCCCCTTGGGCCACCTTTCGGTTTTCTTCCTTTTGTAGGCAGTGCACTCAGCTTTTTTTTTTTTTTTTTGGCCACGCAGCAAGGCTTGTAGGATCTTAGTTCCAGACCAGGGATCGAACCCAGGCCCTCAACGGTGAGAGCACAGAGTCCTAACCACTGGACTGCCAGGGAATTCCTTGCACTTTTAGAACCTGTCCATCTTTCCTTTCATACACCTCTGGACAGGCTGGCTGCATCCTGAGCTATATGCCAGGTGTCTCCAGCAATGACAGCAGTGTGGAAATCCCCTACAAAGTTTCCAAAGCAGGTTTGAGGGGCCCAGTCACCTGATGCCTTCCCTAGCCATCCACCCGCAGTTCTCCGTAGCTACACACTGCCCCTAATTGGCTGTTGCATCAATTACATTTGTTTCAGGTCCAGGGAACAGAACCCACTCTAGATCAACATTTTATAAACATCTAATATGTCATCTTGTGACCTTAAAGGGAACCAGCTCTAGCACGAAGCCCACAGCCTAGACAGCAGAGCAGAGATACGAAAGCCCGTGTCCCTGTTACCTGCAGCCCAGAGCACCTCAATTAGCATATCGTCCAGTCTGCTTTTCACAGTCCTCTCAAAGGAAGCCCTCCAGGATGCAGCTCCGGCTCTCCTCTGCCCTGTCTGGCTGCTCCATCCAGCACCTTTGCAGCCTCACCTTCCTATGCCCAAGGAAGGAACCCACTTCCTGTTCCTTCTTCTGTCGTGGTTTGTGCTCCTCAGGGTTCTCTCCCAGACTCCTCTTCTCACTGTGTATTCTCATGAGGCAATCTCATCACACCCATGGCTTCAGTTTTCACCCACATGCAGATGACTCGCAAATTTACATTTGTGATAAATGTAATTTACATTTACATTTTCATTTCTGACCTCCTCTCTGAGCTGCAAATCTGCCTGCAAACCACTGCCACATGCATATCCCAAAAGTACCATAGGCCAGCCCAAGTCTGAAGCCATGATTTGGTTCTCTCCTGCGTCTGTCTCCCCTACCCTTCCATCCAATCCATCAGGTTCTGTTTATTTTTCCTCTTCGTCTTCTCAGTCTCCACCCTAGTCCATAGCTACCATCATCTCTTACCTGGACAACTGGACCAGCCTTCTCACTGGTCTCTCTGGATCCATTCTACCTCCACCACCTCCCTCCCTCTCTCCACAGTGACCACAGGGATCTTTTAAAAAATGCAGATCTGATCATGTCACTCCCATTCTTCTTCCCTGTTTGAATGCTTCAATGACTTCCCACTGTGTGTGGGGGTAGGGGGGAGAGGAACCAGCCTTCAAAGACCTAACTGATCTGACTCTTTCCATCACTCCAGGTGAACCTTCAGCCATGAGCCCCTTTGCTCTTTGAGTTCCAGCCACCTCTGTTTAGCAATTTTGCTCCCTCCTACCACAGGGGCTTTGCATAAGCTGTTCTCACCACCAGTAACATACTCCATTTGCACTACCATTACCACCACTGTTGACTAGTTATTGCCTTTTCATCCTTCATCTCTCAGCTGGATGATCACTTCCCCAAGGACCACATGATCTTGGTTCACAGCACTTACCATCAATACACACTTTCCCTTTAATCAATGTGATTATTTGGTTATTCTCTGTCTCCCCCATTAGATTACAAGCTTCATGAGAAAGGGACTGACAGTGTCTTTTTGCTTATCATTAAATTTCCTGGGTCTAGTGCAGTACCTAGCCAATAGCAGATAACCAGTAATTATTTTTTTAATGAACTACACACATTTAAGTCATAATAACAGTGGCTTATGCTTAAAAAAAAGTCTTTGTCCCTCATAGCCATAGATGATTGGTTCAGATGTGAGCATCTGACTAGAACTTGGAAATTTCCTCTCTCCCTCTCTCTGAGTCATAAGACCTGTAACTTGAGAGCTGTGGCTCAGATTGCTAGCTACTTATCAGCATACATTCTCTCCCTCCTTAGTAAGAGAACTCCATTGTTAGCTGAGCACATTGCCACATTGAATGAAGACTACATATCCCAGCTGCCCTTGCAGCCAGTGGTGGCCATGTGACCAAGTTCTGGTCAATGACATGCAAGGGAAAGTGTTATGTGGAACTTCTGAGACAGCACCCTAAAAAGGAGGGGGGTCATATCCTTTGCCTTTCCATTTCTCCACCTTCTTCCAGGCTGGCACTTCAGCAGCAGTCTTGAACCAGGAGGTGACGCTGAGAATAAACACCTTACTCTAAAATGATGGAGTTGACAGAAAGGACCCGTGCCCCTAGTGACGGTGGAGCAGTCACCCAGCCCTGGACTTCCTACTTCCAGCTTCTCTTTCGTGAGAGGAAACACATTAGGGTGTTTTAAGCCTCTCTTGTCAGGCTTCTCTTACTAAAAGCCAAATATAATCCCTGTTGACAGCCACATTCCTGTTATGTGGAAGTAATCCCTCCGCCAAGCAACAGAAAAAAGTCTCTGAACCCACTTTTCCCTGAGGCCTACCTTCACCCCACAGTCAAGGGCATAACCAAGTGTTCCATTTTCATTAAGCTAATTCACATTGGCTTTCTTCACTTGCAAGCAAGGGTCTGGGCAAATACATTTAGACTAGTCTAGAAGTGCAGACACAGAGAGACCTTCGAGATCTATTATTAATTTAAAATGTAATCAAACAGGTCATATTTATTGAGCACTTACAGTGTGTTGGGCACTGTTCTAAGGACTTTACCTACATCACCTCTTTTCATTCTCTCAACAACTCTACAAATTAGGTGCCATTATCATGGCCATTTTGAAGGTTAAGAAACCAAGGCACAGACAGGTGCCTGGCCCAAGGTCACATGTCTAATAAGATGTGTGTAATTTTAACCCAGGCAAGGTGCAGAACTATTGGGGATGACCCATGAAATTCCCCCTTTGCCTTAGTTTTGGCTCCCCAGTAGCAAAGGCTTGAGTGCAAGTGGTTTATTTGGGAGGTGATTCCAGGAAGCAGGAGTGAGGGGGCAAGAAGAATGAGACAGAGGGTGTGTCAGTGGGGTTGTTGCTGCAGCAATGGGGCTGGGTACTGCTATTCTCTGAGAAGGGTCCAGAAAGGTCCAAATGGTCTGGCATGCTTCTCACAATTTTCCACCTATGACAATGGAAGACTGGCTTTTATTCACCAGCTCCTGTCCCCATCAGCCAACACCTCTGGGAGACTCTCACAGGGATGGAAAATATGGAAGACACTGCAAGCTTGAGCTGGGAAGCCAGTGGTGCTAGGTGAGTCTGGGTTTGCACGGACCTTCCCACCACAACTTCAGTTGAAATCAAAGGTGGGCCAAGGGGCTGTGCCACTGACACCCAGGTCTTTGCTCTGCTATTTCCTCATTGACAAAGCTCCCATTTGTTCAGACATCCACCCATCACTTAACCCATCCGGGGCCTCAAAGGAGGCTGACCCCAGGGGTGTGGCTGATTGGTCTCCTCCAAGCCAATCACAGTCATCCCAGTGGGAGACAGGTTCCAGCACCCATACTTAAGCAGCTCGGAACATGGTATGTTCCTGGAGAATATTATTAATCCCGGGTAGTCATGTGATTCGAGCTAGCTCAATCAGACCAAAGAGAAAAGCTTTAATTCCATCTCGCTATGGGAGAGGGTCTCTCTCTCTTCTCCTGGATGTGAACTACTATAGCCTGAATGTTTATGTCCCCCTAAAATTCATAGGTTGAAGACTAACACCCAACGTGATGGCATTTGGAGGTGGGACTTTGGGGAGGTGATTAGGTCATAAGGATGGAGCTCTCATGAATAGGATCAGTGCCCTTATAAGAAGAGACCCCAGAGAGCTCTCTCACCCCTTCCACCGTGTGAGAACACAGCAAGAAGATGGCCATCTATGAACCATGAAGTGGGCTCTCTCCAGATACCAAATCTGCCAGCACCTTGATCTCAGACTTCCAGCCTGTAGAATTGTGATAAATAAATGTCTGTTGTTTAAGCCAGCCAGTCTAAAGTAGTTTGTTATAGCAGCCTGAGCTGACTGACAGGAACAAAGAAGGAGGCTGCCCCAGTTGGCACTGGCAGTCATCTTGTGACTATGAGGAGAAGCAGTTAAAGTGTGAAGCCACCTCAAGGCCCCAAGGAGATGCTCAGCAGGTACCAAAGCTGCAGAAGAAAAAGGCAAACTTTCTGCATAAAATAAGAACAGGAACTTAGTGATTGGTAGAGGGGACAAAGAGGAGATGGAGGAGAAACCAGAAAGTAAGAATGGGACCAAGCAACATGGCAGAATTCTGTAAGCCAAGCCGTAGAAATGGACAAGAGCATTTTAGGGGTAGAGAAATATAAGCTTTAATGTTCCTTTTGTGGCACAGAAATCCTTTCCTCTTTCCAAACACTCAGGAAAGTCCTCTGCATACCTGATTACCTGATGTATAAGATTCTTTGTCAAAAATGAAAGGGAAGGGGAAGAGTAGGGAGCCCAGGAGCAGGACGGGGAGAGCAGGTAACTAGGGGCTTTGGTTGCAAACCACAAACATGGACTCTGGCTGGTTTGGACAGAAAAGGCATTTATCGATGTCCTGCCCCTTATTCCCTTGGGCCACCTCTGAAGCAGGAATCTTCCTCCAGGTCCTCAGGTGCTTGCTCAGTCCGAGTATAGAGCAGCCCATAAATGGCAATGGCTTAACATCCTGAGGCCACCCTCAACCAGTGAGGGACAGGAGTCAGTGGATAAAAATACACAGCCCCCCCTGGCGGTCAGAGGGATGATTCTGATGCATGATGCTTCCTCTCAGAGTCTCTAGCAAGAGTAAGCCCCACTTAACCACCATGTTAACCTGCTCATCAGAATCCCCTGTATTGGCATTTCTCCCTTCCCCAGTCCTTCCTGGGATCACCTCCTACAGCAGACTGTCTTCCAAAGATGGTCACAACAATATCTCCCTGGTGGAAACAAGCTCTTTTAGAACCGTGCTACTCCCCCCATCAAGAGATGGAATCTCTGTACCTTCCCTTGAGCCTGGTGGGGGGGAGCGGTGATGTTGTGACAGCTCCCACAAACAGAATGCCACAGAAATGATGCCAATATGTCTTCCAAGACTAGACTGGAAAAGGCCATGAAGCTTCTGCCAGGTTCTCTTGTGACACTCATTCTTGGAAGCCAGCTGCCATGCTATGAGCAAGCCCAGGGCACATGGAGAGGCCCCGTGGAGGTGTTCTGGCTGATAGGCAGGATGGTCCAATGCATGAGTAAGTGAAGTCACCTCCAGATGATTCCAGCCCCAGCCATCAAGTCACCCCCAGCTACTGAGTCACCTCCCAGCTGATGGCCCAGACATTTCAGAGAAGAGACAACCAGTTCCCACTGTGCCCTGTCTGAATAACTGACCCACAGAATCTGTGAGGATAATAAAATGGTTGTTTTATGTCACTACATTTTGGATCAGTTTATGTTACAGTGATAATAACTAGAGCAGCTCCCAAATATAACTACCTGCACACAAGTCCTAGTCTCAGGGTCTACTTTTAGGAGAATCCAAACTAAAACAAAAGGATATTGTGTAGATCCCAGAATTTCTCCAGCTTCCAGTCCCAGGCTTACATTAGCCCCAGTGGAAGGGACCTCATCTTAATCCCAACACGAGGCTTAGGTCTCCATCTCATTGGTTTACGGACAAATGGGCCGATATAATAGAACTGCTGATTGGGCAGGTCCTCTTTCCCTTCAATTCTCCCCCTCCATGGGGTCTGCCCAAGAACCATACGGGAAAACTAGGTTGTAGCACCAGGCCTTGCCAGTTCTGTTCAGGGATCAGAGGCCATGAACTTCAGGGCAGGGTAAACCCTCTTGAGCACAGAGGTGAATGCCAATTAAGCTAAGCCAATCAGGGTAATTCCACTCCCCTTGCCAGCGATTGGTTTAGGCATGGAAATGTGATATAATCTTGCCAATGAGACATGAGGAAAAGGCTCCTGGGCAGGGGGGTGGGGAGGTAGGGGATGGTTACTAAAGCTTTCTTCACTCTTAAAAAGAGGCACAAAGGGATGTCGATGTCCTAACTTCCACCTTTGAAAGCTGTTGTATGTGATGCTTGGAGCTACAGCTACCATCTTGGGACCATGAGGGGCAAGGCTGAGTATGAAATCCAGAATATGGAGGATGATGGTACAAAAAGCTGGAAAGAACCTGACATTGTTCAACTACCTCTTCGCCAATCTTGGATATGTCTACCTCCAGGCATCTTAATTATGTGAAAATACAAGTCTTCTTAATGCTTAAGCCATTTTGAGTTGAATCATAGGTCTCCCAACATACAGAATTTGTTGCCAGGAGTGGGGGTCTCACTGGGCATACCATGATGAGAGATTCAGGACAAATCTCCATTTTTCCATCCCAGAAGCTGCTCCCCCTGCCTCTTCTTACTTTCTGAAATTAGGAAGTGGTTCTAAGAGGGACAATTTCCCTCTTGATGAAATTCTCTAATTCTCAATAATTCTGGGACTGAGGTGTGGGTCTTAGCTCTACATCCTGAAACAAAGTATGGTTTAGATGCTCAGAGGGGTTATACTGTGGAACTGCAGAAAGAGAAAGGTTCAAGTCAAATTCATAATGGCCTCAGCATTCCAAGGTTTGCAAGAGATTAAAAACCCAACATGAATGATCTTCAACAGCAAAATGGGGTATTGCACAATTCACAGAGCACTTATTATGTGCTTCTTCCCAAATCACACTCAACAACTTTGAGTGATGGGCAGCATTACCCCATTTTGCAGAGGCTTCAGAAAGTGTCTGCAACTGGCCAGTACAACAGCCACCCAGCCCGCCCCCAGGGATAACTTCTCTGGTTTTTCTCCAGCTGAGAAGGCGAGTATGCATTCCCCATGCATGTGACAACCAGGGTGAGAAGAACCACCAAACCAGACTTGCCTGTCTTCAGCCAGGTCTGGGGCTGTGCCACCTCCCCGCTTTTCCTCAAGCTGTTTAGCTGGAATATCCCTCCTATCTACCTTTTATTCAGCACGTTTTATATGCCAGGTACCTTTCTAAACACTTTATGTGTTATTCTCATTTACTCTCCCTGGCAATTGAGAGAAGAAATCGAGGCACAAAGAAGTTGAGTACCCCACCACACACACACACACACACACACACACACACACACGTCACACAGCTAGTTGGTGCTGCAGCCAGGATTTAAATCCATGCCATTCAAGTGATTCCAGATCCTACCCTAAACCATCACCTGCTTCTTCCCTCTCATTCTTCAGGACCAAGCCATTTTCCAGTGTGAATACCACCCCTCCAGGGAACATTTCCTGGTGCTCTCAGTCAACACGCGGCCTCTTCTTCAGCACTCTGGGTGTCTGTAATGAAACCAGTCACCTTCCTTTTTTTTTTTTTTTTTGGCCTCACCGCGCAGCATGTAGGATCTTAGTTCCCTGACCAGGGATCGAACCCACGCCCCTTGCATTGGAACTGCAGAGTCTTAACCACTGGAAGGCCAGGGAAGTACCCCAGTCACCTTCCTTGATTACCACTATGTAAGCACTGATTTACCCCCAACCCTCTCCTCTATCAGCCATTATCTCTGAGTGTCCTCACAATCTCCTCACAACCATTTTACAGAAGGCTGATGCTCAGAGAGGTTAAGGAACTTGCCTGAGACCACACAGCTAGTGAGTGGCCAGATGGGATCTGAACCCAGGTCAATCTGTGCCAAAGCCGTAATGTTGCCATAGATGCTGATAAATACCTGAGATTTAAACCAGGAGCCTACCTCCCTCTGGCTCCAGAGGACACTGGGTGCTGAACCCGGGCTCAAGGAGATGGAGAGTTTTAAACAGAAGAGTGGGGGTGGTAGTCAGCATGTTTGGACCTAAGTCATCACCACCACCCCTTGCAGCTTTGGTGTCCTCATCTGTAAGCAGGTGTTTAGTGGCCTGGGACTCTGAGCTCAGATAATCTGACTTTCATTTTCAGCGGCCCTATCTTGGACAAGTGCTTCAACAATCACACCTACTTCCTAGTGGCGCTGTGAGGATGCAACGAGACTATTATTGTGGAACTCCAGGGCAGTGCCCACACACTGTCAACATGATTCCAAAAGGCTCCTTGTTACAGTTACTTTTGCTGAACAGAGGCAACCAGCGGTGGGTAGAGAGAGGGAGCACTCTGGAGCCTGACTGCCTGGATTTGAACCCTGGTTCAGCCACTTACTAGCTCCATGACCTTGGGCAAATCACTTAAAAAAAAAAAAAAAAAAAAAACCTCACTGTGCCTCAGTTTCCTCATCTGTAAAATGGGAATAATAATCATACCTAGCTTGAAGGGTTGTTTTGAGGTTTAAATAAGTTAATGTACATGCAAAGTGTTTAGAACAGTGCCTGACACAGCACCAGATTCAGCAGATTCGTAGTATTTCGAATGTCATTGGTATTATTATCACCTCCACGACTATTACCACTAGGGATCCAAAGGCTGGGCAGCCAAGAGCCAGGTTTTGCCGACTCACCCTCGCTGGGCAGGTCCAGCCCCCTCCAACCCGTGTCCCCGCCCCCCCCCACCCGTGACCCTGAGTCAACCCCGAACTGTGCGCCACCCGTGCCCCTCCCGCCCCACGACCTGCAGACTCACCCTGAGTCAGCCTCCCCGGGCGCTTCCACTCCCGGGACGCCGCGCGGCAGAGGGGAGGCGGCGAGGCGCCCCCCAGCGGAGAGCCGGAGCTCCGCACGCGTCCCGCAACGCCCGGAGAACCGAGCGAAGGTCCCGCAGGGGCGCTCGGGGGTGGGCCAGACCACTGTGGGGCAGGGGAGAGAGGCTCTGTGCGGCTGCGCCCCCCGCCGCCCGCGCGGAATGGTACGGCCCGACCGGTGTTAAAGACCTGAGAGGAGACGGCGCGTCGCGAGACCGCGCAGGCGGCGGCGGCTGCGCGATGGGTTTTCGCGCGGGAGGAGCTCTGGGCAGAGCCGGAGCTGGCCGGGGGGCGCCCGAGGGAGCTGGGCAGAGCGGCGGCGCGCAGGGCGGCAGCATCCACTCGGGCTGTATCACCGCGGTGCACAACGTGCCTCTCAGCGTGCTCATCCGGCCGCTGCCGTCTGTGCTGGACCCAGCCAAGGTGCAGAGCCTCGTGGACACGATTCGGGTGAGGCCCCGGGGAAGCCGGCCGCTGGGAGGGCTTCGAAGGAGGGAGGTCGCGCTGGACGCGAGACGGGACTGGTTCAGTCTCAGCCGGAGCATGGCATTTGCTGTGTGACCTTGAGCAAGTGGCTGGGCCTCTCTGGGCCTCGATTTAGTCATTGAGCAAGGAGATTGGAGGAGATGATTAAAATAACGATCCTGACTCCTATATAGTACTTGAAGTGGCCAGGAGCTGTTTTAAGTGCCTGAGCTTCTTCATGCCAACCCTACGAGGTAGATACCACTACTGTTCCTCTTACAGACGAGGAAATGAGACACAAGAGGATTCAAGCAACCTGTCCAAGGTCAGGCACTTTAGAAAGTGGCACAGCCTGTCCCCAGTGCCCAGATGCATGGCCACCACCTTATCCTGAGATAACCTATGTGGTCACTTCAGGCAGTGGCAGTGGGATTGGGGGTGTCCTGTCTGCTGGGAGGGCCTTGTTTGAACTGGAAATGGGGGAGGACGGAGTCAGCCGCATCACAGAGAGGGTGCTCAAGAAGGCTGGGGTGATCCTGGCAGAAAATTTGGGGGAAGGAGGGGACATGTGTGTCAGGTTAGGCCTGCATGGCATCTTGTCCCCCTCCCCCAGACCCTTGGAAGGTGGCCATGTGTGACCTACCAAACACCTCTACTGCTAGCCCGATTGTCTTTCAGTCCTAGAGTTTACACTGCTGTTCCCACTGCCTGGAACTGCTTGCCAGGTAGCCACAGGGCTTGCTGCCTCGTTTGGGCCAGGTGCCCACCTCCCATCAGCCCAGGCCTCTATAGCTCTCCCCCTAACCTGAGGTATTTCTCCTTGAAGCACTTATGTCCACCTGAGTTATGTTACACATTTGTTTGTGTTTTATTGTCTCTCCTCCGCCTCTCATGTGAACTCCACAGGAGCAGGGATTTTGTCCTGTCTTGACTGTTTCCATAACACTAGCACGGTGCCTGGCTGTTTGTGATGGATCTGGCCAGGGATGCACTCTCCCACCCTGGGCCTTTGCACAAGCTTTTCCCCTGCCAGTAAAACTCTTTCATCTCTTTACTGTTTCTAACTCCTTCTTGCTCTTTCTGTCAGTGTCTGTGTCTTCCCTGACAGCCCCTGCTGGGTTAGGGGCCTCCTGTGGGCCCCCAGCCACCTGCACGCCCACCAGCATACCTCTGATCCTACTGGCTTGTAATGGCCTCAGACACCTGTCTTCCAAGCCAGGACGATATGCTCTGTGAGGCAAAAACCAGGCCTCTCTTTGGTTACCATATGTATTAGTTTTCAATGGCTACTGTAACGAACACCAGAAACTTAGTGGCTTAAAACAAAGACAGATTTTATTATTTTATAGTTCTATAGTTCAGAAGTCCAAAATGGGTCTCGCTAGGCTAAAATCAAGGTATCAGCGGGGCTGCATTCTTTTCTGGAGGCTCTAGGGGAGAATCCATTTCCTTGTCTTTCCCAGCTTCTAGAGGCCACCCACATTTTTGGTTCATGACCTCTCTCCTCCGTCTTCAAAGCCAGCAACATCAGACCTCCTCTTGTTCCTCTGTCTTCCACGTTTAAGGTCTCTGGTGATTACATTTGGTCTGTCTGGATAACCCAGGATAATCTCCCCATCTCAAGATCCTTGACTTAATTCCATCTGCAAAGCTCCTATGCCATGTGAGTAACATATTCACAGGCCCAGGGATTAGGACATGGACATCTTTGGGGGCCATTATTCTGCCCACCCATCGTCACACCCCTGGTGCCCAGCACAAGGCCTGCCTGGCACAGCTGCCTCTCTTTGCTGCTCCACTGCCGGGCAAGCTGTGCTCCGCGCCTCACTTGCATCAGCTCCCTGACTTCATCAGCAGCCTGTAGGGTGTCTGTTCCCAGTTTGCAGATGAGGAACAATGCCCAGTGTCAAGGCCACTTGCTTACCACCCCTGCCCACACTTCCCCCACCCCCCGCCCCACTGCTCTGTGTAGGAGCTGAGATTCAAATTCAGGTGTGCCTGGTTCAAGAGCCCCAGCTTATAACTGCTGGGTCTTTACTGCTTACTAATCATTTCTAGGATAAATGGAATAATGAATCCATCAAAGCAGCCCAATAAGAGACCACCCGAGAGCCAGTGGTGGGAGGTCTTCTAGCAGCTCACACTTGATTCGGTCTCCCCTCTACCCCATCCCTCCCTGCCCCAGGCTTTCCCTATGTAGAGGACTACCCATTCTCCGTCTAGATGCTCAGGCCCGTAACAGGAAGTCAACTTATATTCTCCTCTTTCTCTTCTCCTCACATTCACCCCTCCCCTGGGATCTTCCCCCTAAACATGTCCCAAACCTGTCTACCTCTCCCTGACCCCTCCATGCCCTCACCCAGGACAGCCACTTCTGGTGAATACCTGCTGAGGCCTCGCCTCTATCTTCCCTGCTTTTGCCTTTGTCCACTCATCAAGCCTGCTTGCCCAGGACAACTTTCTAGAATGTTCTTCAGATCATGTCACCCTCCCCTGTTTAAAACACTCCAGGGCCTAAGAGGTATAAACTTTCAGTTATAAAGTAAATGAGTCATGGGTATGAAATGTACAGTGTGGGGAATATAGTCAATAACTATGTAGTATCTTTGTATAGTGACAGGATTAGCTTGACTTAATCATGGTGATTGTTTTGAAATGTTTAGAAATATCCAATCACTGTGTTGTGTACCAGGAACTAACATAATATTGTAGGTCAATTATATTTCAAAGACAAATAAACAAACTCTTAGGAAAAGAGACCAGCTTTGTGATTGACTGGGGTGGAAGGTGGGTAAGGAGAGGGAGAAGTGTATGAAGGTGGTCAAAAGGTACTAACTTCTGTTATAAGATAAATAAGTATTAGGGATGTAATGTACAACATGATAAACATAATGAACACCGCTGTACATTATATATGAAAGTTGTTGAGAGAGTAAAATCCTAAGCGTTTTCATCACAAGGAAAACATTTTTTTTCCATTTCTTTAATTTTGTATCTATGTGAGATGACAGGTGTTCACTAAACTTACTGTAGTCATCACTTCATGATGTTTGTAAGTCACATCATTATGTTGTACACCTGAAGCTTATACAGTGCTGTATGTCGATTATATCTCAATAAAACTAGAAGAAAAAAATAAGATAAATAAAACGCTCCAGGGCCTACCCCCTGCTACCTTTCTGACCTCTTCTACTTCTCAATCCCCCGAGTCCCTCTGATCACACTGGCCTCCTTGCCATGCCTGCAATACAGTGAGCTTGTTCTGGCCTCAGACCTTTTGCATTTGCTGTTCGCTCTGCCTGGAATGCCCTTCCCACGGGTAATACACAGTGTGTATTACTGAGCACGTTCCATGTGCCAAGTGTTGTTTGAAGCAGTTTATGTCTATTAACTCACTAAACCCAACAGTTCTATGAGGTGGGTGTGTCATCTTTATCCCCGTTTGATAGATCGGGCAACTGAGGCACAAATATGAATTGCCAAAGGTCACAGAGCAATTAAGTGGCAGACCTGAGATTTGAACCTGGCAGTCAGGCTCTTTCTTTAAATGACTCCACCTCTCTATCTTCCCTAGGGGACTTCTCTGTGTTCAGGTCTCTGCTCCACTGTCACCTCTGAGAGGCCTTGTGGACCCCCATCCCTGTCACGTCAACCTGTGTTATTGTCTTCATAGCATTTATCACTCTAACATTCACTTCTCCATTCCATCTGCCCCACTAGACCAAAGTCCCATGAAGGCAGGGGCTGTGTCTGTACCTTATTCCCAGAGTCTAGAACAGTGACAGATAATATACATGTGGTCTGATAAATGGTTAACAACCTGGATGGGGGAGCTCTGATTTGTAGCATCTGCCCATTTCCCTGGTGTAAATACTCTCACCGTGGTTGATTTTCATGCTACCAAGGTGATGTCAACCAACTCACAGTTGCCTCTACCAAGGTGATGTCAACCAACTCACAGTTGCCTCTGTGTAACAGTTGCCTCTCACAAGCCAGCACGAGCCAGTGTGAGCACCTAGAGGAGCTCAGCCCAGGTTAATAAAGTCTGCTTTGCAAACTGTCCAGCACTGTGCCACGCTCATTCACCTTGCGCCCTCTTCTCTCCAGGAGGATCCAGACAGCGTGCCCCCCATCGACGTCCTCTGGATCAAAGGGGCTCAGGGTGGTGACTACTTCTACTCCTTTGGGGGCTGCCACCGCTATGCAGCCTACCAGCAGCTGCAGCGAGAGACCATCCCTGCCAAGCTTGTCCAGTCCACCCTCTCGGACCTAAGGGTGTACCTGGGCGCTTCCACGCCGGACTTGCAGTAACAGCCTCCTTGGCACCTACCACCACTGCCACGAACCCAGAAGACACACCTGGCCTCCAGTGGGCTGAGCCATGCAAAGGTGTAGCAGGAGTGCATTCTCTTTGTGCCTGGGGGGGCAGGTCTAACTTGAAGCACCCTCTTTCTTAGCTGTAAGACCTTGGACTCATGACTGAACAGTGTGGGAGCCCCACTTCCCACCTCGGGGAAAATGGGTCGTGTGTTTGCTCTTGAGGGATTATTGAGAGGGTGAAATGAGAAAGGAGATGGGTTTGGAGAGCCACATGCTGCTGGCTCCAGATTCCCAAGGACAAGGATCCTTTTGCATTTCTGTCTCTATATATCATATCATGTGAATACATTCATCTGCAAGTAAAGGAAAGCCTAGGTTCCAGTGGCTTAAACAAAGAGAAGTTTGTTTTTCCACATAGCATGAATTCTGGAGACAGTCGGCTAATGGTATTCGTTTAACAACTCAGCAAGGTTATGGCACACGTCTCTGTGATCCTTTCGGCCTTTCCCACATTGCATGTCACTTCATGGTCACAAGATGGCTGCTGTACCTCCAGCAATCATGACTGTGTTCAAGGAAGAACGGAGTTGGGGAGGAGGAAGGGCCCAGCCAGCTGGACCTGTCAACTTCTATCATAAATTCAGGCCTTTTTCAGAGGTCTGTTTCCTGCTCTCTTCCCCTGTGTATTTCTACTTAGGTCTCCTTGGCCCAAACCAGGTACAGTTGCCACCCCTAGCTGCAAAGAAAGCTAAGACGGCAGGAACACAGTTGTCACAGTTTAGTAAATCAATCATATCACATCTCCTAGAACTGGCACTCTGCCTCCTAAGTAATATTGGAATCCCATTACCAAGAGAGAAGTGAGGAATTGTGTATCAGTTAGCCGTTGCTGTGCAACAAACCATTCCAGAACTTGGCAGCTAAAAGCAAGTTGTTTATTTGCCTAAAATTCTTTGGTTTGGCAATTTGGGCTGGGCTCATCTGGGCAGTTCTGCTGATCTTGCTTAGGGTCACTCATGGGGTTGTATGCAATCAGCTGTCACCCTAGATGGGGCTAGATGGTCTCGGATAGCCTGACTCACTTGTCTGGCAGTAGGTAGGCTATTGGCTGGGTGACTTGGTTCTCCTCCATGTGTCCTCTCTAGCAGGTTAGTTCAGGCTTATTTTCATGATATCATCAGGGCTCAAAGAGAGAGGGAGAGGGAGGGAGGTGTGTGTGTGGAGGGAGGGGAAGAGGAAGGGGGAGAGAGAGGAGAAGCTCCAAGGCTTTTTTGAGTTTTAGGTCAGAATTGGTACAACGTCACTTCTGCTAAGTCCTTCTGGTCAGAGCAAATCAAAAGTTTGGCTTAGATTCAAGGGCTGGGGAAACAGACTAAACCTCTTAGAGAAACTACACAGGATTCGTGGCATTTTTTTCCACCTATCACAGATGACTTTGGATAAGCAAATAACAGTGTTTCTTTCTCACTGTTCTCTGTCTTGTACAGAGCCTTGCTCTGTCCAGGCTGAGGTCACTAAGACACTAGACACTGTCCTGGCCCTGCAGAGGGAAGGAAGTGATGGGGCAGTGGGTGGTCTCTCCCAGGGCTGGGCCCACTCTAGGAGGGGCATCTCTCATCATCTGTACTGGTGGGTTAGGGGGAATGGGTAGGCCAGGTGGGACATTCCAAAGGGACTAATGAAATCCTAGAGTCCTGGGGGGAAGGGAAGAGATAGAGGAAGGGTGCAGAGTGAGGCGGGCCTTGCTCTCACTGCCCTGCTAAGGGAACTAGGTCACTTGCTGTTTTCAAGCTTCAGTTTCTCCTGCTCAGTAATGAAGATAACAGCTTTCCCACCCATTCTCTGTCCCAGGGAAAGATGACTGAGGTGACCAATGGAATTTAAAAGGTATGTAGTCATAAATGCAGTGTGATATCCTGGATTGGATCTTGGAAAAACAACAAAAGGACCTTAATGGAAAAACTGGAAATCTGAATGAGGTCTGGATTTTAGATAATTTTACGAAAGTTGACATTGGGGTAGTCTGGGTGCAGAGTATATGGGAACTCTCTGTACTATATTTGCAACTTTTCTGTAAATTGAAAATCATTCCCAAATAAAAGTTTATTTAATAAAAAGAGGCATAATTGCTTTAGACCAATGGTTCAGGTTCTCAAACGGGTTTGCTAAGCACAGATGGCTGGACCACACCCCCAGAGTTGCTGATTCAGAAGGTCTGGGGTGGAGCCTGAGAATTTGCTTTCCTTCCAAATTCCCAGGTGATGCTCATGCTGCTGTTCAGGGACCACAAGGTGAGAACCACTGATCTAGAGGGCATCAATTATTTTCAGATATGGTGACAGCCCCTTCACCTCCAATGGAGAGGAAAGAGCTGAGTCCCAGGAGATCCATGTTCTGGAACCAGCTTGTGCACCAATTCCATATGAAATTGGACAGGCCCTTCCCTGGTGCTTTTTCCAAGCTGTCTAATGGACTTTACCCCTGAGGTTTGTAGTGAGGGTGAGGAAGCTGAGGGCATGCTTTGTAAGCCGCTGTCAGGTGCCACTGTTTCATGTAAGACACCTGCACCCACTGAGGTAGAGTAGCACAGTGGTTACCCCTCCTTGAAAGGACTTTCCCTTCATACAGATAAGGCCCAAGCAGGCAGCGCTAGGCATACTGCTAGGCACTGGGAGGAGGCTGCAGAACAGACTTGGAGCGGGAGGGATTGTCGTTCTTAAGGAAGAGGAGCTGGGTTTTGAAGGGTGAAACCTGCTGGTTGCTCTCCGTGGAGGCTGAGCGCTGCACTTCCCACTTAGGCCAGCAGGTGGCGCTGCTTTCTGGCCTGCCCGAGCTAGGCTGGGCCTCCAGCCGGCAGAGCAACTGCTGTGGGAAGGGGATGGATGGAGGGTGTCTGGCTGTGAGGGATGCCCATCAGCGGCCCAGAGAAGCCAAGGGTTCAGGTAGGAGAAGGAGACCTGGCTGGGAGTTTGGAGTTTCAGGTTTACTTACCTGCCCAATCTTGCTCTGTGGCCTTGTACACATCATGGCCTCTCCAGGCCTGTCTTAGGAGACTCGGGTCTCTACACTGGGTGTGCTGTGCCAAATTGTCTCAAGCTCAGCAAAGGCGGCACCTTCTCCAAGAAGCTTCCAGATCCTCCAGGCTGAGCTACATGCCTCTTCTGGGGTCCCCCTGATCCAAAAGTGTGTCCCCTCCCAAAACAAACTACTGCCCCAGGGAACTTGGGTCCAGTGAAAGGCAGTGTGTAGGGACCCCTTATTTCCCTTACTGCCCTGGGACCAACCCTTTCACCATGGTAGGCTTTTTTAATGTTTCATTTTCGCAAGTTATATGTGCATATATTCACCTTTTAAACATTAAGATAGCAAAATGCTAAATAATTATTAACAAAATAAAATATGAGAAGCAAGCAGAAGCCCTGTTAAGCCCTGTATATTCACACCTGTAAATTTATTCATTCTTTTAATTTAAGTAAGGTCTTTGTACGCAATTCTCAATTCTCTAAGAGATGACAACAGATTTTGTTTTTCTACTGTCATGTGAGAACATTAGGCCCCAGCAATGTGTCATTGTGAGGAAATAAAAGTGCTGCAGCAAAAAAAAAAAAAAAAAAAAAAAATGCACCATGAGTCCTAGTGCCTCCCTACTCTTGGCAATTATCTTCATGAATTTGGCGTATACCCTTCCAGACCTTTTTCTAACTTATTAGTTATGTGTGTGTGCGTATAAGTAAGGAAATGTTTTCTTTTTTTACTTTCTTTTGCAGATCACATTTCTTCCCTGGCGATGCGCCTTAGCCATCCACCCCATTAGTGCCTTTGCTCTTCTCCCAGAGTCTCCCTTATTCTGGTCGCTTCCTCAGAGGGGCCTTCCTGACCATACTGTCTAAAACAGCCCCCTACCCCATCATTTTATCACTGCACTGTTTTATTTTTTTCATGGTATTTATCGCACTCCTGAAATTATCTTCCGTTTCTGTTTATGACTGTCTTGTCCACTAGAACGTAAGTTCTTGAGGCAGGACTTGATCTGTCCTATGACTGTAGGCCCAGTGCCAAGAACCACCTGACACATAGCAGTTATTCAATAACTGTGTTAAATGAATAAATTCCACATAGGTCTAGCTCATTCTTTGAATTGCTGCATGGCATGCCAGGGTCTGTATATAACCATGTATCAGTTATTCTCCTGTTAATGGCCATTTAGGGGGTTACTGTTATTTGCTGCTGTGAACACCTTCTGCCATCAACTCTGTGCTCACTCAACTGTGTACGTAGGAGTGGGACCGCCTAGCCGGTGCATAGGTGTTGGCAAATTGCTCTCCAGATTGGCTGCTCCAAGTGCCTTTCCCAGAGTTTGGGGGGCAGCTTTCCATCCCTGCACTCCAGCCGGTGCTTCTTAACCTGTTTTGGGTCATGAACACAGTTGAGAATCTGAAAGAAATCCGTGAGCCTTTTCTCCAGAAAGACACACACACACAAATCTTTCGGGCAATTTCTGGGGATTCAATGGCCTCATCCCCCAGGGGTCCCTGTATCAAATGGTTAGAATCCTAATTGTCTCATTGCATGCACAGGAATGCTGAGGCACACACAGATGGGGGTGTGAATGAATTAATAAATGGGATCTAGTTTTATGAGGGTAAAGTGGTCAGACCCTGATCTGTCTCCAGTCAGAAAAAACACCTGTCTTGGAGAGGGTGGGGGCGTGCAGCCTTGCTCTACCCTCGACCAGGGGGCCCCCAAGGATGAGCTCCGGAGGCTCCCTGGGCTAGGTCTGGGCGGCTCCACCTGTCAGCCCTGGCAAAAGGTAGGCCAAGTCTGGCATCCAGGGTCAAAGCTGGGAACCAGGGAGAGGCCTTGACTGCCCTGGTCAGGATAGGGGCTGCAAGGCGTCCCTCCCTGCCTCCCAGACAAGCCACATTTGCTCCCATGTTCCCAAGGCAGACTCTGGGGTTCGCATCCCGACTGCAGATCTTCTGTCGAGCAGGAACATAGGGAGTGCTCATTACAGAAAGGCCACCACCACCACCATCATCATCATACCGTCATCATCACTTCCATACCGGATGCAGTCGTCCCGACAGGTGGACAGGGAGGAAATTATCTTCCCTGTTGGACAGATGGGTAAACTGAGGCCCGAAGCGTAGCAGCGACCTGCCGCAGAGGCCTGGCGAGCGCAGCCGGGTTAATCGGCCGCACACACGGACCCCCCGCCGGCCCATCCGCCCCGCCCTCCCCGGCGGCCCCTTCCCCGGGCCTGACCCCCCGGCGCTGCCTGACAGATGACCTCAGCTGCCGCCAATCCATTGGTTCCAGCTCCCAGGGGGAGCGCAGAACAAAGCGCGCTTTGTGGTGGGGCCGTCCCCTCCCCCGGCGCGCTGCCGCCGGGACCCCCTCCGGAACTCCGCGCGACGCCCCCCGGCCGACAGCCGTGTAATGTCTTCCAGGCCGCGCGGCTCCTTCCAGAGCCCCGGAGCCGGGCTCGCCTCCCCCGCGGGGGCTCCCCGGACGGCGGGATCTGGGGGCGCCCCCAGCGGGAGATTGTGCGGGCCGCCGACCTGTCCCCCGGAAGGGAGCGGGAGGGCAGGAGGCACCGGCGCCAGTGGTCCCGGGTGTGGGCTCGGGGCAGGTGCTGCCACCTGACAATCTTAGAGCTACAGCATGGGGTGGAAAATGCTGGTGATGGTGTTACTATTATTGTTGTTGTTGCCATTACTATTATTGTTATTATTTTGTGGTTGTGAGGGGGAGTCACTTTCGACAGACCTCCGTTTGAATCTTGGCTTTGCTGCTGGCCATGGGACCTTGGTGAGCACGTTCACCTCGCAGAACGACAGCAATAGTAGCCAACATTTCTTGAGCACCTACTGTGTGCCAGACCCTACTAAAGGCTTAAAGGCTTTATTGAACTCGTTTAATCCTCACAGCAAACTTAGGAGGGAGGAGTTATCATACCCCTTTTACAGAGAAGGGAACCCTGGCTCCAGTTGTCCTGGAGACAAATTCACCTCTTGAGCCTCAGTTTCCTTGTCTGTAAAATAGGCTCCCCAAGAGCTGTTCATTGCTCATTGGTCTTACCTCCTTCCAGTTGAGGACACAGGGCTGGGAGCAGGTCCCTGGCTTGCCCAGGAGCACCCAGCATGTGTCCACCCCAATTCCCCCCGTCTTTTGAGGACTCTCTGTGGAGGGCACCGCAACTGCTGGCTCCTGTTGGGCTTGTAGGGGGAGGAGGAGTTGAAGGAGGGTCTGCCTGCATCTGAAAACCTTTCCCCTGAGAGAGAAGCTTCGCTGTCCTGTGCTGCCCTTGAGGGTTGAGGGGGTGAGGGCAGGGAGAGAGGGACGCCATGCCCAGAGAGGGGACCAAGGGGCCACGGAGGGGGCTGGGAGTGGCTGCCCCCCACCCTTCACACACTCCCTGGACGTTCATTCTCCCGTGCACCTACTGGGCACCAGACACTGCTCCAGGTGCTGGGAACATCAGAGTACTAAACAGATGGAAACTCTCATTCTCTCGAAGTCCACTCAGGGGAGAAGAGCAAGAAAAACACACGAAATATATATAAAATGTAAACTGCAATATCCGATAGTGATAAGGGCTGTGAGGGAAAAGCAGGGGAAGAAGAAAGAATGAGATGGGAAATATCAACATCATTAAGGTATCGGACCTCTCTGAGGAGGGGGCATCGACCTGAACAGAAAAGAAAGAAGCCCTGTGGATGTCAGAGGGAAGCGTGTTTCAAGCAGGAGGAATAGCACGTGCAAAAGCCCTGAGGTGGGAGCCTGCTTGGAGGATCCAAGAAACAGCAAGGCAGCCAGTGTGGTGGGAGCAGCCTGGATGGGACAAGGCTGGGCTGGGCAGCTGATGAGGTGGGAGAGCTGGGTACCGTCAGCCTGGGACTTTGGCTGGGAGCCATGTGAGGCTTGGAGCAGAGGAGGGAGCCGGTGGCTCTGGCTGCTGAGTGGAGCAGGGATGGGAAGGGGGTGAAGCGGAGGCTGCTCTGTCACGAGGGCCCCAGGTGATGGTTGGTGGATTGGATCAGGGCGGAGAGAAGTGATCAGAATCTGGATGTAATTTGAAGATGGAGCCCCAGAATTTTCCAACGGATGGAACTGGATCTGAGGGATGAGAGTGAGAGGGAGGACTCTGGTGACCCCCAGATTTGAGAGTCCACCAGCCCTTTCCAGAAACTTCACTGCAGACCAGAATGTAGACACAGTCCCCGGGGTGAACCCCACTCTGCTGCTGGTGTCCTGGGGGACTCGGCCAAGCACAGGACACACAGTAGGGCCTCCAGTTCCTCAAGGGCACAAAGAGGAGATGAAGTTAGAAAAATGTTTCTTAAAATTCTGTCAAGAGCCTCCTTCACAATTTGGGCCACTTGGGACAGGAGTGCTTAGTATCACCTTCACGGACCACTGTTTTTGAACTGTTAAATCTATTTGCTTCTGTTTTACTTAAACAAGCAAATATTTTTTTAAGGAAACTTGAGATAGGTGGACTAAATGGAAAATCAGTAGCACCGTGACATAAATAAATGTGACTGTCAATGTAAACAGTGTAAATATAACACTGTTACTAACTTTGTCCATATCTGATTGAGGCTGTGCAATCTCCCTCCCTCTCTCTCTCCCTCTCTCTCTTCCTCTAGCTCTCAGTAGCAACTGTTTGAGAGACCCACCCCACCTCCACCAATCCAGGACTCTCTCCAGGACGGGAAGAGATTGAAAAAGGATTAATCATCTTGCTCTCTGTGTCCTCACCTTTTTTTGTTTTATTTAACAAATGAAAGCACTTACGATGTTATTTAAATGCTTCCCAAATGTAAAGGCATTTAATCCTCACAACAACCACATGAGGTGGGTACACCTATTATCCCCACTTTGCAGATGAGGAAGCTGAGTCTCAGAGGGATGAGGCCCCTTGCCCACAGTCACACAGCAAGGATGAGGCAGAACCAAGATTCAAACCTAGTCAGACCCATTCTGGAGGCCACTCATTGTCCTTTGAAGGCATATCATTATCACTATGGAAGTACCGAACTACTGGAACTGGAAGGGTCTTCAGTTACTTTTAATTCCGTATGTATTTATTGTCTACTAAAATCTAAGTCATATTATAACACCCTTTGCTTAAAAGTATTTGAGGATCGAATTTAGAAAACAATTCCAGGCTCGTCACCATCAATGCCCTGAATGACCTGCCCTTCCCACCCCCCCACACACCCCCATCCCACTCCAGCCAGGCTGGCTGCCTCACAGTTTCCAATTGCTTTCTGACCTCAGGGCGTTTGCACTTGCTCTTGCCTCTGCCTGGAATGCCCTTCCTCTGGTTCTTCTGGCTTCTTCACATCCTTTAGGACTCAGCTCAAATATCAAATCCTTAGAGGGCCTTCCCTTGCTCCCTCATCTCCCCCATAGTTTCCCCAATATTCTCACCTTGCTTTTTTCCTTCATAGTTTGTAATTATTTTGTTTATTTGCCTGTGTACATGTTCTTTGTCCTACTGCCCTTCTATGATGTAAGCTCTGTGCAAGCGGAACCAGAGCAGCTAAGCATCTGGGGTGCAGAGCCGAGAGAAGAGCAGACTGGGGTAGGGGGCATTTGGGTTGTCCCCAGATAGGAGAGCAGATGTGTCTGTGGAGCCACAGAGGGCAGGGGGTCACCAGGAAGACCAACTTAATATGAGGAAAGGTCTTTCACATAGTCCTAATGTTCGGACATTGGAAAGGGCTATGTCATCAGGTAGTGAGCTCTCCATCACAGGGGCTAGGCAAGCTGAGAAAGGACAACCCCTGATCAAGACCACGTGATATATTGGGGCTGTGGAGAATGGACTCATTACCATAAATGGGGTAGATATTCATTCACTTGCTCATTTACCCATTCATTCACTATTCTGTCTTCTATCTATCCCTTTATTCACTGACTCCATGTTTCCCAAACTGTGCTGTGTGATAGACAACCTTCATGACTTGGCCACACCCACAGGGCTTCTGTGCTTAATATCTTAAATATATATATTATGTACATAATATCTTCAGTCAGCCTTGGGAGGCCGACTGAAATTTAAATATGTACAATATATGTGTTTTTAAATCAACTTTATTGAAGTATAATTTACACACAATAAAATGCATCCATTTAAAGTGTACAGTGCAACACATTTTGACAAATATACACATCCATGTAACCACCACCTCAATCAAAACAGAGAACGTTTCCATCACTGTCACAAGTTCCCTTGTGACACCAGGCCCCCAGCACCAGCCTGGTCCCAGACAATCACTTTATCAGAAAATGCCAGCACTTCTCCAAAGTTTCTCCAGGGCCAGTTTGCATTCCCACCAGCACTATCCAAACATAAATGAAAAATCAGAATCCCTTACCACAAATAAAACGTGACCAAAATGAGTAAAATGGAAACAAAACAATATTCTCAAATTCTAGCTGAATACCATTGCCTGTAGAAGTTCTGGGTCCAGCTATCTCCAGGTGAGAGAGAGAGAGAAAGAGAGAGTGAGAGCACACAAGTGATCCACAGGTGTTAGAAAGGTGTTACCAGCATCCTTGGAGAATTTCTCCTTGGCCTATTGGACAGTCTGGGAGACAGTGAATGACTTTCTCATGGTGAATTTGTTATTTAATACCTTGTTGCTATTCACCCACATCATCTTTGGTCCACTCCCACCATCACCCCACTGATGCAGTTTCCATATTTGGGAAACATCACAGCTTTTCATCTCCACTTTCATCCACCCACTCATTCATTCAGTTACAAAACAGGTGTTTATTAGTAGCTATTCTGGGCCAGCTGCTGGAGCTATGGAGAAATACTCTCAGCCTTGAGGGTAGCATAGTGGCCAGCACATAGTAGACTGTGAGCAAATATCTGTTGAATAGATTGTTGTGGGATGAAAGACACAAATACCCATATTCTCCTTGATACTCTAAGCTGTTGCTCTAACAAAGTCTTCCCGAGGAAATCAAGGAAGGCTTCCCTGAGGAGGTGGCCCTTGAGCAGCAACTTGACCACCTCCTTCCACTCATTCTCCTTCCACTCATTTGACAGATCGGGAAATGGAGGCACAGAGAGGTAAAATGACTTTCTCAAGGTCACACAGGAAGAAGAGAGGAAATGAGAGATGGGCAGAACCTAGGATTTGGGGCCCCAGCCCACCATTTCTCCCAAGGGCTGGGCCAGGTCCCAGACCAGCAGACAAGAGAGCAGGGCTGAGGAGGGGGCTCTTAGGCCCTAAGTCTGGAATCCATTTGCTCTGGCCCAGTAATGTTTTCCCAGGGAGAAGTAGGAGGCCCTGGCCCTGCCCCTGCCTGTCCCCCATCCCCCCCACCATCTGCTCCCTGTTTATTTATTTATACTTAAGTCTCACCTCCCAACCCTGCCAGGGGCACAAAACATACTGGCATCCCTGCAGAGAGGGGAATGAGGGGGAGAGAGGCACTGTCAGCCCCCGTGGCCAGGGGAAGCCCAGGTCTGAGAGCCCTACTACCCTTGCAGGGACCAGCCAGGATAACTGGGTTCAAATCCCAGCTGTGAGGCCTCCAGGCTATGTGACTGCTCAGTCCTCATCTGTAAAATGGGGTTAATAACAGGACTACTATTTTTACCGACTCATGGGGCTGCTAGTGAGGATTCAGGAACGCGCTTCGGACAGTGGCTGCCGCAGACAGGCTCACAAGCATTTCTGTTGTACTGTGTGACCTTGAGCAACACACTGCCCCTCTCTGGCCCATTCCCTCATTTCTGCAACAGTGGCTAGCTGCACTATCTAAGGGGCTCCAAGCCTAATATCCTAGGATTTGTGAGGGCTACAACCCTGGTACCCTCCCCATGACCCGCACCCCTGGCCATGGCTGAGATGGATAATTGATGCCAGCCCCTGCATCCAGTGGCCATTGCCCTCCAAAATCCCCTAATCTGCAGGGGAGGCAAGATGACACCTTCCCCAGCCCTGCACGAGGCCAGGGAAGCCCCTCCTGCGACTTTACCTCGGCTCCTGGAATCTTCCCCCCCCCCCCCAAGGCTAGTCCCGGCTGCCATCCACAGAAGTGCTGCTGTGCTGATTACCACTGCAAATGCAAATCCCAGGAAAGGGGGCCCAGCTGCTCATTAAAGATAATTAGCTCAGGGTCTGTCAGCTGGGAAGGCGCGCTTCAGGACAGGCTGCTTCCCGGGGCTTTGTTCTGGTGCCGCCCTCCACAGGCCCGGCCTCCTCCTCCCTGAGCTGCAGTGGATGGTGGGCACCCGCCCCTCCCCAGATTGATTCTCCCCTTTGTCCCTTGTTCCCCTACCTGAGCCTTCATGCCCCCAGGCCCCATTCCCCTCTCAGTCTACAACTCCCCGTCTGAGCCCCATCTCCTTCTGTTCCGCCAGCTTCCTCTCTGTGCCCCCAGCCTCTCTCTGAGACCCTCTCACCCTCACCAAGTCCCTGTGTATTTCACTGAATCCTCATTCCTCTCTGCGCTCACATCTCCTCTGAAGCCCCTCTTCTCTCACTGAGCCCCACTCCTCTCCCTGCATCCCTCTCTCTCACTCCACTTCCGCCTCCAGCCTGTCCCCCCTGATCCCCCCACCCCCTTGCACATCACACACTGCTCAGGTACTCACTTGGGATGCACGTGCCAACTAAAGGGCTTTCGGGGGTCACGGGGCATCTAGATAGACCCTCCACTCTGGGGTCCACACTGCCCTCTGGTAGCCACAGGGGGGCAGATTTCTGCGAAGGAGAAAGGAGAAGAGGCAGGACTGAGGGCCCGCCTCATCAGGGACTGAGCACCCATCACCTGAACCTCAGGGGCAGAGACCGGCCCATGGCTGCGAACACAAAGACTCAGCGGCCCCAGGGGACTTGTGCCAGGAGGCCTCTTGGGTCAGCAGGCCCGGCCCAGTTCCATGTTCCTTCTGGGGAGGGAAGGCGAGTCTCCATAACCAGAGAGGGACGAGCAGTGGGAGTTTTAAGAGGCCGATGGGGAGGCTGTGGAGACAGTAACCAGCCTGCTGCGCTGCCTGCTGGACCGTGCAAAACGAGTTCCCTCTTCCTTGCCTGGAGGAAACTGAGGCTGTCTTTTCACAGGAGAGCCTGAGCTGCGATCAGACCAAGCCGGGCTCACCCCATATCCTAACTTCTCTCCACTACACCCAGGCCAGAGGGAGAGGAGAGGATGTGGGTGAGCCCTGCCCCGTCCCCCTGGACGGCCCTGCCTGGTGAGAGGAGGCTGGGGGAGCAGCAGCCCCGAGGAGGGCAGGATAAAGGGGGAGGGAGAGAGGAGGCAGGTGTCTGTGGGATCCTCTCTCCTCGCCTCCTCAGGCCTCTCCCCCACCCAAGTGGGCCCCTGACCCCCCCACCCCGTTCTCATCTGGCCTCCATGTGCTCAGCCTGCACCTGAATACACACTCCCCGACGATCTGTCTTGGGCTGTCAGAGGATCAATGGGGCTCCCAAGGCCCGGCCCAGCAGGAAGCTGCAGGGTAGTCCCTAACGAGAGCTAAGAAGGAGAACAGGGATGTGAGCCTGGGTCTGGCATCTCGTTGGGGCAGCCTCTGGAAGGCCTGGCTCCCCAGTGGGAAGACCCGGCCACTCTTTTGTGGAGGGGTCCCAGGCTGCTTTCCAGGTTTGCTTCGCCTTCTAATTTTGGGGACCTGTTCCTTCCCCACTCTGGGTCTCGGTTTCCGTATTCGTGAACATGAAGGGATTGCATCTCAGGTGGAAATAAGGTTCTAAAATCAGCAAGAGATCTTTCTTTATGTGCAAATATAAAATGGTCTCCAAAATGTTAAGTGAAATAAAGCAAGATGCAGAGCGATGTGTGTATTCAGCTACATTCCGTGTGCATCTAACTCTCAAAGAGGTACATGTGTGTATTAGCCTGCCTAGTGCATAGTGTGCATAGAACACTTCTGGAAGGACACAAAAAACAGCAGAAATAGGGACGGCTAAGGGAGAGGAACTGGTGGCTGGGATGGGGTAGGAGAGAGACTCATCTTACACTCTTTTGTACTGTTGAATTATTGGTCCATGTTCATGTCTTCTTTGGTCAAATAGGCACTACATTTAATGCAAAATATATCATCCTGCTAGGATGTATGTGGGTAGGAAGTATGAAGAGAAGCAGAATATCTTCAGAGTCTCAGTGTGTCTCCCCACAGATATTTATTAATGATGAAGGGAAAAATAGTAACTCTACGGTGGGCAAAATTGGCGGACCCCACCTTTACCGAGTGATCAAAGTGGAGATCGATAGTAATGGGGCAAATTGACATCATGTGCCCCTGATCGGAGCTCTGTGAAGAACACAGCATCACTTCTGTGGTCTTATCGCCTGAAGCACTTAATATGAATCCAATCATAAGGAAAGATAAAAAAAAAATCCAAATAGAGGGACAATTTACAAGACAAGTAGCCTATACACATTCAGAAGATGTCAAGGTCATAAAAGTCAAAGAAAAACTGAGGAGCTGTTCCACATAAAGAGACTAAAGAGTCATAAAAACTAAACGGAATATGTATCCTTGATTGGACGCTGGATCAGAAAAAAAAGTTTTTTGTTTGTTTGCTTTAAAGGACATTAGTGGAATAATCGGCAAATTTCAATAGGTCTAAATGTAGACAATAGTATTGTATCAATGTTAATGTCCTGAATTTTGTATCTGTACTGTGGTTTTGTAAGAGAATGTCATTATTTTTAGAAAATACACATAAAATCATTTAGAGGTAAAGAGGCATCACGTCTGCAATTTACTCCCAGCAGTTCAGACAAAAATGTATGCAGAGACAGAATGATAAAGCAAGGGTAGTAAAATGTTAACATTTGAGGAATCTGGATGAAGGGCATACAGGAATACTTTGTACTATTTTTGCAACCTTTCTGTAAGCCTGAAATTGTTTCAAAATAAAAAGTCAAGTAGAGACTTGGCAGAACTAACATTTAGTGGGCATACGTGGTGTCCAGGTGCTGTGCTAAGTGCCTGGTACACACGGTCAGATTTCATCCACATAACAACCCCATGAGAAAGGTGTGACTATTTCCCCTTTGGGCAGATGAGGACACCGAGGCACAGAATGACGCAATTTGCCCAAGGTCACCCAGCTGGAAGGAGTGATGCCAGGGGCTCTTCTTCAACAACATTCTATAGCTCTAGGAACGAAGGGCCTAGGAATGAGAATTCTAGGCTATGAATTGAGGGCTGTGAATTGTTTTCTCAGCACTGAGATTTTGCTGCTATTGGAAAAGTAGCCTGATGTCATTATTCACCCTTCCATCAAGCATTCATTCATTAATTTATCTGTCCAACAACATGTATCAAGCACCTCCTCTCAACCAGCCACTGAAGCTATAAAGGTGAAATGGGATGATCTCTGCCCTTATGGAGTGCCCACCACGTGCCAGGCTCTGGGTTCGGCAGGGGGACTAACAGAGATGAGCCAGACCCAGTTTCTGCCCTCCAGAGGCTCACTGGCCATCAGGGGAGACCCGCAGGTAAGCCAACCAAACCAGAAAAGAGAAGTGCAACGGGCTGTGGGAGCCCAAAGGAGTGGAAGGCAGGAAAAAGTTTCACCTAGGAGAGAGCCTTTAGTGGGATTTGATGGATGTGTAGGAGTTCCTGAAATGAAGAAAGAAGGAAAGGGCATTCTTTTTTTTTTTTTTTTTCTGCTTTGTAATTCCCTTTTCCTTTTTCATTTAAAGAAATTGAGGTGGGACTTCCCTGGTAGTCCAGTGGTTAAGACTCCGCGCTCCCAACGCAGGGGGCCTGGGTTCTATCCCTGGTCAGGGAACTAGATCCCACGTGCCACAACTAAAAGAAGATCCCACGTGCTGCAGTGAAGACCTGGTTCAGCCAAATAAATAAATAAATATATTTTTTTAAAAGGTGGTCAATATCATCCTTATTTTTTTTTTAATTGAGGTATATTTGACATATAACCTTATATTAGTTTCAGGTGTACAGCATAATGATTTGATATGTGTATACATTGCAAAATGATCGCCACAATAAGTCTAGTTAACATCTGTCACCTTAACATAGTTATAAAATCTTTTTTCTTGTGATGAGAACTTTTAAGGTCTACTCTCTTAGCAACTTTCAAATATGCAATACAGTATTATTAACTATAGTCACCATGCTGTACATTACATCCCCATGACTTATTTATTTCATAACTGGAAGTTTGTACCCTTTGACTTCCTTCACCCGTTTCTCCCACACCCATCCCCTTAACCTCTTGCCTCTGGCAACCACCAATCTGTTCCCTTTATCTATGAGCTTTTTTAGGTTTTTGTTTTTTTAGATTACACCTATGAGTGAGATCACATGGTATGTGTCTCTCTCTGTCTGACTTATTTCACTCAGCATAATGCCCTCGAAGTCCATCCATGTTATTGCAAATGGCAAGATTTCATTCTTTTTTTAATGGCTGAATAATATTCCATCATATGCATACCACATTTTCTTTATTTATTCATCCATCAATGGACACTTAGGTTGTTTCCACATCTTGGCTACTATAAATAATGCTGCAATGAGGAAAGGGCACTCTTGACCGAGGAATCAGCACAAGCAAAGGCTCAAAGGTAGGGACAAGTGGGTCTTGGGGACAGGGTATGACCTGGGGTGACTGGAGCACTGTTGGAAGGGTCAGGAAACAAGACTGAAGAAACAGCCAAGCCCAGCTGGGAAGGGCCTTAGGTGCCCAGAGTCATTATGATTATGCCCCAGGAGACCAGCTAAAGACTTTTTCCTGGGGTGGGGGGGAGGTGCTAAAAATAGGTGTGGGAGAGTGGGAGGTACGAGCTATTGGGTGTAAGATAAACTACCAGGATGTATTGTACAACATGGGGAATATAGCCAATATTTTGTAATAACTGTAAATGGAGTGTAACCTTTAAAAATTGTATTAAAATTTTAAAAAATTTTAATAGAATAAAAAGTAAAAAAATTTTAATTAAACAATAAAAATAAAATACTTTTCCCTTCTTCTCTATCCTTCTTCTTCTTCTTCCTCTTCCTCCTCTGCCACCACCTCCTCCTCCTCATTCCCCCTTCTTCTCCTTTCTCTCCTTTTTCTTTTCTTTTCCCCTTCTCCTTCCCCTCCCCCTTTCCTTCCCCTCTCCCCCACCTCCTCCTCCTCTCCCTCCCCCTCTTCCACTTCTCCTCTCCTTCCTTTTTGTGTGGGTGCGGAGAACGGACTTAATCCCTTTTCTCAAATCATAGCTCATTGTCATCACAGGCTTCATTGTATTTTTTTTCCCATTTTTCTCCTCAATCTCCACTCTTCTTCCCCCTACCTGAAACCACGGTGGGCACCCACTTGTGTGGGACTGCTACATCGTGGTGCAAGCAGCATGCGGTGGCGGCAAAGCGCAAGGACTCTGGACTTCGACTGTTGGATTCAAAGCCTGGGTCCACCTCCTAGCAGCTCTGTGACCTTAGGCAAGTCACTTAACCTCTCTGGGCCTCCGTTTCTTAATTTCTGTAAAATGGTGGTAATATTAATAGTACCTACCTCACAGGACAGTTATGAAGATTAAATAAGTTATTACTTGAGAAACACTTAGAATTGTGTAAGTATCAATTTAATAACTAAATCTCAATCAAATAAACAGCTGATGTACTTGCATATACTTTCATCCTTGTAGAAAGTGCTTACATTGTAGCCTCTTCTTTTCTATCTACTCCCTCCCTCTAAGCGCTCTCATCCAGTCTTTCGATGCCCAACGTGTATCCCCAGACCAGGTCTCACCCCTGAAGTGCTGCCTCCATGTTTCCCAAGGATGTCTATCAGCGTCTCAGACCAAACCTGTCCCAAACCTGCTCCAGCCAGCCTCCCCCAGCCCAGCCTTCCTTCCCTTCCATCAGACCTAAAAGCTCAAAGTCATTCTGGACTTGTCTCCTGCTCTCACATCTAGCAGTGGATATCAGCAAATCATGTTGGATCTACCTACAGAATAGATCCAGGATGCAGCCACTTCCTCCCACCATCACTCGCCAAGCCTCCCTCATCTCCCACAGGGATTGGTCAGCATCTGTTCCGCTGGTCTCTGCCTCCACTCCCTTCTCTCCTCCACTCAGTAGCCAGAAGGATTGTCTCAAAGTCTAAATCTGATTGTGCCTCTGCTCAAAACCCCCAGTAAGTAAGTGCCATTGGGGAAAAACATTAGAATAAATGCCCACTCCCTTTCAATGACCACCAGGCCCTCAGGGATCTGTTCCTCCACTTCCTTCTCCTTCTTCCCCTCCTCCCCTTCCCCTCATTCACTCCACTGCAGCAACACCTGCCTCTTTGCTGTGCCTCCCAGGCACTCTGCCACCTCAGGGCCTTTGCACTGGCCACTCCTCTTGCCTGGAGTCCTCTTCCTTCAAGTCTGTTCTCAATTGTCAACTTCTCAGCGAGGCTTCTCCTGGCCACCCTCCCCAAAAGTTTGTACCTTCTTCTCTTCTTAATTTTTCTCTTGACTTACTTACTTTTCTTATTTGTCTGTTACAAAGAGAGTGCACATTTCATAGGTGTCAGGATATTTGTCACTTTTGCTCATGGCTGTTTCCCCAGTGCCTGAACAGTGCCTGGCACACAGTAGGCCCTCGATAAAGATTTGTTGAATGAATAAAAGGAAGGTTCAGTGCCTGGAACCACGTACAGTTTGGAAATAAATGAAAAAAGGGAGGAAGAGAAGGAAGACAGCTAGGCTGCAAGGCTCAGAAGTCATGCAAAAGAACACCAGAATCCCAAGATGCCAGGGACTCTTCAGGACTCATGTTCAGGAACCTCCCTCCTAGTCCCTGGGGATGCTGCCCTCCAGGGAGCAGGTACCATCCGGATCCAGGGGCCCACCCATTCTGGACCAGAACCCCCTGAGGCTGAGGCAGCTATGAGCACATACCCCAGCTCTACAACCCGTCCCAGGGCCCAGCAGTCCAGAGGGACAGACGCCCTTTTGAATTCACTGTATTTCCATCCTCTGATGTTCCTGGGAAAGTACAAGGTGCTGGTTTAGAAAGACCCTCCTGTCCCTTGCTGGAGCTGGGCTGTGACTCCAGACCTCAGCTTCTGGGGTTTAGCGTCCAGGCACCTGGAAGGAGATGCAGGGGGAGAGCTGTGAGCTGCTGAAACACAGCAGGACCCCACTGGGGCCTGGAGCTGGGCTAGGGAGCCAAATGGGGGGAGGCAGGACGTCTTAAAGCCATCAGGGCTGAGGGACAGGGGGCTGGGGAAGTAACTGAGGACACCAGGATGCTCTCGCTGGCAAGGGCCTTCAGAAGAGTGGCTGTCAGCCTTCCCTTTACCTTCCTTTCTCCATGTCCTTCTCCTTCCTCCTCCTCCACCCCCCACCCCATCTCTAAAGCTGGGGTACCACGAAGGCAGCGTGGGTCAGTGGTTAGACAGGCGGGCTCTATCTAGAGCCCAGTCTCTTCTGGCTCAAATCTCACTCCCTCATTTGCTAGTCCCATGAGAAGTTACTTACCCTTTCTGTAACAAGAGGAGCATAATAGTGTCTACTTCCAAGGGTTAATGAGCGGCTGAAATGAGAAAATGCATGTGCCAGCTTAGAACACGCCTATCACGTAGTAAGGGCTCAGTAAATGGTAGCTATTCCCCTCCAAACAAAATCTCCCGTGGAGACCAAGCTAGGACATAGGGAAAGAACAGGGGCTCTGCTGAAAGCTGAAGATCTCTCCTCTCTACCTTGCTGTGGCCACTGAGGCCCCTCTCAAGAGCTGAATGAAAGTCACCCCAAAATTGATCTAATGTTTTTACCATGCAGATGGGGAAACTCAGGCCCAAAGCGAGGAAGCTATTCTCAGCCATTCCTAATACACCACTTTTTGTTGAGGACCTACTGTGTTTCAGGCCCTATGCTAGGTGTGTGGTGGCGGGGTGGGGTACGGGGAGGAAAGCTCATCTCATGGAGCTGCTCCCCAGCTCAGGGGAAGGACCATAGAACTGAACGCTGACCAAGCACACTAGGTACTGGAAGGAAAAATCGAGGGAGCACCAACAGAGACCAGCTTTGGAGAGCTCTTGGGGGACAGAGAGCCCGAGAGCTAGGAGGGGTGATCAGCGAGGTGACATTACAGTTGAGACTTCAAAGAACAAAAAGTTGCCACATGAAGAGGAGTAGAGGGTGACTAGATGTTACGGACACTGTTGTTTGTAACAGCAAAACCCAGAAACAACCCAAATGTCTACCGACGTGGAGCTCTGGATAATACACTGTGGTTTATTAATATAATAGAATACTGTACGGCAGCCACAAGGACTTGCAGCCACCTGCCTCAACACAGATGCACCTCCAAAGCATGCCGTGGAAGAAAAAAAGGCAAGTGAGATAGGATACGTATTATAAATACAAATGTATGTATTATGTAATGGACACTTTCCATACACTTTAGAGAATGAAATACAGTCGTCTTATACATTTTATAAGGATTTATACCAACACAATAGTACAAGTTAAAACATTCCTGGAAATAATAGATATCAATAGAGGGGTTTCCTTGGAGTGGAGAGGGAGACTGTTTATTGGGAAGGGATACCAGGGGCCTTCTGTATTAGCTATCTATTCTGCGTAACAAATAACCTCATAACAAGGTGTTTTAAACCAGCAGTAGTCATTTATTATATCTCACAGCTTTCATGGGTCAGGAATTGGGGAGTGATTTAGTTGGTGGGTCTGGTCCTCAGGGGTTTTCCTTCGGATGTCAACTGGGGCTGCAGTCATCTGAAGGCCTGACTGGGGCTGGGGAGTCTGCTGCCAAAGGGGCTCATTTGCATGGCTGGCAAGTTGGTGCTGGTTGTTGGCCAGGGGTGGGAGGGAAAGGAGAAGAGAGGGACTTGGTTCCTCTCTATGTGACCTGGATGCCGTCAGAGCATGGAGACTGGACTCCAAAAGTGAGCATTGACAGACAGACATCTGGGCTGAAGCTGTATCCTTTTTAGGACCTAGCCTCAACTATTACTTCCACCCCATTCTCTTCATCAGAAGGGAGTCACTAAGCCCCGCCCACACTCAAAGGTATGGGGAATCAGGTGCTCCCTTCTGAAGGAAAGAGTTTCAAAGAATTCGTGGACATATTTTAAAACCACTACTCTCTCTTGGGACTTCCCTGGCGGTCCAGTGGTTAAGACTCCACGCTTCCACTGCTAGGGGCACGGGTTCCACCCCTGGTTGGGGAACTATAGATCCTGCAAGGCACCGGGTGCAGCCGGAAAAAACAAAATGCTCTCAATTGTGTTTCACATTTTCTTCCTTAAACTGGGTGATAAGAACGTAGGGCTTTGTTATATTATTCTCTGTATTTCTTTGAGTGTTTAAAAACACAGCAGGAGATAGGGAGTGGAGAAGGGGAGCAGTGATGGGTGAGTGGTGGAGAAGGCGAGGGAGGCAGCCAGTGAGGGCAGAGAGGTGGGCAGTGCCCAACCACACATGGTCTTGTTGGCCAAGGTCCTGTCATGGGTGGGGCAGAGTCAGAGCCCTGAGCAGGTCAGGGTGGGCTCTGCTTTCCCTCCAAGCCCCCGCACCTGGCACAGGCCTGCGTGGAGAAGATGGTTCCAGTGTGGGTGGTGATTCCTTCTCTGAATACACTTCCTGGGTGCCGGCTCTTCTGAAGTCTCCCATCCACTCCTGTCTCCTGATACCTGGCCCTTTTCCCCAGAAGCATCCACTTGTATTAGTTTCTGCAATATACTTCCACAGAGATACCATTCATTTATAAACATATATGAAAATACATACACTTTTACTTCTCCCCACAAATGTAGGCATATTATACACACACTTCTATATCACTTTTTCCCCTATTCAATACACTTTGGCGATTCCTTTTTTTTTTTAAGTTTTTAAAAATATTTATTTATTTTATTTATTTATTTTTGGCTGCATTGGGTCTTCGTTGCCGCGTGCGGGTTTTCTCTAGTTGCGGCGAGCGGAGGCTATTCTTCATGGCCGTGCACTGGCTTCTCTTTCCGGTGGCTTCTCTTGTTGTGGAGCACGGGCTCTAGAGTGCAGGCTCAGTAGTTGTGGTGCACGGGCTTAGTTGCGCCGTGGCATGTGGGATCTTCCTGGACCAGGGATCGAACCCGTGTCCGCTGTATTAGGCAGGCGGATTCTTAAACACTGCACCACCAGGGAAGTCCCACTTTGGTGATTTTTAAATATTAGTACATAGCAAGCTTCTCCATCTTTTCCGTGGCTTCGTCATCCTGTGAATGTGCTGCAATTTATTCAATCAACCCCTATTTATAGACATTTATTTTGTTTACTTTTATTACTATATTTTAAGCTTCAAATGTAGAGAGTTGAGTTAAACAAAAAAACACTCCTTAGTTCATGGCCGATTGTCAATCTTGACCCTGCGTGCCCCTCCTTTGTTTTATTTCTCTCCCTCTATTCCCTTTTATCCCATTTCCCCTTCCCATTTTCTGCACCTCTGTTGACCCATTCTGATGGGTTCCATGTGTGTTCTTTGGGGTGTAAGTCTTCTTGTAGAACATAACGAACACAGTGTGCTTGTATGTGTATTGTTGCTTTCTGTGTATGCACTTTTAATTTATTTGTGCTCTAGTGTTCATTCCCTGTTTAATATCGATCCAGCTTGTGGCTTGACCTGTGACTTCTAATTGCTGACTAGGACTCCTTGGTTTGCATCCACATTTTCCTCTCTACTTTTCCAGTGATGAGCACCTGGGTGGTCTCTAAGTCTCTACCACCACAACAGCACTGCCATGTCCTTGGATGGGCTGGTATGAGAATTTTGTCTGGACAAATAGGAGTGGTTCATAGGGTATATGTATTCTGGTTATCTTTTTTTTTTTTTTTTTTTTAATTTATTTATTTATTTATGGCTGTGTTGGGTCTTCGTTTCTGTGTGAGGGCTTCCTCTAGTTGTGGCAAGTGGGGGCCACTCTTCATTGCGGTGCGCGGGCCTCTCACTATCACGGCCTCTCTTGTTGCGGAGCACAGGCTCCAGGCGCGCAGGCTCAGTAGTTGTGGCTCACGGGCCCAGTTGCTCCACGGCATGTGGGATCTACCCAGACCAGGGCTCGAACCCATGTCCCCTGCGTTGGCAGGCAGATTCTCAACCACTGCGCCACCAGGGAAGCCCTCTGGTTATCTTTTGTACCACAAAAAAATTACCCTCAACTTAGAGGCTTAAAACAACACTTTGTCTTGTTCGTGATTTTGTGGGTCAGGAATTCACAAAGGGCTTGGCTAGGCAGCTCATCTCTGAACCATATGGTGTCAGCTGAGACAGCTGGGGCTGGAGGTTCCCTTCCAAGATGGCATCTTGTCTCATGTCTGCAGCCTTGACATGCCTGGCTGCTCTCTCTCTCAATCTCTCTCTCTTTCTCTGCTTCCCCACCCTTGGCATCTCAGACTAAAGGACACCTCTCCATAGCTACCTGGACTTCCCCGCAGCATGGCAGTCTCACAGTGGTTGGACTTCTTTCACAGCAGCTGGCTTCTCCCCAAGTGATCATTCCAAGAAAGAGGAAAGGGAAGCTGCTAGTCTTTTAAGATCTGGTCCTAGAAACTGACACAACATCTCTTCTGGTGAAGACAGTCATGGGCCAGCCCAGATTCAGAGAGCAGGTGCATAGACCTCACCTCTCAATGGGAGCAATGTCAAAGAATTGGTGGCCATCTTTTACACACTCTGATATATATATATATATATATATATTTTTTTTTTTTTTTACCATGACAGATTGTTCTCCAGATGGCAGCTCCAGGACCCACTCCCCCAGCACTATCTCCACATCCCCACCCACACTTGGCTGAATCCAGCCTGGTCGGTTCTCCTGTTACACACAGCTAACGTTCACTTCCCCCATATGCAAGTGTGAATGTAGGAAAAGTCCCAGAAGAAGACATGCTAGTCAAAGGATATGTGCACTTGCAATTTTGACAGATATTGCCAACCCTTCAATCAACCCTGAGCTCCATCTCTTCATAACAGATCCAGAAGCTTAGCACGTCTCACCACCTCTACCATCACCATTCTGGTACCAGTCACCCTCCTCCCTGGGCTCCCAGCTTCCGCCCCGGCCCCCACAGTCCATTCTCCACATGCAGCCAGAGGCATCCCCTTAAAACCTGTGTGAGATCCTGTGCCTCCTTTGCTCAGAAGCCTCTGACGGTCTCCCACGTTACTCAGAGTAAAACATTCTTGCAATGACTCTGAAGCCCTATGTGCCTGATCCCATGACCTCTCTCACCTGGTTCCTTCTCCCCTCTCCTTCTCTGTCCCACAGAGTTTTGAAAACCCTAGGCATGTTCCCATCCGGACTCCTGGCAGGAGTTTGAACCTCCCAGGCACGCTCCCATCCCAGGGCCTTTGCACTTAACTTTTCCTCTACCCGAAATGTTCTCTCCCAACACGTCTCCATGTCTCCTCCTTACTCCTTACTCTGTGCCTCAAATCAAACACCACCCCTCCCACTCAGGCTCTTCTCTTTATCCTGCTTTGGTTTCTTCATAACATTTCTTCCTCCACAACATGAGGTATATCAAGTCGTGTGTTCGTTTATTGTCTGGCTCCTCTCCAGATCACAAGCGTGGGGCAGAGGCAAACCATCAGCCCTGCTCAGCACCTGTCATCGAGGAAGAGCTCCACAAATACATCTGGGATATTTGTGGAATTCAACCACGCTCCATAGATATTTGTGCCGGTTTGCACCCCACCAGCAATGTATGGACCTCAGTAACTTAAATTAATCCAAATGCACTCCCAGATACATATCCTTTAAGTTCATTCTTCCCATGCTCAAGAACCTTCAAGGACTCCCTATTACCTTGCTTAGTACATCTCAGACTGGAACCCAAGACCTTTTAATACCAGGACTAAGTGTTTCCCCAGCTCTCTAGAAAGAAGTTCATGGATGAGATTTTCTCAGTGTTGAGTTTTTCCTTTATCCATTTTTCTAATGTTATTGGCATGGACTCCCATTTAACTGAAAAAATCCCTAAGAGATAAAAGGGGATAGCTCACAAATAGCGAGTTCACTGGTTTGGGCTTCTAATGCTGTAATGAAGCAAATCTCAATTCAGCCCCAATAAACATGACAACTGATAACTTGGACCAAGTGCGCTCTCCTGGCTGAGCCTCAGTTTACCGTTGGTGGGATGAACAGAATAACACTGTCCCATACGGTCCTCTTGCTACTTGCTAAGTGCCAGGCACAGGGCCAGGTACTGGACACATTTTAACTCACTCAATCCTTGTGGCAATTGTAAGAGGCATGTACAATTATTCTCCATTCTCAGATGAGGAAACTGAGGCCTAGAACAATTAAATAATATGTCTACATGTCCATAGCTGGGGAGTGGTGAGGCTTGGATTTGAACTCCCCACACCCCACTCCTAGGCTGGACAAAGTCATGTGGCTGAAGTTGTGCTGTGTCAAGTCCATGGTCCTCTCTGGGGTGTGAACCAAGGTTTCTGGGCTCTCAAATGGCTTTTCAATAACATTCTAATCTCTATCATTATTGGAATAATTGCCATTAATAACAGCTAACAACTATTGTATGTCTACTGAACAGTTAGAATTTCCTCCACATTTTGAATCTCTCAAAAACCCTAGAAGTTAATGACTCACTTAACCCTGTTTCACAGGTGAAGAGACAGAGCTCAGTGGTGGAGCTGGGATTTGGTCCCTGTGCCTCTTACACACCATGGGTCCATGGAGCACCTCTGTTTACCAGGGACTTTTTTTTTTTTTTTTTTGGCCACACCTGGCAGCTTGTGGGATCTTAGTTCCCTGACCAGGGATTGAACCCGGGCCCTCAGCAGTAAGAGCGAGGAGTCCTAACCACTAGACAACCAGGAATTCCCTACCAGGGCCTTTCATGCCGTCATCTCATTGGACCTCACGGTCACGCCTTGAAGTCCATACTCCTATCATTTCCATTTTGCTGACAAGAAAATTGAGGTGCAGTGCCCTGCTCGAGGCCACGCACAGCTCTTTGCAGCCAGTCTATCCTGCCTCACTTCCCCAGCAGCATCCAGGATGTCACAGCTGGAAGGCACCCGATTTACAGCGCAGGAAGGAGCAAGTCAAGGCCTCTGGGGCGCTGGGCAGTGTTCTCAGGCAGTTGCCCCGAGATCCTGTTTACTGGCAGGGCCGGAGGCACACCAGACCAGGAAGGAGGGAGGCCCGGGAGACGCCCCATATTTGCATCTTCAAAGCCTTGTCCTGTGCTCTCCCATCCTCAGGACTCCCCAGAGGGGCAGCAAGCTGTCATTTCCATGGAATGTCCTCCTGCCTCACCACACTGACTCAACCTGGCCTCTCCACTACTGCTCCTTCCTGAGCCCCATCTGCTTCCCCACCTGGACAGCCCCATATCTGGGCTCCTGCAGCTCATTCAGTCACTCAGCAAAGCATTCTTGAGTGGTAGCTACTATTTTAGGCACTGGGGATACATTCACAAGTAAACAGTGATCCCTGCCCTAGAGTGTTGATATTCTGGGGTGGAGAAAAGACAATAAATAAAAAACACACTAAGTAAAATGTAGAGTATGTTTGGCAGGTATAAGGACCATGACAAAATAAAAAAGAGAGCAAGGCAAGTGGTTTGGGAGTGGGGACGGAAGGTCATGGTGTTAAACAGGGCAGGCCTCACCGAGAAGGTGACATCTGTGCAGAGACCTGAACCAAGGCAGCACCTGGAGGAAGTGTTCCAGGCAGTGGAGCACGGTCCACAGCACGTGGACACACTGAGGTGGAGGGTCTTGTGTATGAGGAGCAGCAAGAGGCCAGTGTGGCTGGAGAGAAGTCAGTGAGGGGAGAGGGTAGGAGTTGGGACACAGTGGTAAGAGGGTAGGAGAGGGGACAGATCACAGGGGGCCTGTGGGTCATTGTACGGATTCAGATTTTGTTCCTAGTGAGCTGGGAGCCAAGGGAAGGTTTTGAGGAGAGGAGGGACACGGTCTGACTTGTGCATTATAGGACTTCCCTGGCTGCTGTGTCAAGAGCACATGGCAGAGGGGAAAGGGGGGAACACGGCAGCTCTTGAGGGGACCGTTGCAATAATCCTGGCAAGAAATGAAGATGACTTGCCCTGCATGGTAGCGCTATTCCAGTTACCACTGCTGCAGAACAAACTACCCCAAAAGTCAGTGGCTTAAAGCAACTACTATTTTGTGATGCTCATGAATTCACAGCAGGTATGGTGTGGATAGCTTGTCTCTGCTGTGTGGTATCTTGAGCGTCAGCTGGGAAGACTCAGAGATCAATATGAATTAACAATTGAGGGCTGGAATCATCTGGAGGTCACTGGACTGGGATGACTTGAAGACTAAGACTGCCTGCAGGAGGACCTGCACGTGACCTCCTCATGTGGGCTGGGCTTCCTCATAGTATGGCAGTCTCAGAGCATTTCGACTTCTTACTCAACAGCTCAGGGCTCCAAGAATGGGTGTTCCGGTAAACAAGCTGAAGCTGCATAGCCTTTCATGACCCAGCCTCGGAAGTCACATAGAGCCACTTCTGCCACACTCTATTGGTTAAAGCAGTCACAAACCCACCCAGACTCAAGTAGAAAGGACATGGACCCGACCTCTCAATGGGGCCATGTTCTAAAACCACCACAAGCACTTAGCATCTTCATGGCAGATTGAAAGTTTCTTGTGTTGGCTGGTGCAGGAAGCACAGGGAAGAACCACATCAAAAGTGATTTTGTGGGCTTCCCTGGTGGCTCAGTGGTTAAGAACCCACCTGCCAAGGCAGGGGACATGGGTTCGAGCCCTGGTCCAGGAAGATCCCACATGCTGCGGAGCAACTAAGCCTGTGCACCACAACTACTGAGCCTGGGCTCTAGAGCCCACGAGCCACAACTACTGAAGCCCACGCGCCCAGAGCCTGTGCTCCCCAACAAGAGAAGCCACCGCAATGAGAAGCCCACACACTGCAACGAAGAGTAGCCCCCGCTTGCTGCAACTAGAGAAAATCCACGCACAGCAACGAAGACCCAACACAGCCAAAAATAAAAACAAATAAACAAGTATATACAAAAGTGATTTTGCTCACCCAGGGCTCACAGCCCAATGACCAAAACAGGTACCTCTCAGGGGTGTAGGCAGCCAGAGAGGAGGCCCAACCCAGCTTGGCAAATCAAGGCAGGCTTCCTAGAGGAGGCAATGCATGAGCTGAGTCCTAAAGAGTGAGGGGGTCAACCAAGAGAAATAAGAGAGGGCATCCCAGGACAGGGAGAATTAGGGATGCTCACATTGAGAGGCAAGAGAGTGAATGCTGGAGAGATGGGATCTGGGTTTGTGTCTTGCACTGCCACTCCTAGTGGGTGACACTGGGCAGGCCACCTCGCCTCTCTGAGCCTCCGTTTATTATAAAATAGGAGTGATAATAATTGCACTGCCTTCAAGGGAGAAAATGCATGCAAGGCGCCTGCTAGATAGAAAGAACCTCAGACTGTCAGCTCTGACTGGGAAGCCACAGGTGGAGGTCAGCTGCTCAGGCTCCCCGGGTGCTCAGAAGAGGAAACAGGCAGAGACTAGTCCAGTGCCACCCAGCATCGAAGGGGAGGACCTGGATCACACCCCGTTGACCTTCCACAGCCTGATCCCCCCCCTGTCTGCTCTTACCCCTCAGCCCCCAAGTTCACTTGGGGGAGGGGGTGTCACTTCTTCCTTGTATGTGCCCTCGTCCAAGGAATCCTGTGAGGGCTCCAGAGGAGATCACCTGATCCAGAGGTGGAGCCTTGAAGATGGGGGTGATCACCGCCCTGATAAGGGCTCCCCCCTGCCTGCATTCTCCACGTCCCCGTTCAGCAGGAATTCCTCCGTCCAGCATGGAGTTCCGGTGGATTTTATGGGCCAGCCACAGCAGACAAATGGAGAAGAAAAACATCCCTCTGGAGCCCTGCTCAGCTCTCAAAATCTGATTTCCGCTCCGCCGGAAGGAGGCTGGGCTGCTTTAACCCTCTGTGGGAGGGGACCACGGGGTCTGATTCAAGATCCTCCTAGCTGCCTGCCCTGCCTTCCTACCACACTGGCTCCCTTCCTTCTTCAACAGCTCCTACTCTGGCCCCCCGCCCCGGGGCTCAGCTTTCCCCCTCCCTTTGCAAAACTGACTCAAGGGCCCCAGACCCCAGTTTAGGATCATCAGCAAAGCGTCCGCTACATGCCAGGCATCTTGTAAACACCGGCTCTTGAGAAGTCTGGAGCAACGTGGGAGAGAACATGGGCTTGGGACGCAGACAGAAATGGGTTTGAGATCCAGATTTGCCTGTTCTAGTTTGCAAGATCTTGGGCAAAGTTCCTTCACCTTGCTGGGCCTGAGTTTCCTCATCTGTAAAATGGGCCCTCAGTAAATAATTGTTGTTATTATTACTACCCCTTACCTCCACAAACCCGACAGGTTAGGCATCATCAGCCACATTTGACCAATGAGAAAAGCAAGGCTCTTGAGACTTGCCTCGACCTGCTCACTGCCTCACTTTCTACAATTATTAATCAGGACTGCAAGCCCTGAACTTGTTAAATAATACAGTCAATCCTTATTATTTGGAGATTCCATATTTGTGAATTTGCCTGCTCCCTAAAATTTATTTGTAACCACAAAATGAGTACTCTTCAGTGGTTTCATGGTCATTCACGGACATGCGCAGAGTGAAGAAAAATTTGAGTCACGGACACCCACATTCCCAGCTGAAGTGGATCACTGACAATGCCTTCTTGTTTCCACTCTCATGCTGTAAACAAGTGTCCTGTTTGTGATCTATTTAGTGCCACGTTTTGCACATTTTTGTGCTTTTCGTTGGTGATTTCTCTGTTTAAAATGGTCTCAAGCATACTGCTGAAGGGCTGTCTGGTGTTACTAAGCTCAAGAAAGCTATGAGGTGTCTTACAGAGAAAACATGCATGTGAGATGAGCTTTGTTCAGGTGTGAGTTATAACGCTGTTGTCCATAATTTTAATGTGAAAGAATCAACAGTATATATTAAATAAGGTGTCCTTAAACAGAAACACACATAAAACAAGGTTATGTACTGATCAGTTGATGAAAATGTGACTAGACTCTTGCAGGAAATTAACTCTATATTTTTCCCCAGGAGTGTTATGTTCCGTATTTGCTAATTCAGTGTCGGTGGTAACTTTACAGAATATAATTACAGCAAATAATAAAAAATCAATTAAATTTTCAGGGTTTTGGTACTTTCAGGTGTGAAGATAATATTTAGGAGGCATTGCAGTGAGCTGCAGTGACAATTAGCATTGCTATGGGACAAATTACCCTACAAGTTAGTCTTAAAACACCCATTTTCTTACGCTCACAGATTCTATAGTTCAGGATTCATAATAACGGGCACCGCAGGGAATGCCTGTCGCTGCTCCATGGTGTCTGAGGCTTCAACTGGGAAGACTCAAAAGTGGGGGTGATTCAACAGCTGGGGATGGAATCATATGAAGGCATTTTCACTCACACATCTGTCCCCTGGGCTGAGAGGATGGGAAGAATAGTACAATCGATCAGAAGCACCTTCATGTGGCCTGGGCTTCCTCACAGCATGGCAGTCTCAGGGCATTTGGACTTGTTACATGGTAACTCTGAGTAAAGAGGGCTCCAGTGAACAAGGCAGAAGAATGCGTCACCTTTAAGACCCTACTTCAGAAGTCACAGAGGGTCACTTCTGTCAAATTCAACTGGTCAAAGGAGCCTCCAGCCTGTCTAGACTCACGGGGAGCGGACACAGACGCTAGCTCTTGATGGGAAGAGTTGGGGTGGGGGGTATGTTTTCAAACCGCCACAGCTATTAACAGAGACTTAAGAAAATTAGAGACCCAGGTCCAAGTCGTGACTCTCCCCCTCTCCTAGCTGGGCAATCGTGGGCAAGTTTCTTAACTCCTCAGAGCCCTCATTTCCCTTTCTGTAACATGATGGTAATTACAGGCCCCCACTTCTAGGATGGTGAGGATGAAATGAGACAATGGATGAGAAGCTGTTGTTCAGTGCCTGGCACACAGTGCAGCATAGATGGTAATGGTATGAACATTATTCGCTTTGAGACCTGGATGTATTGTTAACAGCTTGCATTTGGCTGCATGTAACAGAAACCCAATATAGTGGCTTCATCAAATAGGAGTTTGTTTTCGTTTTTGTTTTTTTCCCCAAGAGATTAGAGGCTAGTGTGGCTGGCTGCTCAAGGAAATTATCCATGACCCAGCTACTCTGGCTTTCCACTCTGCCATCCTTAGCATGTGACCTTTGTCCTCATGGCACCAAGTTGGCTGCTATACCTCCAGGAATTGCATCTTTGTTCCAGGCAGGAAGAAGGTGAAGGGTAGAGGACAAAACCTTCTCAGAAGACTCTGTCATTTCATTTGAGGAAGTAGGCCCTCCCTAGGAACTTCTATCTTCATCTCATTGGCCAGAATGAGCCACATGGCCACCCCTAGCTGCAGTGAAGCCTGAGAAGAGGACTATAAGTAGGGATGCCCATTGCTGCCCCAGACAAATCAAGGTTCTATTGATAGGGAGTGGGGTAGATATTGTGTAAGCAGTTAGGAGTCTGCATGCCAGTCCAGGAGGACAACCCACAAATGCACCTGTTGTGCCAGCATCGCCATTGACAACTGAGGTTAGACTGAAACACAACTTCATCGTGGGGCTCCCTTATTTAAGGTAGCTGAGGTGCCCTAAACTTGATCTAGGCCACCACCCTCAGGAAGCCTCTCTGGACAGCACTGGGTCTCTGATTTCACTCTTCTCTGAAATCTTAATGGCTGGGCTGGGCTGGGGTTAGCATGATCTGTCTACATCAGAGTTCTCAGGGGCCCACTCCCCAACTTGCACCCCCTGCACCATGTAGCCTGCAGAAGGGAGGAGAAGTGCCCACAGGCACAGTCAGCAGCTGAGCTGAGAAGAGGGTCCCTGCCCCTGACACTCAACCTTGAGGATTTTTAATAGGACTCTTTGAATTTTCAAAGGATTCATTAAACAGTGGCTTCATTCAGCAAGTCTTGAATTTCTCCATCAACTTGGTGACTCTGTGTCACCTGGCACTGGTATTAGGGCCAACTTGAACCAGGTGGGTACCTGGACAGGCTAAATTATTTAGTACTTTCTTCAACTTGATGGTCTCTAAACATCAGTCTGATATCCCTTTAGAGGGATGGAGATGAAGGAGAACACCCATGGCCGCAGCCACCTCTTCTCTATTACTGAGCAATTCCACCTTGGCCCCAAATTTGCATCCCCTACTCCACAAAATCAGAACACTGCCGTTAACAGGCTGATTCTCCCCGGGGTGGAGTTTTGTGAGCATCTGAGTTTAAACTACCCTAGAGTGTGGCTCTTCCCTCCTCATCCCCATCATAAGCAATTTATCAAAGAATTCCTGTCACTCCCTAGCTGTGTGACCTTAGGCAAGTTACTTAATCTCTCTGTTCCTGACTCTACTCATCTGTTAAACGGTAATATTAATAGTACTTAGCTCATGGGGTTGCTCTGAGGATTAAATGAGAAAATGCCTACAAGTGTTTAGAAGAGTGCCTGGCATATAGTAATCCCTCAATAATATTATTCTTTCCATTTTATTGCTCTTTCCCTGATAGAAGTGCCAAGAAACACATTTTCCCCCCAACATGTTACATTTCTAATGATGTTTTGGTGTCCTGTAGAGAGTGGGGCTCCGGGAAAATGCCTGGAATCCCTCTCTTCACCCAGCTCTGCCTGGTACAGCGCCCACCTGCTCACTCCCCTGTCACCCCTATCCAATGTGCTCTCAAGAAAGAATGGGATACCCCCTCACACCAAGGTGGTTGTCATTGACAACAGTTGGAGAAATGTCCACTAAACTGTATTCTCTACTGGGTGTCTGTGCAGGGCGGGGTGGGGGGTTTGTGGGGGAGAGTCTGTGGTCAAATAAGTCTAGAAAATGAAAAGTGAAATGAGGCCTAAGGAGGTTACTTGTGCAGGGTTTCTCAGAGCATTTAATATGCTAATGTCTGCAACCCTGTAGACGGCAGATGCAAAATGCAGTTTCCCAGACTTTTTCTTATCATGGAACTCTGGGCATCTTCTAGAACAAGAGTTCCCAAGAATTCACTCCTAAAAATAATGGCCTGGGAACTTCCCTGGCAGTCCAGTGGTTAAGACTCTGTGCTCCCAGTGCAGGGGGCCCAGGTTCAATCCCTGATCAGGGAACTAGATCCCACATGAATGCCACAACTGAGAGTTCACATGCCACAACTAAGGAGCTTGCTGCCGCAACTAAGACCTGGCGCAACCAAATAAATAAATAAATACATCCCTGGTCGGGGAACTAAGATCCCACGCATGCTGCTCAGTGTGGCAAAAAAAAAAAAAAAAAAAAGCCTGGAGGGACCTTAGGTAGACTGAGCTCTTTTGATAGAATCAAGGACACCAGCTCCACACCAGAGGAACCACGTGGATGGGGTCAATGGCACTTTTTATTAACCTGAACAGAACAACAGAACGAAACAAAACCTGGCATCTCTATGGAAGGACAGTTTAAATGTTTATTCAACAGATATTTCTGGATGCATATAATGTGCCAGGTACTGCCCTGGGTCTTGATCTTGCTCTCTAAGAATTTCAATGGGATGATGAAAGTGGGAAAAATTGCTATCAGGCCAAATTGAGAAAACCTCTTTTAAGGATTAAATGATGATAACAGCTAATACTTATACAGCACGTGCCAAGTGCCAGGACTGGTACAAACGCTACATATTTTGAGTCATTTAATCTTCACAATAACCCTCTAAAGGCAGGCTCTCTTATAACCCATGTTTCACAGACGAGGAAGCTGAGGCACAGAGAAATTCAGTAAATTTTTCAAGATCACAGGGGTGGTAAGTGGCAGAGCTGAACACAGACAGGCTCCTGAATCTGCAAATTTAACCATGTGACACTGTATTATATCCAGAGATAACACCTCTGGCAGGCATCACTAGTTGCTTCCAGTATCTATTCTTCCATTCTTCTATACTAAAAGAAACCCAGCAATGAAGACTACATTTCTTAGCCTCCTTTTCAGTAAAGTATGGTCAAATGACAAGGTCTGGTCAATGGGATGTGAGCAGAAGTGAGGCTATAACTCTCAGACAAGTGGCCTCAACTGATGAAGTGCACCCTTCCTTCCTCTGCCTCTTTCTCCTTTTTGCCAGTTGGAATGCAGACAGAATGACTCCAGCAGCCATACTGGTCCATGAGACAACCTAGGGAGTGGAAGTCACATATGAGAGAGCAAAAAGATAGGCAGAGCCTGGGTCCCTGACACCATCTGCTTTAGTGAGTTAATGTTACATAACAAAATACCCTAAACCTAGGGGCTTACAACATCAATGATTATTTATTATCTTTATAGTTCTTTCTTTGTTATTTTTCACAGTTCTTGCAGGTCAGGAATCCAGGATCCACATCAAAGGAAGCTCACTCACAAGGTTCCAAGTTGGTGCTGGCTGTAGGCTGGGGGCCTCAGTTCCTCTCTATATGGGTCTCTCCACAGGACAACTTGAATGTCTCATAGCATGGTGGCTGCCATCTCCGGATGAGTGATTCAAGGGAACAAGGCAGAAACTAAATACAGGCAGACCTTGTTTTATTGCACTTCCCTTTATTGCACTTCACAGATAATGCGTTTTTTACAAACTGAAGATTTATGGCAACCCTTCGTCAAGCAAGTCTATTGGTGTCATTTTTCTGAAAGCATTATTCTTAAACTAAGGTATGTTCTAGACCTAATGCCATTCCACACTTAATAGACTACAGTATAGTGTAAACATGACTTTTATATGCACTGGGAAACAAAAAAATTTGTGTGGTTCAATTTTTTGCAATATTCATTTTATTACTGTGGTCTGGAATGGAACCCGCAGTATCTCTGAGGTCTGCCTATATATACCTTTATCACCTAGATTCAGAGGTCACATGCTGTCATTTCTGCCATACAAGTCAGATCTGATTCAATGGGGGAAGGTATCTACACAAGGGAGTGACACCAGGAAACAAGGATCATTGGAGGCTATATACACTATAGAATGCCAGATCAGCCCTACCTGCAAACGCCTTGAATGTGAAAGAGAAATACACTTTTATTTTGCCTAACTGAACTTAAGATTGTGATTAATATATCTATGAACTCTTGGCACAAAGTAGGCCTGCCTTAAATGCTAACTATCATTAGTCTTTTTTTCCAAGTAGATTGAGGTGTAGGACTTTGTCCTCTTTTGTGCGTCCCCTCGTTTACACACAAACATTTGTACCACTACCATCTAGGTCAAGGTTTGGTACAAAGTAGGTTTAGGAGGCTGTGTATCAGCCTTTTAACTCATTCATTCATACAATAAGCATTCACTATTGTCCACCATGTCCAGGATCTGGCCTAAGATTCTGGGATAACTTCCCTGCCCTGGAGAATTCATAGTCTAGTGGGGAAGGCAAGCACAATGAGACAGAAAACAAGCCGCTTCTCTGTCTTCAGAGAAATTCAGATTAAAACAGGAAGTCAGGTAATTCCAAGTGCCAGGGATGATGTGGGGGAAAGTGGTCCCAAATGCCCTGCTGGACATGTGGACTGGAGCAGCCATCTTAAAGTGTAGCCAGACAGCACTCAGGCTATGTGTATTCTCTCCACTTCCAGAATCCTCCTTCTGGGTGTATATGCCGGAGAAACACACGCAGGAGTCATGCACCAAAGGTTATCATAGTGTTGGGGAGGTGGGAGTTGGAGGTAGCTACAGTGTCCATTGCTCAGGGAGTAAACAAAGGAGGCATGGTGGATACATGTACACCGTGCATACTAAGCAGCAGGTAGAAGCAATGAACTCCAGTTAGACTCAGCACACAGAGCACAGTGTCAAGTCACAAAATAACCTAGAAACAGATCTATGGAAACTACCATTTGTGTAAGTTAATAACCCACTCACACAAATCAGCACCATTATATTTTATAAGGACACCCACATGTTCAAAGACATGCATCAAAAATATTAGAGTAAATCCAGAATATCCAATGCAATACTAAAGGAGAACGTCAGAGGACTGACACTACCTGACTTCAAGACTTACAATAAAGCTACAGTAGTCAAGACAGTGTGGTAGGGACTTCCCTGGTGGTCCAGTGGGTAAGACTCCACGCTCCCAATGCAGCAGGCCCATGTTCAATCCCTGGTCAGGGAACTAGATCCCACATGCATGATGCAACTAAGTGTCCGCATGCCGCAACTAAGAGTCCTCATGCCACAACTGAGTCTGCATGCTGCAACTAAGAAGTCCGCATGCCACACTTGAAGAGTCCTCATGCCACAACTAAGAGTCTGCATGCCGCAACTGAGTCCGCATGCCTCAACTAAAGAGTCCACAGGCTGCAACTAAGAGTCCACATGCTGCAACTAAGAAGTCCTCATGCCACAAATAAAGAGTCCACATGCCGCAACTAAAGCGTCCGCATGCCGCAACTAAGAGTCCACATGCCACAACCAAGAGTCCGCATGTCGCAGCTAAAGAGTCCGCAAGCCGCAACTAAGAAGTCCGCATGCCACACATAAAGAGTCTGCATGCCGCAACTAAGAGTCCACATGTCGCAACTAAGAAGTCCACTGCCACAGCTAGAGTCCACGTGCCACAGCTAAAGAGTCCACGTGCCGCAACTAAGAGTCCACGTGTCATAACTATAGAGTCCGTGTGCCGCAACTAAGAGTCTGCATGCCACAACTAAAGAGTCCACATGCCGCAACTGAGTCTGCGTGTCGCAACTAAAGAGTCCATGTGCCACAACTAAGAGTCTGCATGCTGCAACTAGGAGTCCGCATGCCACAGCTAAAGAGTCCGCATGCCGCAACTAAGAGTCAGCATGCCACAACTAAAGATCCTGTATGCCGCAACTAAGACCTGGAGCAGCCTAAATAAATAAATAAATATTTTTTTTAAAAAGTGTGGTATTGGTGAAAGAATAGACAAATAGATCAATGGAAGAGAATAGACAGCCCAGAAATAGACCCACATAAATACAGTCAACTGATCTTTGACAAAGGAGCAAAGGCAATACAATGGAGCAAAGATAGTCTCTCAGCCAGTGGTGCTGGAACAATTGGACATCCACATGCAGGAAGATGAATCTAGACAGAGACCTTACACCCTTCACAAAAAATAAGTCAAAATAGATCCTAGGCCTAAATGTAAAACACAGAACTATAAAACTCTTGGAATATAACATAGGAGAAAACCTAGATGACATTGGGTATGGTAATGACTTTTTAGATAGGATACCAAGACACGATCCATGAAAGAAATAATTGACAAGCTAGACTTCATTAAGATTATAAACTTCTGCTCTGCAGAAGACAATATCAAGAGAATGACAAGACAAGCCATAGACTGGGAGAAAATATTTGCAAAACACACATCTTATAAAGGACTAGTTATCCAAAATATACAAAGAACTCTTAAAACTCAACCATAAGAAAATAACCCTATTAAAAATTGGGCCAAAGACCTTAGCAAACACCTCACTAAAGAAGGTATACAGATGGCAAATAAGCATATGAAAAGATGTTCCACATCATACATCATCAGGGAAATGCAAATTAATTAAAACAACAATGACATATCACTACACACCTATGAGAATGACCACAATCTGGAACACTGACTATACCAAATGCTGATGAGAATATGGAGAAACAGGAACTCTCATCTATTGCTGGTGGGAACGCAAAACGGTACAACCACTTTGGAAGACAGTTTGGTGGTTCCTCATAAAATTAAACATACTCTTGTCATATGATCCAGCAATTGCACTCCTTGGTATTTACCCAAAGGAACTGAAAATTTATATCCATCCAAAACCTGCACACAGATGTTTATAGCAGCCTGATTCTTAATTGCAAAAACCTGGAGGCAACCAAGATGTCCCTCAGTAGGTAAATGGATAAATCATGGTACCTCTAGACAAGGTAATATTATTCAGCACTAAAGAAAAAAAAAAAAAGGTATCAAGCCATGAAAAGATATAAAGGAACACTAAATACATATTGCTAAGTGAAAGAAGTCAATCTGAAAAGGCTACATACTGTATGATTCTAACTCTATGACATTCTGAAAAAGGCAAAACTATGGAGACGATAAAAAGATCAGTGGTTGCAGGGATTGGGGTGTAGATGAACAGGCAGAACACAGAATTTTAGGGCAGTGAAAATATTCTGTACGCTACTATAATAATGGATATATGTCAGCATACATTTGTCCAAACCCATAGAATGTACAACACAAAGAGTGAATCTCTGCGTGATGATGATGTGTCAATGTACAGCAGATTCATCAATTGTAACAAATGTACCACTCTGCTGGGAGGTGTTGGTAACAGGGAGGCTATTCATTTGTGGGAACAAGGGGTCTATGGGAAATTTCTCTACTTCTCAATTTTGTTTAAACCTAAAATTGCTCTTAAAAAATTGTCTTTAAAAAAATAGAGGGATTCCCTGGTGGCGCAGTGGTTGAGAATCTGCCTGCTAATGCAGGGGACACGGGTTCGAGCCCTGGTCTGGGAAGATCCCACATGCCGCGGAGCAACTAGGCCCGTGAGCCACAACTACTGAGCCTGCGCGTCTGGAGTCTGTGCTCCGCAACAAGAGAGGTCACGATAGTGAGAGGCCCGCGCACCGTGATGAAGAGTGGCCCCCGCTTGCCGCAACTAGAGAAAGCCCTCGCACAGAAACAAAGACCCAACACAGCCAAAAATTAATTAATTAATTAATTAATTAATTTTTTAAAAAAAAGAGTGGGTGCCCTGGTGGGGGGAGGGAAATGGAGTGGGGAATCAGGGAGAGAAGTCAAAACACAGTGTGTCAGCGCAAGACTTTGCACCAAGGTTTGGGAGGAGCCACAAGGCAGGCTTCACTGAGAAGCTACACTGAACTTTGGTGGAGGAGTAGGGTCGTCTGGTCAGACCTGAAGGGATGGGTCTCCAGAAGAGGCGGACAGACAGGGCAAAGCTGGTGCCTCGGAGGAACTGCAAGTGTTTCAGCGGGAATGAAGGCCGGGGTGCCCTGGTCAGGAAGGCAGGGGTCAGCTGCTGTTCTCTCACCCTGTAAGACCCTCCTCCTCTTACCTGGTAGACTCCTACTCAGCCCTCACACGCCTCTGGGCTGCCTGAGAGGCAGTGTGGCTGAGGAAGACTGAGCTGAGTTCCTCCGCTGGCCCCGGTGTGACCTTGGCAAGTCACCTTCCCTTCTCGGAACCTCAGTTTCTTCATCTGTGACATGGGAATAACAATACCTACCTCAGAAGGTTGTGATGAGGAGGAAGTGAGATGAGCAAAATATTGATACAAAGTCGCTGCCCCAAGAAGCTTATTTTCTGGTGCAGATAGACAGCTGGCAGACAAATAAATATGTAGTGTGTTTGCCACTGTATTCCCAGTACCCAGAACCGTGCCTGGTGCATAGCAGGTACTCAATTAACATTTGTGGATGAATGAATAAATGAATGAGTGAAAGTAATGATGAATACTCTGGAAAGAAGTAAAGCAGGGGAAGGGGAGAGGGAGAGCCAGAGGAGCACTGAGGGGTAGGGGAGGCCTCCCTGAGGAGATGAGATTTGAGGGAAGATGGGACGGAAGTAAGGGAATTAGCTATGGGAATATCTGGGGACAGTGGGTGCCAGGCAGAAGTGGGCTCCAGGGATAGCGAGGAGGCCCGTGGGGCTGCAGCAGGGTGAGGAACAGAGGAGGGGAGGAGCTGAAAGCCTCGTGTGGGTGGGCTGGGACTCACAGGAGCCCCCTCCCCACTCCCAGGGACAAGGCCTAGAAGAGTCCAAGCTGCTCAGTCCCTTCCCAGGCAAGGTGCTCCTCAGCGGCGGGCCCCAGCCCCGGACACCACTAGCACAGACTGCTCTCGGGTGTTTCGCGCTCCGTGTGCCAGGCCCTGGCATTCCTGGCATAAACTCATTATCAGCTCTAGGAATAAGTACTATTATTACCCCTCCGTTTTCAGAGCAGGAAGCTGAGACTCCAAGAGGCTGCTAACCTTGGGCCGGAACCGGGTCTCTCTGATGCCAGGCCCTGGCTTGCACCGACCACATTGTCCTGGAATTCTTTGTTTACAGCTCGCCTTCCCCTCTGGGCTGCAGAAGGCCCTGAGTCTCATTCATGGTTTTATTTTACTCCCAGGGTCGTCTATGTCAAAACCTGCCTGAGGAGCGAATGAATGAATGCGCCTTCCAAGGAAGCCCCCTCCCCACCTTCCGGGCCCAGTTCACGCCCTATTTGGCTCCTCCAGGTCTTGCTGGAATGGGAGGGGGCTGGACTGAGGAATTTCAAGCCGCCTGAGGGTCCAGAGCAGAAGAGAGGGGGAGGGGGGGGAAGCGAAAGTGAAGGGAGCGGGAGCCCCTGTGAGGAGGCGCAGACAGGGAAGGAAATCTCCCGGTAATAATTCATCGGCTCAGGAAGCAGCAGCTTGGCCTGGGGCTGTGTGTGGGGCTGGCCCTGCAGGGAGGGGGCCTCGCAGCCTCCTTCTCCTCCTTCCCAAAGCCCAGCCTGGCTGGGGTCACTGTCAAATGAAGGGGGGGGAGAGCCAGGTGTGGGAACAGACCTTCCTGAAGACCCTAGGGCCTGAAGACTTCAGGGACTGCTCTCCCAGCAGCCAGCTCCCCATCTCTCCCCCACTCTGGCCTGGGTCTGGGAGCCAGGAATGCACAGCATGGCAGAGCTGGGAGGCATCGTCAAGAAAACTGATGCCCAGAAGGAAGATGGAGCCGAAACGCACCTAGAAACCTTCCAACTTCACTCCCTGTGCTCTCTCTGCCGCATGGGCTGCCATTTGGGCTAAAGAGAAAGTTATTGTCAAGGCCAAGCAAATATAGGCTTGGCCGGTCCCCAGGATGGAGCTGGGAAAGGGGCATGAGCAACCTGGGGACCCCAACAACCATCATCAGCTCAGTAATTCTTCCCAGGGCCTCTGAGGAAGAGGACATGTCAGATGTCAGGCTGAACAATCTAAGGTTTTCAGAAGGAAGGAAGGCAATGAGGGAAGATATTTCCCCCCACCCCCTCTCTTCGTAAGGGTGAGTTTTTTGAGGGGGTGGTGTTGGCACTTCAAGCAGAGGGAAGGGAAGTGTGTGGATTTGGAGCCAGGGAGGCTGCTGCAGTCCAGGATGGGATTGTGGGGAGTAAGGGAGAGAAACTTGCATTTTACTGGGGTGGAGACAGGACAGGGGTGATAGTGGGTCCCAAACAGGCTGGGGCCACTGCCCTCACTCACCCTGAAGGCCAGAGCTGTCTTATCTGTAAATCAGGGGTTCTTCCCCACAACTTCAGCAGAGGAAAGTAAAGATCAGTAAAGCACTCAGCACTGTGTCTCGCACAACCATTTTGGTGGTAGGACCTCAACCAAAATGTCAACTCTGTGAAAGCAAAGAGTTTGTTTTGTTCACATCTCTGTTCTCACCTAAAACCATGCCTGGCATAGCAGGGACCCGATAAATATTTGTTGAATAAATGAATGAATGAATGGAGTTACTGGCGTTGGTGTGTTTTGTTTTTGTTTTGCTTTTTTTTTTTTTTTTTTTTAAGTTTGTCGTCAGGGATGTGACACCATCGAGCCCTTATTTGGAAAGTTTATAGTGTTTCTCCAACTGTTCTCCACTGACACCACCATCCTGTACATAATGCAGAATCCTGGGTCGGCTGAATCAGATTGGGGGGAATCCGGGAATTTATCAAGTCAAAAGCCCCCCCTTCCCTAATTCTTACACGAAAGTTGCAGAACCACAGTATTAGAATTTGAGGAAGGAAAAACCCGAGCTGGTTTCTCTACAATCTTCTTTTCGAACGAGGAAACTGAAGCCAGGAGAGGAAAAGGGACCTGCCCGAAGCCTCCCTGCGGTCTAGGCTGAAGATGAGTCCGGATCTGGGAACAGCCCACTCCACCCACCCAACCCATTCCGACCCCCGGCTTTTGCCCCGCTCGCCCGCGGGGATCCAGAGCCTTCAGGGCGGGCCACCAGCTCGCGGGCCGCTTTCAACCTGGGGAACTGGGGCGAAGGGCCCGTAGCCATTGGCCGGGGCGCGGCGAGCGCCTCCCCATTGGCCAGGGCGGAGCCCCCCGCCCCGGCCGGGGCGGCCTCGGGACTGGCCCCTCCCTCGGCTATAAGGCGGTGACCGGCTGAGCCGTGGGAGCGCGCGGGAGCGCACGGCGGGGCGCGGCAGACGCTGGGACGCGGCGCACCAAGGGAAGCGGCCGGCCGCCCATGGCGTTCGCGCTGCTGCGCCCCGTCGGCGCGCACGTGCTGTACCCGGACGTGCGGCTACTGAGCGAGGACGAGGAGAACCGCAGCGAGAGCGACGCCTCCGACCAGTCGTTCGGCTGCTGCGAGGGCCTGGAGGCGGCACGGCGCGGCCCGGGCCCCGGAGGCGGGCGGCGGGCGGCCAGCAGCGCGGGCCCGGTGGTGGTGGTGCGACAGCGGCAGGCGGCCAACGCGCGGGAGCGGGACCGCACGCAGAGCGTGAACACGGCCTTCACGGCGCTGCGCACGCTCATCCCCACCGAGCCGGTGGACCGCAAGCTATCCAAGATCGAGACGCTGCGCTTGGCGTCCAGCTACATCGCGCACCTGGCCAACGTGCTGCTGCTGGGCGACGCGGCCGACGACGGGCAGCCGTGCTTCCGAGCGGCGGGCACCGCCAAGAGCGCGGTCCCAGCCGCCCCCGACGGCGGCCGCCAGCCGCGTTCCATCTGCACCTTCTGCCTCAGCAACCAGCGCAAGGGGGTGAGTGCGCGCGGCGCTCCAGTACTGCGGCCGCAGGGTCAGGGAACGGGCCTCTTACGGAGCAAAAGAGGGGCCGAGACCCCAATGAAGAGAGGGGGAAGAGACGTGGAGTCGTCGAGGGTGCGGCCCTCCAGGCCCAGAGTTTGGTGTGGAACAGAACCGCTCACAATGTTCCCCAAACAAGGGGTGCAGGGAAGCCCAGAGCTCGGGCGTGATTTAGAGGATGGAGATTGCTCATCGAAGGACACCCCCTCCCACTAGGAGTGTGCTGGGAAGAGCGTGTGGGGAAATCATAACAAAGGCTATCATTTATTGAGCTCTTCCTATGTACGGGCGCGCATTCCTGGTCTTTCTTTTTACCTTCACAAGAACCCCGTCAGGCAGGACCCGTTTTATCATTCCTGGTCTTTCTTTTTACCTTCACAAGAACCCCATCAGGCAGGTAGTTCTGCCCGTTTTATGACTGGTGAGGACCTGGGGCTCAGAGGGGTGCCCACATTACTCAGCTCGAAAGCCAGAATGCAGGCTCTGGGTTTGCTGGGTATGTGTTGCCCTGAGCTGCCCTTACCGTAAAATAATTGTCCCGTATCCTGAGACTGACCCAAGGGCAGGAGACTGAGAAGAAAAGGGGATGCACACCCCCAGTCAAGAGCCTGAGGTACCCAGCTGATGAGCAGTAGGTGTGAAGGAGGGGGTCTCTTGAGGATACCCAGCCCCCAAAGAGATGGAGTGCTGGGGAAGGGCACTGTTGAGCCAGCCGGGCAGAGCTGGAGGTAAGCTCCTGTGGTCTGTCCTAAGTAAGGATGAGAACCAGGCTGGTAGGGGACGGACGGGGGTGAGTAGCAGCAGAGGTTGCTGGGGGGTGCTCCTGGTTGAAAGCTGGTTCTCCTGCACAGGCCCCAAGGAGCCTGCTTCACCCCCAGCCTTTCCCCTTTCTGGCCTGGGCTTTTCTTAGAATAAGGAGGCTTGTCTTGTGACAGCTTTGGATTCTAGCAGCTACTATTTACAGCTGGGGAAACTGAGGCTGAGAGAGTCCCTGACTGGCCCGTGGCCTTTTGGAAAATGAAAGAGCATGGGGGCACAGGGAACTCTGCTCAGTATTCTGTAATAACCTAAATGGGAAAAAAATTTGAAAAAGAATAGATACATGTATAGGTATAACTGAATCACTTTGCTGTACACCTGAAACTAACACAACATTGTTAATCAACTATGCTCCAGTATAAAATAAAAATTTAAAAAAAAAAAAAAGGCATGGGGGATTGGAGTCACGCCTCTGGGTCCCCTAGTCTTTGGTTCTCACAACTTCCCCAGCTCCCCTCTTCACTCTGTTCTGGGGAAGCCTCTGTGTCCTGGCCTCAGACCACCCCCTTCTGGCCTCTCACCTGCCATTGTTGCCTCAGTTTCCCTAAGTCAGTCTTTTTCGTTTCAGATTTGAACTCTCTCCAGGGTCCCTGATCCTCCCAGCTGTGGGCCCTGGTCTGTGGGCCCTCAGCAATACTCCCTGACTGCTTTTCACCTATTCACTCAGTTCAGCAAACCTTAACTACCCGACAGCTGTTTTTTGTCGACTCTGAAAACATTCCCAGAGAAGCAGGTTGTGGATGCCCATCCGCCACCATCAGGAACTCCCAGTGCGGGCCCAGGGCAGGGCCTGGAGGTGAAAACAGGGATGCTGTGGTCTGATGGGGAGGGGGGTGCACAAAGGGACTGTCAGGGCCAGAGGAAGCCCCTGACCCAGTGGCTAAGTTCCTGACAGAGGCTTGGGGATGGAAGCAGGCAGGTTGAGGCAGTAGGGGAAGATGTTCTAGGAGCAGGACACAGAGCTAGAGCCTAGAAAAGGAAAAGGGTAGACGTTGAAGGTGGCAATGCATAGAGGGGAGGCGAAGACTGGCCAGTGACAGCAGTGTCAGCAGTCTTGATGAGCACTGATCTCTCGTGCTAAGCGCTCTCCACGTGTTACCATTAAAACCCCCCCGCAGCTGGGGAAGGAGGTGCTCTGGTTATCCCCAACTGCTTAGAGATGCTGTCACTGGTTCAGAGACACCGCCCATGATGGAGTCAGGATTCGAACTCAGGCCTGCCCAACTGGGATGTGGAAAAGGTTAGTATGGGAGGGCCCTGTAACAACAGGCCCCGGGGAGAGGGTGTGTCCATCAGGTGCCTGCCCCCCACAGCAGGTAGGCTGGGGGCTTCTCTGCTGGTCTCAGGCCTGTCCCGCAGATCACAGGGCCTCGCCTGGGTCTGGCTGCTTCCCTGGGATCTGTATACAGGACCTAGAACCCAGCCAAATTTGGCTGTGGAAGCCATGCTCTCAAGCACACAGGCTCCTCTGGGAATAAGCAAAAGGGGTGATCCTGGCTGGCTCTGGCCCCCAAAGACTTGAGGACTCGACTAGAAGAAAACTGGCTGTCTTGGGGAGCCTGTGGGAGCCTTCCTTCTCAGCTTTGGTGACCAGAGAGCTCCAAGGCCCCAGACCCTATCCCTTCACCCTGAGCCACCACCTCGTTCCCAGCTGGCTGGTCTGGGGTTGGGGTCACCATGGAAATAGCTCCCTGTAGCATCTTCCTGTTTAAGGAGGGGTTAGGTGTGGCCCTCTGTGGTAGAAATAGCAAGGGGAGGTGGAAAGGAGGTTCTTGTCTCTGCCCTGTTTTCCCTTTTGTTACCTGGGGGTGGCGGTCAGATAGGATCATCTTGTAAGGCCTTCCCCACTTGGCGTACCAGCTCAGGAGCAGAGGTGGCACAGAGGGCAGTGGGGCAAGGAGGTGCCATCACCAGACGATACTGATGCTAATACTTGTGAACATTCATGGAACACGTACTATATCCCTGACACTGTGCTAAGGGCTTTACCTGCGTTAACGTGTGTAATCCTCACAGTAACTAACTTTACACATGGGGAAGCCGAGGCTCAATGAGCTGAAGTCACTTGCCTGAGGTCTGACAGGTAATCCAAGACAGAGCAGGGGTTGAAGCCCAGGTCTGTTTCACTCTAGCCACCTCCTAACTACAGTGCTTCCCAGAGCCCTTGGCGCTGAAGCACAAAGGGACAAAGAAGCTGGGGCCTAGTCAAGGCTTCTTCTAAATGCATTTGGCAGTTTACAAGCCTCTTTCACAGCTGCGGTTGCATTTGATTGCACCCTGTGGTGGCAAGTAGAATCATTTTGTCCCCATTTCACAGATGAAGAAACTGAGGTTCAGGGAGCTGAACAGTCCCAGCATCCTCAGGGGACACAGGTCTCGCAATGACTGCCAGACTTGGGGTGGAGGTGGCTCTCCCTTACCCTGAGGACTTAAAGTGAAAAGGTGGGTGGCCGGTTTTCTGTCCTCCAACCTCAACACTGCACCCCCCACCCCCATCCGCCCTTCTCAGCCACTGTTGCCAGAGTTTGTCTGAGAAGCCCAAGCCCCAGGCTCTGCTGGGACTGTGGCCTCAGCCCTCAAAATAGCCCTGCCTGTGAATGAACATGCTGTCCCTGGGCCCGGAGAGCCTCAAGGGAGGCTGGGCTCGCATCTGGATGGATCTGCCCCAACCTGGGCCCAGGAGTTGAGCGGGGCAGCGGGCAGAGCTCCGAGATGGTCAGCGGTTTCTCTAGATGGCTGAGAAAAATGCCGGTCCCATTATCTCCTAGTCAGGCTCGGGGGTGAGCATTTACAGTGGGATTTCAGACACCATTGTGTCTTGGAAACGGGACAGACTGTTGGACAACATGGATTTTTCTAGCCCAGCCCTTTTTACCAACTGGCTGGGTGCCTCTGAGACAGTCATGCAACGCTGGAGGCTGCAGAAGAGGGGGTACTCTAAGGTCTGTGATCTTGCTGGCTTACAGTGAGGATGAAACCCACATGTCAGACCTCAGAACAGTGGGTAGAGACTGCCCCTGCAGTGTGAGGGACAGGTGGCTTCCGGGGCTGCCACCATCAGCTCGTCTTCCAGTGGACACCCCTGATCCAAGCAGCGTTGGTTGGCAACTGCTCCACGCCAGTCCCTGGGCTGGAACTGGGACTACATAGTGAAAGACTTTCCCCGACCACCCCCTTGAGCTCCCAGCCTGATGGGAGAACACAAGAGAGACCCCATCTTCCCCTTCTGGGTTTTATCCTGGCCCCAGAAAGGCAAGAAGTGCTAGGCAATTGCAGGAATAGAGAAATCTTCCTAGAATAGGACCAGAGAGCGTATTCCTGGCAGAGGGAACACCCTGAATGAAGGCAGGGAGGCCAGAATTCCAGAATCTACTTTTGAGGTGGACGAGTAGGCCACTGGGTATACAGCCAGGCAGTGGGAGAACCACTGTGGGGTGTGTTCTGCCCTTGAGTGTAAAATACTATGATTTAAACTATATTGGATTTTTTTTTAAGCAACAAATCGCACGAGGAAGAAATGGAAAAAGTAAAAAAGTATATAGAGTTAAAAAAAAAAAAAAAAAAGGCTTCCTCCCATCCTGTCTCCTCATCACATTCCTCTCCTCTGAGGAAACCCGTTAGTGATTTCCCGTGTGCCCTTCTCTCTGGACATCTCAGCACACAGGAACATGCACTCAGTCCTTGCTTTCGTCCTTAAACGATATTAGTCCATAAAGAGTTAGTCATCCCCTGTTAGTCCATATAGAGTTTCTTCTGCCTTCTGCAAGAACTTGATTGTGCAGCTAACTGATTTTTTATCAAGTCCCCTATTGCTGGACACAGAGGTTAGTTCCAGTGTTCATGATGACCCAACTGAACTCCCTAATACCTCTTTCTCTCTTCCTGCAGGGTAGCCGTCGTGACCTGGGGGGCAGCTGCTTGAAGGTGAGGGGGGTGGCCCCAGTTCGAGTGCCTCGGAGATGAGCCTGGACCCCTGTGTCATTTGCTCCAAGCAGGACCCTGAGAAGGAGGCCAGAGGCCAACCACTGGGCGAACAGGGGAAGACCCCAGGAGCTGAACCCAGGTCCCTTCTTTGTGTAGGGACCAGAGGACAATGGCCTGGGCCCATGACCCTCTGAGCAGGCCCCCTGGGACATCTCCACCCCACCCTGGAGAGCCGTGAGGACCCATCCAGCCGGCCCGAGCCCTGGCTGGTCAGAGACAAGGCAGAACTTTTGGAAAAACAAAGACTGTTGTTGACAGAGGATGTGTGTGTGTCTGTGCATGAGTGTGGGTGTGTGTATGAGAGAGAGAGAATTGATGGGTTTAAAATAAAAGGTATTTTTAAGTAAAAATTGTTCCCAGCTGAAGAAGGGAGGGGCCTGGGGACATCAGAGGTCAGAGGTGGCCCCTCTCCTGGACCTTGGAAGAGACACAGGTGTCACAGGTGCCACCCTGTGCCCTGGAGGGGGTGGAGCTGGGGGAAGGCAGGGGACCCCCCTCTCTAGCAATCGAGATAACCAATCTTTCCTCACTGTCTTCTTGAACAACTGTTGGGTGTCTGGTGTGGTTGGTAAAAAAAAAAAAAATCTTAATTTTATTTATTTTTGAATAAGGAATATATTCATCCACATGGTTCAAAATTCAAAAGGTACAAGAGGGTATGTGGTGAAAAGTCTCCCTCCCTCTTGTCCTCCGGCCACAGTTCTCCCGCCGCAGGCAGGCTCAGCCACTAGTTTTTTTGTGACGTCCCTATTCCTTGTGAATAACCAAGCAAATACAGAAATATACATATATGGTTTCTTCCACTCTTTACACAAACAGTAGCATATTGTACCCACTTTCTGCTCCGTGCATTTTTTTTTCCTTAATCTAGCTTGGGTGTTATCCCAAGTCAGTACATAAAGGTAAAGGGTATCTTCATTCCTTTAGTAGCTGTTTATTCCATTTTGTGAACATACCATACTTTAACCCATCCCTTATCCACATCTTTACAAACAGGGCTAGGTAGGCACGTGGTTTTTCACATGTGCAAATGAGTGTGTGCTAACGGGATGCTTTTGCCCATGTTGGAGCTGAGACGATTTAAAGAAAAAATGACAGGGCTTCCCTGGTGGCACAGTGGTTAAGAATCCGCCTCCCAATGCAGGGGACACGGGTCCGAGCCCTGGTCCGGGAAGATCCCACATGCCGCGGAGCAACTAAGCCAATGCACCACAACTACTGAGCCTGTGCTCTAGAGCCCGAGAGCCACAACTACTGAAGCCTGCGCGCCCAGAACCGGTGCTCCACAACGAGAGAAGCCACTGCAATGAGAAGCCCGCACACCACAGTGAAGAGTAGCCCCTGCTCGCCGCAGCTAGAGGAAGCCCACGCGCAGCAATGAAGACCCAACGCAGCCAAAAATAAATAAATAAATAAATTTAAAGAAACAATGACATCCAAAGGCACGTGGCTGGCACATGGCAGGGTGACAATGTGAGGTCTGTCCACCTGTAAAGCCCAAAGTGAGCTTCCCTTGCCCTGGAGATGCCCCAGATTGGGTGCCAGCCCCTGTGACCCTGATTATTCTCCCAGAAGCCCTGGGAGGTGGGGGCCGGTGTTTCCCCGTCTCACAGATCTGTCCCTGTGGGGCCAGGATTGGAGAAGCTGGGGGGGCTGGAGGCAGGGGAGACAGGGAGAGGGGCCAGGAGAGGAGGCAGAGCCAGGCAGCCACCCTTTCCTCCAGGTACGTTCATATGCCTATTTTTTAATCTATTTTTTTAATAGACACTTATTTAGTGTTTACCAACTGAAGCCTGGCTCTACATTCCATGCTTGTATCCACTCTGCTCTGTCACCCCCTGTATTTGACCCTCGGACAGAGCCTGAAGTGGGGCTGCCCATTTTGCAGATCAACAAACAATACCTCTTCGGGAGCTAATTAGGAAAGCACACTGTACCCCCAGCACCTACCCAGCTCCAGGTCCAGGCAGCCCCTGGCAAAGCCACAGGAAAAGGACTGTGACCTTGTCAATGGCAGGAAACCTGGGAGTGGGGACAGAGCAGACACTTGGGTGCTCTGGGCTGGAGGCCCACTTCTGCCACCAGATTTGCTGGATGACCCCGGAGAAGTTGCTTGACCCCTCTGGCCCTCCCTGGCCTAATCCCTAGCCAGCAAGAACAGTTGGGACAGAAAAATAATTATTTGTTTTGCCTTAGTCGTTTTTAATAGACTATGCACTGGGTAAATAATGTAAGTTGTATCCAATAGTATGCAGTGAAAAGTATGTACCTCCCTCAGGCTCCTCCCCAAAGGCACTTCTGCTGTTTCCTGTGTGTCCTTCCAGAAATGCTCTATACTGATTACTAGTTCTGAAAAAGTATTTATAGATTTCTCTGCTTATGTTTTCACTGTAAAAAAATTCAAATACTGCAAGACCCTAGAAATATCACCCATCCCAAAGACAACTACAGTTAACATTGTAGTAATCCTGAAGAATTTTTGTAAAACACATACACTTAAACAATCATTTACAGCATACTAAGTTAACACTTTTTATCAAAGTATAATATACCTGCAGGACAGTGCACATGCCATTAAGTTACTTTCACAGACTGAGCACACCTGCGCACCCAGCATGCAGATCAAGAAATGCAATTAGCAGCAACCCAGGAGCCCTTTTGCACACCTACCCATACTAGGTTCCTTCAGTTGTATTCCCCTTGAAATAGACATCACACAGTATTCACAGTTCAGAAGACACAAAAGAATAAACTGGCAATGAGTTTCCTTCCAGCCACTCAATTCCAGTTCTCAGAGGCAATTCTGGTAACCAGAGTCTCAGAGATTCCTTCAGAGACAGTGTTTGCAGATACAGGCAAGTCACATATATCTTGTTTTTCCACATGAGAGGTAGTATTTTACACACTGTTCTGCACTTGGATTCTTTTTTTTTCCTTAACAATACACCTTCAGTGTTTAAAGAGCTGCTTCATGCTTTTTCGCAGCTGTGTAGTGCTCTGTTCTGCACATTTTGCTGCTTGCTGTCTTCCTGGGGCCTCGTTCCTGGGTAATGGACAGTTAATGTCTCGGGGCCCATGTGAGCTACAAGGCCAGCCCAACACACATGACTTGGGAGAGGCACAGCTGTGGACCAGTACCTCTGGGGGCCATTTGCCTAACATCACTGTCCCCAACACACAAGCTTTCCACCTTCAGGATGGGCCAACCCAGCCAGGCTTCTCCAGGCTGCCTGAGCGAGGGCCGACTCGGGCCCAGAGGATTTAAAGGAGCTCAGGGAGAAGAAACCCAGGGCTGAGGTGGGTGGAATGAGCAACTTCAACCAGGCCACCTTGGACCCTGAACAGGAGGCCTAAATATCAGGTTGCACCCTCCACCCAAACCTTATTAGACACAAGGAGCATCATCACAAGAAGGATGTCGGAGTCCATCACTTCACAATGAGAAGCTGAGCCGTACAAACGAAGCAACCTGCCCGAGGTCCCCCCAGTGAGTCCCTGACTGTGCTGGGCCACCGGGAACCCAGGTCTTCCTGCCTACCACTCAGGACTCTCTTCTCTAATTCCACAGCTGCAAGTGGGAAGGACTCAGAAGCCACCCATGGCAATGGAGAAACTGAAGCCCAGAGAGGGACAGCGATGAGCCAGATTTGCACAACATTTGGAGCTGAGCTGGGCTGAGAATGCAAGGTACCTCCCTCCAGCCCAGGGCTCCTCTACCACGTTAAGTTCCTCTCATTGGCCCAGGCCACTTCCATTTTATGAGGCTCCTATTAGATTAAAAAAATAAAAACCCCACAGAATAGAATTCCAAAAACTCTAACATATTTAGCAAGTTAACTCTTAAGCAACCATATACAGTCACAAGTATGATGCATTATCATGAGAACATTAGAGGCTTCACAAAAACATCAGTCCACGGGACACACATGTACGGTTGAACATCTTTGTTCAACCCTGCCTGCATCTCCTGCTATTGTGTATTTTACCTCATCTGGACTTGATATCAAAAGTCTAGACCTGGACAGCAAAATGCAACATGCCTCTGGGCTGGATCCTGTCCTGCAGTGGGGTGATGCTATAGAGGACATTACTGGACAGTTGACAAAATTGGATTAAGAACAACAGATTAAAGTATTATATCAATGTTACATTCACTGAATTTACTAACAGTATGGTTATGTAAGAGGATATCCTTGTGCTTCAGAAACACACCCTGAAGTATTAAGGGGTAGAGGAACATGATGTAGATGACATACTCTCAAATGGTTCAGAAAAAAATAATCTGTGCGAGCGAGAGAAGGATAAAGCAAATGTCCCAAACTGTTAAAACTTGGTGAATCCAGGTAAAGGGTATATATGAGTTCTCTGTACTACTTTTTGTCACTTATCTGCATGTTTGTAGATGATTGCAGAGTGAATAGTTAGAACAAAGTCAAGATCTTGGCCCTAGGATGTGAGGCCTGCCAAATGGTCTCCTGGCCCCCTCTGACCTGCCCTGCTTCAGCTGCCCCAACAGAGGATGGAAAACACCCCCAGTGGACCCAGGCATCCCTTCCCATGACTCTCAGGCCCCTGTGCCCTTCAGAAGGCTAAGGTGGTCCCAGCCCCAGAGCCTCCTGCCACCATGATTTATGTCCCTGTGAACCTCAGCAGCTGTGAGCACGGGTCCCGCCAGGCGGCCTGCTGGGGGGGCCAGCGTTTGCCTCTCAGCGTGTCTAATCCAGACCAGACTTGTAGACCCCATGGGCCTGGGATCAGGCTCCCAGGGGGCCAGGGTCAGAGGGTAGGCCAGCAGGGCCTGGAAACTGGGGAGGTGCTGAGGGTGAACTGGCTGGAAGGCAGGAGACCTGGCCTGGTCTAGCTTGGTCACTGCTCCTGTGTGACCAAGGGTGGGTGTCTGCCTCTCTCTGGGCCTTGGTTTTCCTCATTTTAGCACAGCCTGCACACAGTAAACCAGAAGGGCTTTGTAAACTGGGACAGACTGGCCTTATGGGAGGGAAGACTGGTAAAATTTAGGAGTTGATGTTTTCTGAATGCCCAGATCCTCTAGGCTGGGAAAAGTGCCTGACTTTTTTGAGGGCCTACAAGGTTTCAGGCCTTGGTCTGCACACTTTACATAAGTTAATTAGTGTAGCCTACTCAACAAGTTATTGCTCCATTTTATAGATAAGGAAACTGAGGCACAGAGAACATGCCCACGTTCACCTGGCCCCTGGTAAGCAAGTGGATTTGAACCAGGTGTTCTGGCTGCAGAGCCCCACTGGGTTTTCAACCACTGGCCAACACCCCGTCACCAGGTAGGTACCCAATCCTGTAAGGGCCTGACTGAACCTGGGCTTCCAGAACAAGACAGATAAGTCATTCCCCCAGCCTGGGTCTTCACCTCTGCTCAGGGCCCAGCCTGCACTGGGGGAATCAGAGTCTGGGTTTGGGGCCAGGAACCTGCATCTCCCACCGGCTCGCAGCTTTGCCGACACTCCCAGAACTGGAGAGGCTCAGACACAGGGTTTTGGAGGGTTTAAATGGAAGGGCCTGGAGTTCATCTCCTTAGAACCCCTCAGGTCACCAATGGGGACACTGAGGCCCAGAGCAGGCAAGGTGCATCCCCAATATCACATAGCAAGTCAGAGATGGGCCAGAACCAGTCACTGTTTTCACTGCTTGGTGACACCACACCCCCTCGTCCCCACGCCGAGCAGCAATAAGCATGAGAGTCAGAGGCACCGCTCCGGGTGACTCACAAGTATGGCCTCACTTAATCTTGCAACAACCCATGTAAGTTGGTACTGTTGTCATCGCCATTTCATAGACTAGAAAACAAGGCCCAACGTCACCCAGCTCAGCAATGGCACAGACGTGATTCAAACCCAGAGGGTCTGGCTCCGGATCCCAAGGCCTGAGCCACAGCAAGGAGGTAAACCTCAGCAGGAGGCACAGGATAGAGTTTAACATCATAGACCTACTTAAGGTGGCTGGCTCAGCCTGTCAGGCAATCAGTCAACAAACGTGTATTGAACTGCTCTGTGGACCACGCAAGGCTCTAGGGATGGCCAGAGAATAAGACAGATGTGGTGCCTGCTCTCACGGGGGCTGAGGTCTATCAGAACAACAGGCTCTGAGCAAATAGTAAAAGTATGACGGGTGCTTCCAAGGTGCGTGGGGATGTGTGAGTGGGAGAGAGTAGAGGAAACGTAAGGATGATGCCTCTGAGGCAAGAAGAGGTTTTGCCGAGTGTGAAAGGTTCTGCAAAGCTGTCCAGGCCACCCCTGCATGAGATGAGTGATGGGGCACCTGTGGGTCCCTGGATCTCCCCTGAACGTAACCTGATAATCCCTGACACGTCTCCTCTGAGCGCCCAGAGCGGCTCTGAGAAGAAGTCAAAGCACGGCGAGCCTCTGCGGACAGAGAAGAAAATAATGGTGAAGGCTCACAGAGCACCGCATCTGTGCCAGGCATGGTGTGAGCCCCATAACTCACCTACTCCTCCCAACCCCGTGAGGCAGGGGCTGTTAGCATCCTCATGGCTCCCCAAGGGCACACAGCCACTGAATGACAGGTCAGGATTTGGACCCAGGCATGCAGAGTCGAGAGCCACCCACTTAACCTCCCTCCTCTGTTGCCCACGTGCTCAGTGTCAAGGTTCCGAGGCAGGAGGCAACTCTCCCCAGGCCACTGAGCTGGGCCAGAACCCCTGCTCACGACACCTCTGGCTGCCACCACGCGGCAGCATCCCAGGGCCTCCCGCAGTGCCAGCAAATAGTGGGTGCTCAGCAGGTACCTGCTGCAGGACCAAGAGGCTCGTCTTCCAGAACAAGACAGAAAAGGTCATCCCACCAGCCTGGGTCTTCACCCCAGCCCACACAGGGGGATTCAGAGTCTGGGTTTGGGTCCGTGAACCTGCATCACATCGTGCGGTCTCGTATCCACCCTGCAAGGTGGGTTTTACCCATTTCACAGATGGGGCTCAAAAAGGAGCAGTGGCTGGCCTGAGGTCACACAGCTAGGAGTGCAGTTAGACCTCGAACCCAGCTCTGCGATTCATCCCATCTGTAGAAACCCGTGCCTGGAAGCTCAGAAGATACTGGCAACGGGCCTTTAGCCATAAAGGAGAGAGGGACGGGCTTAGAGCTTAGGGAAGAGAGAAGGCGCTGACCAGCTGGGAACTCCGTGGGAACATCTCTTGCCCCCAACCCCACCCCACCCCAGCGCGTCCCCCCAGGCAGCAGCCAGGGCAGGGTGAGGAAGGGGTCAGGGAGGCGGGCCTCGGATTCCCAAGGAGCACACCCCCTCCTGTCCCCTGTGGGGTGGTTAAGAAGTCACCCGGATCTGGGCCTGTGTGCAGCTCGCCCGAACCTCACTCTTCTCCTCGACGCTGTCTCCCCCTCCTCCCCACCCCTCACCCATCTTCCCCCGCCTCCCCCTCTCCTCTCGGCCCAGGCCCACCACCTCCCCCGCCCCTGGCTCTCAGAAAGCCCTGGAAAGGCTGCTTTCTTTGAGACAGGAAGGTGTCCTCAAGTCTCAGGAAGGAAAAACAGTCAAGCTGAACCCACCAAGACCGTCTCCAAGGGGCCGGGGCTGGCACGGGGCCAGGACTGACATCACCTGGGAACTGCCACGGCCACAGCTGCAACACGCCTCCTGGGGGGACGAGCTTTTGCTATTTAAAAAAATAATAATAATAATAAAAAAAACCGTTTCCAGTCTGGTGTTTTTAAATGTGCTTTTTATAGTGGGCCCTGGGGCGTGGGTGTTTTGGTGTCCCCCCCACTCCCCTTTTTCCTCACGTCCTGATTTTCACACCACACAATGCAGCCTTTGACCAATTCCAGCTCATTCCCGGGGATTCTGGGTGGGACCTCCTTCCAGTCTCTGATTCCCTCAGATTATCTTTTATCTATCTAGATACATTTAATTTTAACTTTTAAAAAATATACCAATAATATTTGCCCATGGTACCAAATTCAAAAGTTACCTAAGAGCATCAGGTGAAAGTAAGCCTCTCCCCCAGCCTCCATCACCTCCTGTCTGTCCACTGAGGCAATCCCTGTTTTATTTTATTCAACAAAATCTCCTCTAATGCTTACTAGTGCCACTCTTCTAAGCAATTATCTAATATTAATTCGTTTAATCTTCATAAAAACCATGTGAGGTAGGGTTTCCATTGGCTATATTCTTGTGAATATTGCCCAAGATATTCTATGCACAGAGAAGCATATCTAGATCTATAATCTTACCTGCTAACTCCCTTTTTAAAAATAGAAGCTTGTTATACACCCTGGTCTGCACTTTGCTTCACTTACTTAAAAATGTGTATTGGAATCATTCCATATTGGTGCATAAAGAGGTTCCTCATTCATCTTTACAGCTGCATGGTATTCCCTTCTACGGAAGGATTACCATAATGTAATTAATGTGTCCACTCTTGGGTGGACATTAAGGATGTTTCCAATGTTTTCTCTTGCGAATAATGCTGCAATGAATTGCCAAAGTGATCTTTCCAAAGCATGACTTGGACCTCATCAGTCCAATATTCAAAAATTCTCCACCTTTCTCTTGTATGCAGAAGGGCTTCTAGAATGTAGGGGTTATCAAGAACCCCTCTGAGACGCTGATGAAAGCAATAAACCTGCTCTCTAAAAACAGCTCATGGACAACTGAGCTTCATATGAAGTTCAGAGACTCCTGGAAACCCCAACATGGTCACAGTAATGCCAAGACACCTCCCCCTGGCTGTGTGATGTGCCCATGGCTTTGAACTGGGCACTCTGCACTGCCAGCTTTGCTGCTTCTAAGTTACAGGGCTGTGGGAAAATTGCTTAATCTCACCAAGCCTTGGTTTTCTCATCTCTAAAATGGGGTTAATTATAGTGGCTTCCCCCTAGGATTGTGAAAAATAAATTAGCTCCAGACTCTGAAGTACTTAGCTTGGCGCATAGCAAGTCCTTAACCCAGGTTAGCTATTGTTTCTGCAAGACGCATTCCAAACTTATTCATTTATTCAACAAATATTTATTGAGAACATATTATGAGCAGAGAACTGGGGGGGTTCAGGGAGGTGAGGAGAGGGAGAGACTTGTAAAAAATCGAACCAAACCAAGCAGCCATGTGTGACAGCATGCTCCGGGCTCTGATGGTAGAAGAGGCAGGGGGCTGAGGGAACACAGAAGAGGAAGCAGCTAAGGCACCTTGGGGTAGGGATGGTCAGGAAAGACTCTGCAGAGAGTTTTTGACTAGAACGGAAGCTACAGGAGGGCATAGACTTTGCCTGTGTTTCCCACTGCTACCTCACCTGGCACGTAGTAGGTGCTCACTAAATGGTTGTGGGTAAATTCACTGATAAAGGGCACCCTTCCACAGAAGGAGGACACAGGCAGAGGAATAGACTGAATTTCGGTACAATTCGGGCATATCCCTCCTTGCCAGCCCCTTGCCCACCACTTCTCTAGCCCCCTCCTCTCTCCAGCCGCACTGTGCCATTCCGGGCACTGTCCCACTGCCTGAGATGCTCCCCTCACTGGAAAGATCGCTTCTTCTTTATGCATCAAAATCCTCTTCATTTTTCAAAACGCTGCTCAAACCCACCTCCACAAGAAAGGATTCCCGGACAAGACTTCATCACTCCAACCACTGTCCCCTTCCAACTTTCCCATGACACTGTGTTTCTGCCTGGAATTGGCCAGGTCTCTTTCAGTTGTAAGTGACAGAAATCCAGCTCAAAGTAGCTAATGGGAAAAAAAAAAAGTGAGTTATTGGTTTCCAGAACTGAGTTCAGGGCACCGATTTCATGGCTGAATCCAAGTGATGTTATGATATAATTAGAACTTTCTCCATCTCTCATCCCTGTTTTCCTGGATGTCAGCTTCATTCTCAGAGAGTCTCTCCTCTTTTGGTGGCAAAGATGGCTGTCAGCAACTCTAGATCATGACTTATCCTTTTAGAAACCCCTTTGGAGCAGGCCCTTCCCCTAGTGGTTCCAGCAAAAGTCCAAGAGAAGACCCCCACTGGCCTACCTTGGGTCACATGCCCAACCTTGTGCCAACCCCTATGGCTAGAGGGACAAAGCCAGGCCTAGTTCTGTGCTCATCTCTGAAGTGGGTGTGGGGTTTGCCTGGCCTGAGCTACAAGAACTGAGAGTGGGGGAGGGGTGGTTTTCCAAAAGAAATGGCCACTCAGCAGGCAAAAGCCCCAGATGTCACTAGTTATAGATGTAACAGCTATGCCTCTGTTGGAGCACTGGCTACACTGCCACCAGGAACTTGAGTTATTTTTGTAGGATGTGTCTTCCTCCGAATCTGTGAGCTCCCCTGGGGCAAGGTCCCAGCCCAGGGTCTAGCACATGGACTCAGCATGATGGACACCAGCGTGCTTCCCTCCTCTCCTTCATGACCCGGGCCCTCTTTGCACTCAGTCTGTGTTTTGGCCAGCTTTGGGAAGACCCTGACCCTAGCCAGTGCAGTGGCCAGGCCCGTGGAAGTGCACGTGATCCCTGACTTCTGCCCTATCCCTCTGGCACAGAATGTCCCCGCCACAAGGGGATCGAGAGGTCCAGTTCTCAGTCCATGTCATCTATGTGACCTTGAAAGAGTCCCTTCCCTTCACTAAGCCTCAGTGGTCCTTTCTGTTCAATAGGGTGTGGGAGAGGCATTTGACCTGAGAGGCATTTCCTCCTTTTCAGCCCATCAAGTCCCTCTTTACAATTTTTTCCATGTCAGGGTACCACCTGTGCTGACAGTTATATAATATTTTTTTTTTCTTTAAATGAACTGTCTTTTAAAAACATAGATATATTCATTTCGAAAGGGAACTTTAGATCCCTCCATAAATGGAAAACCAGTATCTTGTGCCATAAATAGAAGGTAACCATAAAAATAAGTACAATGAAAACAAAACAATGTCATTAAATTTTTGCCAGATCCGGCTGCCTGCCGAAGGCTCAGAGGTGGAGGCCTGCTCTCTGTTAAAAAGGGAAGTTAAGTGTTAAGAGAGGTGTTAAAAACACACCAGCATTCAACAGAGACTTTCTCCTCAATAACAAGTTGAAGGAAAACGGGAAAGGGAGGAAAATTCCACTCTGGGCCCAGTTGTTCTTAAGCTGAGAGTGGCTCCACCTGGAAGCAGCTCAGGTGGGACCTGTCCCAGTCTTAGGAAGCTGTCCCTCCCATGGAGGGCCCGTGCCTCCCCTGCACACAGGCCAGGTTGGGAGGGGTCAGAGCCCAGCCTGGATAGAACTCAAGTTTGGAGCTCTGGTTCATGTTTCATGGACAGAGGAGTCTCTGCCTGCTCAGTCCCAGATCCTCTCACCAAGCATGGCCTGGGGTTAATGATGTAGTTTTCATTTGCATAAATTCGCATGAAGAAACTCTGGGAAGATCAGAAACTAATAAAGGTGGGAACCAGGCAGATGGGAAACAGAGTGGGAATAAGACTCTTCACAGGATCCCTTTTTTATACTTTTTGAACTATATGAATATATTACTGACTCAAATTTTAAATAATAAAAACAAACATTTATTAGCACCTGTTACGTAAGCAGACTTAGTGTTAGTCACTGAGTTCATTCATACATTCACTCATTCACTCTTTTATCACTGTGCTTCCACTGGCTCCTTTACTGTTCCTCAGATACACCAAACTCTTTTCTACCCCAGGGCCTTTGCACATCCTGTCCACTCTGCTTGGGATGCTAGCCTCTTCTCATTCTTCAGGCTGCATCTTAAACATCATCTTCTCAGGAAGTCCTTACAAAACTGCATTATTTAAAGCCGAGATTAGCAAACAATGGCCCATATTCCAAATCTGGCCCACCACTTGTTTTTATAAATAAAGTTTTATTGGAACACAGCCATGCACATTCATTTACATATTGTCTATGGTTGCTTTCCCATTATAATTCACACTTAAGAATTGTGACAGAGACTGGATGTCCCTCAAAGCCTAAAATATTTACTATTTGGTCCCTTAACAGAAAAAGTTTGCTGACCCCTGATCTAAAGCAATCTTTCCCTCTTCCCAAGTTCTTTTTTTTTTCTTTTTCTTTTTTTTGATTGAAGTATAGTTGATGTCCAATGTTGTGTTAGTTTCTGCTGTACAGCAAAGAATTCAATTATACATTATATATATACATTCTTTTTCATATTCTTTTCCATTATGGTTTATCACAGGATATTGAATATAGTTCCTGTGCTATACAGTAGGACCTTGTTGTCCCCAGTTCATCTTTTTTTTTTTTAATTTATTAATTTATTTATTTTTGGCTGAGTTGGGTCTTCATTGCTGCGCGTAGGATTTCTCTAGTTGCGGCGAGCGGG